>NC_091118.1:60436468-60786468 GCF_040183065.1 Periplaneta americana | reverse complement strand
ATAATTTCTAAATTAACTCGATCTATTCAAATATCTTCCTTAAGTATTCTTCGTCCTTTCATAATTTCTTCAAGATTTAAACGTATCAAGACTGCCAACATAGAACAATTGATCAACTGAACAAATGAGTTTAATAGGCATACACAATAGAATAATATGGCTACTTTGTCTTTGAATGAAAATGCAAGTTGTCTATACAATAATAGTAATAATAATCCGAATGTTATAAAACTGACACATCCTGTAAATAATGGATATTAATAATAACTGTTTAAAACTGTCATATTGGCAAAACTTATAACCGAAGAACTTTCAAAACCAAAGAGATTTGTATTACTAACTTCACAAGTTCTTTGATCAAAATACAGCTAGCACTGTCGCGACCACTGTGGCAAACTAAGGAACATCTATGAGCATCCATCATCTATCATTTAAGTTAAACCCCCCTGTGGTAACCCACATTATTACATTATACTCGACAAGCCTGTAACTTACCTTTACTTTATCGCCTGTATTACTCTCATTTGAGTCGTCTTCCGCACTGCTGGGATGATATTTGCTTCCTGAGTCCTCAAATAATACATCACTGTTATTTATCTCGTCATAAGTGAAGTAAAACCTCTGTTTATTTCTCTTTTTCCTCCCAAAAGAGGAAGTGTTTGCAGTCATGTCTGCCATCTTAATTTGTGGGTTCCCAAGTTATGTATTCCAAAGATGAGAAATGTGGGTTATCAAAACAAGTATAACAAGCCATCTCTTGGGGACAGATGCAAACTACTTCGTCACTAGATAGAGCATGTCTGCTAACATATTATTGCCATGTTAGTTCAAAATTCGTCTTCATGTGGGTTACCATGTTCTTGCCCACAACCCCTCAAATCTGATCGGCTTCCCACGAATGAACTATTTTAGACTGTGATGCCCATAGTATTTCACAATCACTTCATCCACAGACAGAAATCCCTAAAAAAATCCCAAACTGCTGAAATGAAGTATTTATCATCATTATGAGAAGTCTGACTTTGAATCTGAATCAGAATCACGGAAAGTACACTGGCCATCGACAGCAGTGCTTATTGTGCAGAGGATTGTTATATTTAGGAGGCGGATGTTGATGACCTAAAAATCTGCTTAAAATGATAATTAAAATGCCCTTAAACTAATGGAAAAATGACATATAATTAAAAAAAAATGACATTTAAATATTATTCACTGTACTCATACCACAACTTCTTTAAAATTAGCCACCTTGTTTCAATGACTGCCCTGCAAATCTCGGACAGAAGAGGCAACTTCCTGGAATTTGGCTAAGATAAAGGAAAAGAACATTCAACAAACTGAAGGTTTTAAGGGAAAACTATAGATTTTAATGAGGGTTTGCAATGTGTTTCAATCAAAGGTGGTCCATGTCAGTGCCTTCATTCTCCGCCTCCTCCTTCCGTGCTTCACTTTTATTACCAGATCTTCCAGATGAAGAAGTGTGAATGACAAAACAAATTGCAGGTGCAGCGTGCATTCTTGCAATCTTTGTGTTAAAAATACTGCCTACGACATCCCTTCCGAACAATGTTGAGGACACAATGTCCTGTCCAGGACATGGTGAAAGTTTCCCACCTTCCAAATATAAATTCTAAAGATACCCTCGTACCGACAAAAGAATAGTAGCGGTCAAAGTCCTCACTTAAACTTAGCTGCTGTCAAGCTTTTTATATTACTTCCATTGTGTGAAGTGAAACCTTCAGTGGAATGAGGGATGGACTTTTAGAGTCTGTTCCAAACTATACAACTCAAACTTCACTGTTGTTCACTTATTCAGTAGGTAATTACTACTGACCTATTTGGTTAATTACTACTGATTCGGTAAAGAAGAAAGTAAAATGCATTCCAAATGACCTAAAAGTTCTTCAAAGTACTAAAAATGACCAAAAAGTGCCGAAAAGAAAAATAAAAATGACTGATTGGTTCGAAAACGTCAAAAAATGCAATATAAGAAATTACTTTTTTACCTTGATATTAACATAGAAAGGATTTCTGTATTAATAGGCATTGTCCTAATGTGAAAAATAAGAAATTGACTTTTCATCAACATCCGTCCCCTAGTTATATTACACTTCATTCCAGCGTCCTATTTAGAGGACACCAATATTTGCATTGTTGTCAGAGACAGCTAGCATTGTTGATGATAACTATTATATAGAGGAAGTTCTGGTAATGTGGACTCCTCATTTGAAATTTCTGTTTCTGCTCTTTTATTTAAAGCACATAATTTTTGTATGATTATAGTAATTATCGTTAGTTTTTTAACTATGAAGTAACATTGTTATTTTACTTATATATGCAACAGTTCACATTATATTCTACTTTTTTTTACATGGCAAGAGAGGTCCACTTTAGCCACCATGTTTGGATAAGCTAGGGTCCACTTTACCCTCTGGTCTCAATCCAAGTTTTCAGACACAATTAATCTTAACAGACAGTCTCAGATGAATCTAAAATTATTTATGAAGAAATTATATACTGACACTGCGTATTAGGCCTATAATATAACACTAATGATATAAGTAATTAACATGATATAAATTAAGGAAACACATTAGGGTTAATTCAAGATAGTTCTGATGTGAAGAGTGTTCTTAAATTGTTATGTCCTTTGTGGGTTTATTCACTGCAAGTATCGCAAACAAACTGATCTTTATTTTCCGAACTAGCACACTCTTCATGACACCAGTCATGACAGGAGATGCACTTTATCCGCACCTCGCCTTGTGTGTCTTCGGAGAATTTCCCGTCACAGTAAATGCATTTGTAGTCATTTTCTGTATTCCTTCTTAATTTAAGTTTTTTTGTATTTCCTGCTTTATCATCATTTGCGGAAAGTTTTCTGGAAGCAGATCGATTTGTGATAGACTCCACTAAGGCATTTGTAAATGGTGAAGCTGTTATCACTTCTGGTTTCCCCTTAGATCTACCACGTTTCGACGACTTCGCACTTGCTGATGGGGGAGGAAGAATGTCTCTGGGTGATACTCTCATTGTAGATCTGTTACCTTGACCTAACGTTGACGGTGTTTCCAGTGTTCAATTACTGGAAGTGTTCGCCCATCCTAGCTGACTTGAAGTGGAACCAACTGACCTCAGAAATTCAATCTGTTGTTCAGTGGGTTCAAGTTCACCATCTAGTGCAATGGTTTCAGCTTCATGTGCTGTGGCTGTTTGAGGCTCATCTTCTTCTGAGGCAAAATCATCGTCAGTGAATATTCCTCTATTTACAGGATAAATCCTTGTTGCACGAAAACCATTAACAGCAATTGCTCCTGTTTGAGCCTTTAAATAGGCTTTTCCAAACAGCTCGGACACCTCATAATGGGTCACAGCTCGGCCACTATTACGCAGATATGTCCTCACTTCTTCACTGTAGTAGTGCTTCAGAGCCCCCATAAATGTCCTGTCTAGCGGCTGGATCTTATGTGAACTGTGAGGTGGAATACACACGATCGTCACATGAGCTCTTGCTTTGTCAATCAAAGCAGTGTTCCTTGTATGGCTGTGATGACCATCGAGGATCAGTAGCACTGGTTCATTTTCTGAAGGCTTTACAGTAGAAATGAAGTGATCAAACCACTCTGAGAACACACTGGTGTTAATCCACCCAGAAGGCTGGCATGTGAATACTGTTCCTGGAGGTGCACTCTTAGCTAACAGGCCACTGAAATTTTTCCTAGGGAAAATCATCATTGGAGGAACATATGTCTCCCCAGCACTCATGCAGGGGATCCTCTTTCAGCAGATGTAATTGTACTGATCTGCCATTTTCCTTTCAGTGCAACAACTTTGGGAATTTTGCTTTGCACGACAGACAGTCCAGTCTCGTCCACATTAAAGATGCGACTGGGTTCAAAATTATGCTTAGCAAATTCTGCTTTGAGGATGTCAAAGAAAGCACCAATGCTAGCCTTGTTGAATTCCTTTGTTCTAGACAATGATGTTCCGTTGCAGAACGAATTGAAATTCTGTCTTTATGGCATCTTAGAAAACCATAAAGCCAGTCTTTGCCAGCAGAACCTCTCAGTTCAGAGAACCTATTTGTGATGCCATTTCTCTTAGCAAGCTGAAATGCAAGCGTTTTAATGTCCTGTCTTGTTAACCCGAAATATTTCTGTTCCATCATAACAAGATAATCTACCAGCTCTGTCTCCAATTCTTGCGAGAAAACAGGTTTCCTTCCTAATTTTTGTGTGAATAGCTTCTTCTGCGGGCTTGTCCATTTTAACATATCTCCGAAGTGACGTCTTCGGCACTTTAAACAATTTCTCGGTTTTGTTGAAACCCATTTCTTTGTTTCTTATAGCAGTCACTGCTCGAATCATCGCCTCTTCATCCCATGTTTTTAATTTTCTTTTCTCAGACATCTGACAAAAAGCAAATTTGGAATTAATCTTGTAGTGTAGGCTTTCACGGTCGGAGTCTATAGATCTAGATTCATTTTCCAGGCTGAGAGGCCGTGGTCTATTGGTTGGTTTTATACCAGACGTTTCGTCTGCAACTGCGGCAGACATCTTCAGTGGAGTGGTATCCGAGGTCGCAAAACTCTTCTCAGCGTACCTGAGGCAACTGATCCTGTGGCTGGTTGTGCAGGCGTATTTATGGTGCAACTAGCGGGCCGAGGCCTGTTGTCGCTGCGGTCCGCGCCGCTTTGTTTGCTACTCCCGTTCTGGGTTCTGTCCTTTTGTTGTAGTGGCTTCAAAAGGACGGAACCCAGAACAGGAGTAGCAAACAAAGCGGCGCGGACCGCAGCGACAACAGGCTCGGCCCGCTAGTTGCACCATAAATACTCCCGCACAACCAGCCACAGGATCAGTTGCCTCAGGTATGCCGAGAAGAGTTTTGCGACCTCGGATACCACTCCACTGAAGATGTCTGCAGCAGTTGCAGATGAAACGTCTGGTATAAAACCACACCAATAGACCACGGCCTCTCAGCCCGGAAAATGAATCTAGATCTAAATTTGGAATTAATTAGTGAATATATATTTGGAGTTAATGTAAGAAACATAGATATTTCCTTAATGGCATGATAAAGTTATTGTCCTTGGGCATTGTAATTATTCACATCTTCATCCATCTGCAGACTGCGAATGTTTCTAGCTCTAATGGGAGTACATGACGGTAATTTAATAAAATTAATAAATAAGATAAGTTAATTACCATGCCTTTGTAATAAATTTGTTTGTAATTGATAAATTTAACTTAATTTAATTGTTGTAAGAAAAAAGTAGGAAGAAGCATTGTTGACGATGAAAGGTGTATATTGTTGTATTTTGTGTGGTTAAATATCTGTAGTGCTCGGGACAAGTGGCATAAGTCAAAAATGTTAATTTTGCAGGAAAGGAAAAAAAAAAACTCTTCACACTGGTTTATGTCGATTTGATTTTCTTCTGTATGAATTATTGTAATGGGAGAAATACTTATGTCTTTTTTTCTAAGCGAGCAGATATTCCGTAAGTTGTCAATAAATTAATAAAAAATGTTTGTGGAAACTGATTTATGTCACTTTTCCCAAGCATTGCAGATATATTGCAAATTGTAATGCAGTGCATGAATGTGGCAAATTCAATTATTGAATAAATATTTTTCATACTGAATTTTGTCATAGTAGATTACACTAAAATGAGTTTAATTATTGGAACAGAGTACGAGAGTGAAATATTCTACGATTCTTTACGCAATATTTGTCACAATGCAGTTGCGCTGAAGAAAAGTGCACGAGCGGAAAAAGTGGACCCGGGTCCACTTTCTCCGCCACAGGGAGGATCCACGTTAGCCGAAGTTCTTTGTTTGTGTTCACGTTCGTACACAGCCGGCATGCCACATAGTTTCAAACAAATTCCGTAGATTATTAACAACAATATCTATAATGAATAGTATACTTAGGAGTTGTTTTAATATATACAGTATTCATAGCAATATTTAGGAATTTTCTCTTACCTTCAAAAATTTACAGAAAGACGTTTCACAAATACTAAAAAATACACCCTTCTTCTCAGTCACAATAAAGGAAACTGACCTTCTACACGTCAAACATGATGAGGAGAAGAAGTTAAGAGGCTTGTTGTTTGATGACAGCACCAATTGGAGAAAATATTAACAGGGTCCACTCAAACTAAAGGGTTCACATCACAGATATAGAGAACTTAGATTGGCAATGAGGTCTCGAGCGCTGAAACCTGGGCTTGCGGCCAGCCGCCATCTTAGGATACTACCATTTGCATGGCATTTACATACATTGTCACTGTCAAGTCTTGTGAAACATTATAATAATGCTTTATAGCAAACAGTAACTTGACGTATTGCATCATACACAAAAAGAAGCATCAGTTTTAAATTTCATCATCGCTATTTTTTATTAGTTACCACTATGCTACCAAATGAAAAGATTTTCTATTAGACTCTCAACAAGTCTGAACTTACGGTCTGAAGTAAAATTTCCTTCTAAGCCTACATACACACGAATATTTCTCTGAGCTTCCTATATTACACGTATTTTTACTGTATAATCAATCAATAGGAATAACAAATTGACGTGAAGTCCCAGCATGTGTAGTCTAATGACTGTCTGCACTTATGATATGTTATAGATGCAATTACAATGTACAAAAAGGAAATATACAAAGTAGAATCAGTAAGGTAATATAGGACAATGAACAAATTTATTAAATCTACATAACATAATGTATAATTAACACTATCATAAATTACCGCACATCACAAAATATTGGTAACAAATTCCCCCCTCTAGTGAAAAGAACCTTTTTTTCCTGCTAAACAACTGCGTACCAGCTTAATCATATAGCATGCATCTAACAGAACAGTAATTGAAGTTACAGCTTGTTTAGGATGACAGAAAGTAGTTTTTAAGCAATCATATTTGTACAAATCTGCATCTAAAGTCTGTGTCATGCATAAATTACTACTTGCTCCTTCAAATATTACAGCAGATACAGTTCGATTAATGTCAGCTATCATTTATGGCAGTACACATAATAGCACATTGTCACTGTGGGTAAGTTGTCATTGTTTATTTCTGTACCTAGATATACATAACCTATAATTTTATTCTCTGTGTATTCTACTTCTTCTTTCAGGAACATATCATCAAAGGAAGGACAGACAATTGGAATTACACCATTTCTCTCACTTTCTGCTACTTTTGTTTCAATAGCATTGAAGCTCTGTTTACATAAACCAGCCTCACAATCAATTTTCATGTTCCAAGAACGTATGGTTCTTGGACATGGCAATGCATTATTAAATTTAGAACGAATGAAATACGTTTTAGGGAAAAATAGTGTGATGTTAAAGTGAAAGATCGTAAGTTAGGATCATATGACACACCAGCCTTACTTCTAGTTATGTGTATTAGCATTCTCAGATACCTTTCCAATTAAATAGCACACATCCGAAAGAAGCGAATTCTTCAACATTTCTGCCGCATTATCACGAATTAATTTATTTTGCACCAGAGAATCTATTATTTCTCTGTCACTAATAATCTTTGCATTTTGTCGCCGCTCTTTTTATTGCACCACATAATTGTTCATTTTTTCATGTAACACTTCAAGTTTTCTTTTTCTAAGTGTCAGTTGTCCACCACTATCACCAATACATTCTAAATTTTCTGTACAACTTACATTGGTTGCTGGCTCTGAAACTTCCTTCACTTATAGTTCAGTGTCTGCTGTATCATTTCGAGAAGGTGGTTTGCGTGATGAAAGTGATTTCTTTTTGTAAATAGGAAGGGTAGGAAGGAAATACTTTTGGAATTGCTCCTTCCCTTAACCTTCTTGTTTGTTCTGTAAGATACATATCTTCTGGGCGAAAATGTGAGAACATACACCAGGTGCAACAGTTGGTTGTCAATTCTCTCTTCTTACGGCCCTGGTCCATAATTCTTGCCTTTCTTCACATGTTGGAAATCTATATATTCGGTATTAAAATTGAGTGTTTTCATTAAAACATTAACAAACAGCAATCAAATTTTAAAGACATCGCAAATTAATTTTGAAGAAAATAATCTATCTATTTATTTGTCTATGATCTATGTACTCTAAATATTACATTTAATGAAATATGTTATCGTCAGAGAAGAAAATACTGGATGATATAAATACATAATTGGTTATGTTTCGTGAATGTATTTTGGACTTCTACTTGCGCATGTGTAGAAACACCTTTTCCTTGTTTCTTCCAGCGTGAATATGAAAAATTGTATCCAAATACAACGCAAGTATTCACCATTTTATAAATAACTACATTTAATACTTATAAAATGCATGAAACGCGTTAGAATTCAAAGACAAACGCGTATTACCATTAGCACTGCATACATTCAGTAGTGGGATAAGATGGCGTGGGGTCGTAGTAGCAAACTTCACTCGTACCAATAGGAAAATACGAGCATTGCCAATCTAAGTTCTCTATATCTGTGGTCCACATAACCCGAACTTCCTCTATCAGATTGAAACACCAAACTATCTGCTTTATATATATTTACAAAAAAATAATTACATTACCAAAATCTCGGATGATATTGGCACTGATAAGCTATAATATGAAGTACAGTTGCATAAGATAAAAAAAAATAAATAAATAAAATTGTAATAGAAACCAATTCCAAAATACTATGTTGTACATCAAAACAGTTCAGTTTGTAACATGACACACACACACAGTACGTAATTAGGATATTGTGATTGCTAAAAAAAGTAAATAAACTACTGTCCTCTAAATAGGACATTGGGATATAATGGATTAATCAAAACTAAAATTATCCGCGAGAGTTAACAATTGTGTTGCCATCAGAGGGTAGGGTGTTAATAAGATGAGTTTGTATCATGCATGGTCTATGTTTTGACTTCACAATTTTGATTAAGGAAAAGAATTGCTGATGGAGCCAATCATAGCAAGAATTCTTATTACAGCATCTCGGATCTGTGGAAAATTGTAGTTTTCGAGAAGATTGTAGAATTCTTGTGGTTGCATTGTCAGGGAACTGTGTATTAAAAATGTGTTCCTTTGCAGTTCATTTAACTCTATGTGTAGTTTCTCCAGCATGTGAGTGGGCTGAATTGGGAACGGTGTTGAAATACATTCAAGGCCTTCAGAACTTCACTTATTTGTTACACTGGTCTTTCTTCATTCAAATTAGATAACAGTTTTAGATTACCGAAGTGATAACAGTTACCTACTGAAACTTGCAACTCCCAACAATTTTACTTTCTCTGTGAAAGCCCTGTATTTGTTCATACACTACAGTAAGTTAGGTATCCTATTATGTCTCTGAGGAAAGCTAGATTTTGTACACATTCATTGTTGCTGAATATAAGGAGAATATTTTTAATTTCCTCCAAAACTCTTTTATTTCCTTTCTCAGGTCGAAAAAACGAGAGAGAAGAGCTCCATGATTTAACTAACGAACTTCAGCATAATATGGAATGTCAATGTATTTATTCCTCACTAACCTTAGGAATAATTCCTTAAAGATGCAGTGGTTTAATGCACTACTTCTTATCAAATTGGTTTAGGTCAGCATCCATCACATGAGATATTTTCATACAAAGAGACTCATGGTGCAGAAAATTGTGAAGATAACGTTTTGGTTGTCGAGCTTTTCTTGTGGCCTTCATTGTTGGCACTCTGTCAATTGGTACACATACCAACCTAAAATGAATAAAATGATAATAGCTATAACCCTAATTAAATGACAAAACACATATTTTGAACTGTACACGGCAAAAAGGATGAATAGAATTCCCGGAACATTCAGCGTCATATGCCATTGTTGTATGAAACTTAGAAGGCAGACCAGATCTAGCCATAAACAGAGAAACAAAGCAAATAGTGTCTTCTACAGGTATACGGGTGTATAGTATACATTCACGTACAGGAAGAAAAGACACAATGTTATTAGAGAGTTTATTTTCATAAACTTTGAGATCAACCTGAAACTTGTCACATGTACGTGTACTGCAAATGTCACGACGTGAATATCCAAATGATATGTTAAATCTGGTGTTAAATCTTTCTTTAGTATTCGTAAGACACATTTTCATACATTTTTTTTAATGTTGAGATTGTCGGTGAGATATATTTGATCACTTTTGATTGACCATAATGGCTTTTCCTTCCCTTGAATGATTTAATATGGTTTAGCACACTTTCAAAGACATCATCAGGTTTTTTGTTGTGATGGTTATGATGTTTTCCTTGTTGATCTTTAGGTGGCATACCTGGAGACTTGAAAGAGTTCTGTAGTACCTGAACAGGCTTGTAAGAGATCCCATGCAAGGAAATGAAAGCTTTCAAACACAGTAGTATTTTTCCATATCAGATTTTAACACCCTTACCTTATAAAAATACTTTCTATGATGTAATTTAGCTGCTACAAAGGAATATTTCAGCAATGTCCCTCATAAGAGGAAGTAAGCCTATAATTTCAAGTCAATGAACTTTTGTTGTTATATGTGAATTTATTTTTTATGACTGTACCTAGTGCCTCTTTATTACATTATGCATTAATTGTATCAAAGCACCTAGAGCATATTAATATTTTTCCCTTAAGAATTTATGCTCATTAAAGGCTTGATTTAAATAACTATTAGGCTATATTATAACAATTTATTTGATTTTCTTCTTTAACCCGACCATTCATTCTCTTCTCTTACGTGATATGTAATTAAGTAATATGTAATATTATTATATTACTCTAATAGTTATTAAGTTAATTAATATCGTAAATTGTATGCATTAAATAACATAGACTCTATGACTGCATCATAACAAAGTACTAATGCATTGCAAACTCTTTGCTGTGGGTTACTATATAGTAGGGCAGGAGGGGACAACTTCTTGGTTGCCGCTCCTTCCTCCGTGCAAGAAAAGCACAAGGAACATCATGCACTCGAATGCTTATTCATCCTTCTTGCTGTGTAGTCCTCATTTATTAAGGGTATATGTACGTGAACAACCACAAATATTGTCAGAAAATGCAGGCTCTAAATGTCTAATATTTGATAAGAAAATGAACTCACAGTTGGACAAAAATTACAAGGTACCGTAACAAGACTTATTAGAACTTAAATATCTGATACAAGTATAAAAAAGGTTACTAATAATATTTTTTAAACCAGTTTTATCAGAGTATGAAAAAAAAAATTCTGCAGTTACATCTTCCGGTAACCATAACATTGTTATGGTTTCTCTGACATCTTTAATATTTTACCTGCATCTAGTAAACACTTATTTCTGAAAAGTAGACTACTCTCAGACATGTAGAGTTGTTAATTTTAATACAATTAATTTTTTAATTGTCCTATATAAAATATATTAAAATTTACATCATGTTTGTGACCTAATTTTTCTATTTTCAAAGAAATGGGCATTATTGTAGTCTACTTTTTGCATAAATGGATGTGAAATCAGTGTACAAAATTTCAGAATTCTATGTCTAATGGTTGTCGAGTTATGAAATAATGTGTGTAAAAATTTTCAACTTTTCGAAAATTCAATTTAAAGTAAAAAGTGAAACTCTTAGCTGACCTGTATTGTGTTAGAACATGCCAGCTCCATATTCATCCTGGGAATGCATTTTCTTGTCTTCTTGCTGCCTTTTCAGGTTTCTTTTCTTGGTCCTTTGCTCTTTTGAGCTCTGTAGACTAACTTTATCTCCCAGAGACATTTGGCATCGATCAATGGCTAGGAGACCATTGGACATATTTTCTCCTGGGGAAATGGTCAGTTCTTACAACACTTTACCACATAATTTACTTAATTTTCATCAAAATATTGAATAAAACAGTAATATATTTCGTTAAATAATTATTTCGGAAAGCACTAGGTTCGATTCCCGACGAGTTGATTGAATTTTTGAACTCTTTCCCCCCCCTCCCCCACAAAATAACGCACTACATTCTTTAACTAAATGTGCCAATAAAATATAGTTCTCTTTATTTTTTTCCCAGATGTCCACGAATTTAGCTTTGGCTCTTGAGGAAGTACGAAGGGGTTCGTTGCTGCGGGCGGCGGCTAGTAAATTTGGCGTCCCCAGTTCTACTCTCCATGACCATTACAAAGGGAAACATGTTTCAATCAAACGAGGACCTAAGACAATATTTAACGAGTACGAGGAAAAGGAATTAGTTTCTCTTCTTCTTAGTGCCTCTAGGAAAGGATTTCCCCTCACTCCAACAGATGTAAGGCACGCTGCGTTTGAGAATGCTGAAATGTGTGGCTACGACAACAACTTCAATGAAGATATGAAGTTGGCAGGACGGCAGTGGCTACGTAATTTTTTTAAACGTAATCCGAGACTCTCAATTAAGAAACCTGATGCCTTGTCTATGTCTAGGCCTATGGGACTAAACCGACAGACGGTAGGAGAATTTTTCAATTTATTTCAGAGAACACTGGAAGAAAACAACCTGATGGAACGTCCTGAGATGATCTTCAACATGGACGAATCCGGTCTTCCCCTTAACACTAAGGTATCTAGGGTGATTAGTGAAAAAGGAAATAGAGATGTTGTCGCCATTACGAATAAGGAGAGAGGGGAGAATGTCACAGTTGTAGCTTGTTGCAGTGCTAGTGGTGTTTACATTCCTCCATTACTGATATTCAAAGGAATGAGACGGAAAGATGCTTTTGGGGATGGTCTTCCACCAGGTGCCGTATTTGAGATGACAGATAGCGGCTATATTGTGGTCGACGTATTCTTGAAATGGCTGGAGCATTTTCAGAAGAATCGATCTCCTGGAAAATGCCTTCTAATTCTTGATGGACATGCCAGCCATTGCAAGTCTATACATGTTCTGGATTTTTGCTTGAAAAATGACATAATCCTAATGTGTCTACCAGCTCATTGTACCCATCGATTACAGCCTCTTGACTGAAGCTTCTTCAAACCCCTGAAGGTGAATTGCTTCATTGAAGGGAACCGCTGGATGAAGCAGAATACAGGGAGAAACCTGACGAAGCTAGAGTTTGGAGAAATCTTCTCAGCAGCTTGGTCCAAAACGGCGATGGTCGGAGTAGCTACAAATGGTTTTAGGGCATGTGGGATAATGCCTTTCAACCCAGATGTTATACCTGACCATGTTTTTGAACCCTCCATTGTGTTTGGAGTTCAGAATAGTAACACCACTAGCACTCCACCGGCAACGCAGAACAAAGAAAATGACGTTGTTCCTGAACTTACGCCAGGTCCAAGCAGGGCCATGGCTGATATTACACCAGTGATGTCTTCAAGAACCACTCCGCAGAAATCTCCAAAGAAGAGGTCATTCCGAAGTGTGGTTCCAATTCCACAAATGGAAACACCGCCTAAAAGAGTAAGGGCGGTTCAAAAGGCGGCAATGCTGACAACACCAGAGTATGAGAAGACTATACTGTGCTCCAAGTCTGCAAAACACCGGGTCCAGTTATTCCAAGGAGCGAAGAATTCACGAGGTTCAGATCAAAATAATTCAGGAAAAGCAAGTCTTCCTACATGTACAAAGACACCAAGTAAGGAATCTTGTCTCTGCGGTTTTTGTGGTGTAGATTACTACAGCGAAAAAGCAAAGAAATTGGGAAATTGGATCCAGTGCAGTGAATGTAATGTTTGGTATCATGAAAAATGTGTGGGGATGTGCTCTAAGAAAAACATTACATTTGTTTGTGGGAAGTGTATTGCCCTGAAGGACTAATTCTATGAGTTGTTCAAATGTGTTGCAAAACAGCTCTGTGTTAAAGTTGTTTGAATTATCGTCCAGTCTAAAAACTAAAAAAAAAAAGTAAATTTGCTGATTTCAAGGGTCATATATGTTGTAATTTCTTCATAATGTGTTTTTATTCACTCATCATTGTACTGTAAGCTACTAAATATGGTAACACAGTGTTGGCTTTGTAATGTTCCGGTTCCTGCACATTTATCTTAGGAATTGTTCTAAGATTGGTACGTTGTCTGTTTCACTCCACCCATTATCAGCTTCACTATCATCACTTCTTTCACTGACTGAAGAGTCAACACTTGTTACATTGACTGTATCACTACCACTACTACGAGACACAACAAGAGCAGTTCGCGCGTGATTGTAACTGATGTCACACAAAACTAATACCAAACCAACATTGGATCCTAAATTTTCAATTTACCAAGCCATGATTGTAAATGGTCTAAAGTTACGAAACAGTTGAGGAAAAACAATAAACCATTAGTCAAATAATTCATAAAGCACTGTTAGACCGGCTACAAGATGTGTTATTGTGTCAATTGAATTATCATATTTAAAATAAGGGCTTAAGTTTGCTGTCCGGAAATAGATACAGTAAAATAAGGCACTGTCCAGAAATCGATACAATGTGTTGCTACTTCCGGGCAGTGCACACCTGTATAGTTAATTGTTTTCTGCTCAAAATTGGGCAGATATATTTACGTAAATAATGTGGAGAGGTTGTTAAAGATTCTCCCTAAGGAATATGCTGCCCCGCAAAGAAGTACAGCTATCAGAACGGCCCCTATAGGCTCCATGCGTATAGCACTGTGCTGCTACAGGCGGACACTACAAGAACTACTTGTAGGCTTGTCTTCAACAGCTGTGTGTGATCTGTGTTGACAGCCGACTGCTGGAAGATTCGAGTAGGAGTGATTTTATACGCATTTATTTAATCTTTCATAAAGTGTTGCCTTTAGATTGCTATTTTAGAAATGTCAAAGCGGTCCAGCAAAATTATGTGCTGTGTTTTTAGCTGTAATAATAGATATTGTAATACAGAGCAAAATGTGAAGTTTTATAGTTTTCCATCACGACCCCACGAAATGGATTTGAAAAGACGGTGGATAATAGCAGTAAATTGGAAAGAGTGAGTTTAAATTAAGTATTTGGGATTTAAGTATTTTAATTAATACCTAATTAAGTTTTTACAGAACTTATCGTAATCGAGGATTTTACAATAAACCTACAGTAACTATTGCATGCAAATAATCGCGTTAATGTTATACTTACAAAATAAGCAGCTGTAGGCCATATTTGTAAACACATCATAATAGTAGGGCGCATTATATTCAGTAATTATAGCAAAGTCTTTATGACAGTTTTATCACAAATGACTGTGGAATTTTGAAACTGATAGAACCAGGAGATCAAATTATGGCAGATAAAGGTTTTCCCGGAATAAAAACTGTATTGGAGGAGAGCAATGCAATTTTGGTAATGCCACCCTTTATGAATGAAGGTCACTTAACACCTGATCAAGTTGATGATACTTATAATATTGCTAGTGTGCGGATCCACGTTGAACGCTGCATTCAAAGAGTGAAAGTGTATAATATACTTCAAAAATGTCCAAGTGAACTATTACATTGTATTGATGACACTGTGCACATGTGTTGTGTTATGACTAATGTACAGCCTCCATTGATTTCTGAAGATCATTATTAGAATGGTATGCCAGTTCTTTTAAATAGTGTGTGAAGTAAAACTGTTGCAACTTTTCAATACAGCCCTTCAGGAACATATCATTTCTTTGAATTTCTATAAGAATGGAAATATGATTCTCTGTATAAATGAAAAAATCACAGAAATCAACGCCACAACAGTACATCAGCAGTTGACACTGAGTGAAATATGTATGACTTTGTTTTAGTTCCAAATTTCCTTGTGAATTTTTTATAATATAGGATATATTAATGTCCCCATTCTCACCGACAATGGGTTTTTCTTTACATGAAATAGGACATTTAATTTCTGATACTCTTTCTGGCTTACCATTCATCATTACTATCCCATCAGGACTAGCACACAACCAAGGTTGGGTTAAGTGAATGATAAGACCACAACCAGCAACTGTTCTGTCATATGAATTTGTGTATTTGTCAAGTGCAGTTTTTTCTAATTTACTTCCAAAAGTTACATTCCTAAGACCCCTACCATGAAGCAATTTTGGGTTCATGAGGATATTTACCAGCTTCTCATGATCTTTTTTTCTAGTTTTAATTGAATGTGCCCTACTCGCAGAAATCCTTATTTTTCTTTCTGTAAACCATAAGTCTGATTTTGATTGATGCAAGGTTTTTACACAAATTTCAGTTGCTCTGGTTTATCAATTAGGACATGATTATCATAAAAATCATTTTCTAATGCAGAAATGTTGCTACTACATTCATTAATTATTATAGGCCTCGTTTCTTGTTTCATTAATAATGTTGTGATTAGCCCTTTACATGCATTATTCTCAACAATAGCTGTGATATCTGTTATTAAATGTCCCAGCAGTTCATTGACAACTTTAAGTGATTCTGATTTTTTCTCTTCATTTAAAATTTTTGTCAGTATACATGGGATTTTCAGTGCAGGAATTTCAATTGCTTCAACTTCAAGCCTCTGCTTTTTTTTTTTTTTTGGGAAAAAGTTCTTCTAATCTCTTCCCCTTGCTATATTTCTCTTTCCCCGCATTTGAGATATGGGGTCGAGACCATTCGCAGGGCTGATCAGTTTGCGAAGTGATGCGTTCGGAGTTAACTGCATAAACAACAGCGGAAATGTGTTTACACTTTCCTGACGATCCAGCAGGACATTTGCAGGAACTATTAGTCGCTTCTCTAGCAGCATTAACCTACGATAACGTGAGGTCGTCTTTTTAAGTCAGCATCGTTTAATGTATAAATTAACATCAATCACAAATAGTAATAATACATAAATAACTACGTTACCTCTATGGTGACATGATAAGGTTTCAGGCTAACTGATGTCTGTCTTATTACATTTGCAGTTATTACACTCTTGCAAATTCCAGCGAAATATTTTTCTTGTAAATTTAATACATGACCACTTTCTGCAAGTAAACGACCTTTGTTAGAAGAATTTGGCCGATTATTGTCATAGAAAATACTTTGAAATCCCACTGTTATTATTAAATCTGCCATGGCAGTACACTGTGAGATGACAGCTGATGCTCGCGCGGTAGTACGCAAGAACTTACAATTTTCGCCACTCAGAGCGTGGCGGTGCATTTCTCCCTGCAACGCATGGAGCCTATACCAGTTTCTAGTTGAAACTTCTGACAATAGCACCACCTACCCTAACTGTAATTGCTTCTTTTTCATTTCCAGTCTTTATTTCATATAAATTGTCGAATGATATTGGTCCAAGAACTCATCCTGTCTTTGGATGTGTCTGAAAACCACTTTCATCTGCATTGAAAATCCGACTTGGATTATCAAGAATGTCCAAAGTATTTTCGCTTTCGAGATAAGCACGTGGTTCTTCAAACCATTCTCTGATGTTTTTTTCAGTAACCCTAGCACGAGCAGCATTTATACTTTCAGTGTGACTTCGGATACTGATGGATGCCTTTTCATAAAAGCTGAAAACCACTTTCTTCCAGGTATACCATCAGTAAAGGGCGTTTCCCTACCATCTTCTTCACTACATCAGCAACAGTCTCAATTAATGTTTGTCGTTTCACAGGAAGACCTTTCTTGGCATAGGCATGAATCCAGCTCGCCAATAAACTTTCTTCCTCCTTAGAAAGAATAGTTTGCGGCCCCAGTTTACGTGTCATAGGAACTTTACCTTTTACTTTATTGGAGAGTGTGCTCAGAGGAACATTAAAATCTCTGGATGCTTTCCGAAGACTTAATCCTTCATTAACGGTCTGTACTGGTGCTAACATAGTATCTTCGGAGTATCGGAATAACTTTTTTATTCTCCTTTAACATTTGTCCTGTGTCAGGGGCATGATTTAGGTCTACATTTAATCCATCAATTTCTTCTGTCTGTGAGAGGGAAAAACGAGAATAGTTCTATAAGCTTGCTTTGTACATTGTCTATTACTGCTTTTGAGGGGTTCCAGTACTTGAACACACCAATGGTTGAACACTAAAAAAAATGTTCAACTACTGGATCCAAGCAACACATGCTCATCCTAACCTCAAATTATGATTCTATATACTTTTTCCTGAGAATATATTTGTAATTAACTTATATAAGAGCATTTCTTCAAAAGCACCAATAGATGAACAACTGTTCGATTACTGGATCTGCACTATTTGGTGTGTTCCAGTAATTGAATATGCCCATTAAATAACAATACAACAAGAATTTTGTTAAACATGGTGGCAGACAAGCTTTTCAAGCTCTATAGTATTCAAAGGAATCGGAATATTGACAGAAATATCAATTAACTTAATGTAAATAAATAGTAACTGAAAGTAAGTCACTCACCATTTGTTAATCTTAATTCTTTGTCAGAAGAAGGAATGGTGCACGTGTTCTCTTAAATAACAACCACAGTATGAAAGTACAAGGAAACTTAATTGAAAATAGTGGAACAGGTTCACCAATCTTTAAATTATAAATATCCTTTGTGGGGGAAATACAAAATTTCCCCCAAACCTTATCAAATGGAGCTAAATTTGATACTGTTCATCCACTGGTGACCGTTCAACCACTGGTACAGGCCTAATCTTGGTGGAGGAGGAAGATCCATAACTGCACAGAATGTTTCACATGCAGCTTGCGCTTTACCAAATACCAATACACCTCATGGCGTAAGCTAACTTGATATTGTTACTGTAAGTTTTGTGTTTGTTTACTTCTGATGTGTACCCTGAAGTCTCAACATTGCACATATCACACACTATAACTAATTTTGATGACAAGCCCTTTCTGCCAAGAGTATTTTCATACACTTGAATGCAATCGTCATTGCCACATGACTTACATTTTACAAATTTTTTCAGAAGGCTTGTCAGAGAATTTAAATTAATAATTACATTCCCTGAATTAGTTTTAATGTTGTTAGTAGTAACATGAAAACTGGTATCTGTTTCTTCTTGAACATGAGTCAGTTTTAATGTTGATGCACTCCCACGTGGAATTGATAGGCCTAACCTAACTCTTCAACTGAACTTGTATTTACTACAGTTTAACAAACCTCATTCTTTTTGATGAAGCGATTACCATAAAATTTACGGCGCCCACAACCAAATTTCTTTACTTTAGGCATGATTAATCACTTTCACTGCTTCAAAGCAATACTTTGAATGCAAAACACAAAGACACGTTTTCACAGTTCACAACTTCACACCAAAGCTTGTAAACATTCGCCAATGGACACGAAAAGTCGATATTTATTGAAAAAGGCTGTCGATATATTGCAGCTATCTTACTTTCTTCGACCCCGACAGTATTAGAGCATTCGAGGCCTAGGGGTTCATTTCACTTTCCTTCCTACCCTTCCTACTTTTCTGTTCCTAGTGCTGATCTGCTATGGCACTAAAATCGTCCTCCAGTGGTTTAAGAAGGGAAAGTTGGTGATCAACAAGATCTCCCAACTAGGTCCATTGGACCTGTCGACCAACAGCAGGTGTGGTCCTCCAGACATTCTGGGGTTTGTGTGTGAATGAAGTAGCCATCAAAACATTAAAATATGGTGTTCACTTAAATCGGCTACAACTTGCCATTTTCATAATATCTTTGAAAAATATGCCTGGCATTAGAAAAAAACAACAACAACATATTGCAGCTATAGAGGTATTTGGCAGCAGATGGAGTACCTCACACAATAAAACTTACAGCATTCGGAAATCTTGAATAGGAAAAAAAGTTACGGACATTTTAATGTCTCAGTAGCGATAGACATTTAAAGGGGTGTGATAAGAGAGTGTTGACATATTAAAATGTCCATATAAATAGCATACATAAATAAATAAATTATATAAACTATATATCATTGAATTCAGAAAACTCTGCGTCATTTTTAATGCATAAAACAAAAAACAATTTTCAAAAATATTCACGTACATGTACCCTTAAAACTTGATTATAACTTTATCTTGAATTAACTCAAACTATGACATTTTATTATTAGACTTCGTAAAAAGGTTTTGTTGAAATATAATTAAAAAAAATTTAATATACAGTACTTGTTCCAAGGTAGCTCATATTTGTTGACTCATTCCACAAGCTGTTCAAATATGTCTGCATCTGTTGTAGTGTCAGTCACGGGTATCAAGTCAAGTAATTCTTCCATTACTGATCATCAGTGATAAGGCAGGAAATCTTTTTAGAAATCCCCTAAGCCAACCCATTCCCGCTGCATTTTCAACTTTCCACTGTTCTGGAAAATTTACTTTTAACTTCACCATACTGAAAAGCAAGTACCCTACAATCTTTCTTAGTTAATCCATAGTGAAGTCTAGCAGCTGTTTTCAAATAGTTTGATAGTTTTTCCTCTTGCTCTTTTGCAAACACTAACTTGGTATCATTCTTCCCTAGTTCTACAGACATAGTTTCACTTCCTGACCTCTGATGTGCCTTATAATAATTCCACAGGGTTGATTTTGAAATATAAAATTCAGCAGCTGCATCTCTTATAGACTGGCCATCCAAGACGCACGAATTGCTTCTTTCAAGGACCCCAAGTTGATTTGTTTTCTTTTCACACCTGTCTTGCTCCGTGGCACTATAACAGCATAGGACAGTATTATGTGACTTCTGTCTGTAATAACTAATGAATTTTCAAAGTAACAACGATGTGTAGACAACATAAAGCCAGAGTAATAAAATCTAATCAGAAAACACTATGTTGTACCTTTGGACATGTCCACAGGTACAGCATTATGCTTGTCCAGAGCTACAACATGTTGTCTGCTGAAAAAAGTAAGTCAATGAATGGAAATCAGGTTATATTTCAAAACATCCTGTCAGCTAGACTGAAAATACAGATATGAAAGTATATTACTTATACCATAACTGCTTTTTAAATTTTAAATACAAGTTAGAAATAAAACTCAAATATTTGTTAAATACTTACTTTTTAATCGCAATTTCTTATTCTTACAATAACATAGACAACGTGTATGGCTTCAACAGATTCCTTCCAACACGATTGCCAACAGACTCAGGGTGTGCACATAAGGGAAAAACAACACAAAATGTCCTACCCAAAACTGAAATATACCCCCTGTCCACGGGTACAGCTATCCAAAGGGACAGCACTCTCCCCTACACCTTCTGGCAAAATGTCACTTATGACTAAGGAGTATGACAAAGACCTTTGTCTGCTAAAGCAAGGTCACCAGAATCCAAACTGTTGAATAAGCCATAGTCCTTTGTGATCATTTTATGTGATGTTAAGCTTCCATACAGACTGCTTGCAAAAGTCACCATACCGTTTGGAGCAATAGCAACTAGTCTCTTCAGTCTTGGAATGTAGGCTTTCACGACCTGGCGGCATAGGGATTGATGTTATCCGGGCTAAAGGGCTGTAGTCTGTTGGCGCTGTTGCTACCATATGTTTCGTCTGCTGCTGCAGCAGACATCGTCAGTGGTGTGGCATGTGGGAGAGCAAAGATCTCCTTAGCATGCTGGGAATGACTGGGACTGTGGCTGGTTGTCTAGTGGTATTTAAGATCAGGATGGATCGTGGCTTCAGGACACATTATATCTGCAACTTTTAAGAGACATTCTGTGAAAGGTGTTTCAGTTTTACCTATGATATAAGTGATGGCATACTAGCTTTTTGAACAGTGTAGAAGACAGCATTTTGAATGTCAGGAAATATTACCTTGAAATTAATCAATCGCCACATTATATTGCTGTGCCCTTACTGACTTTCTTCATCCGAAGACTAAGAAACCTCGACTTTCTTTAAAAAGGGGTACTGAAAATTGGTTAATGCAGTGCAAACTTTCCAGATCTTAGTAGCATATGGTAATAATGTTTGTGGAGCTAATTTCAAAATTCGGTGGTCCTTTATTTTGGGAAGGAATTGTACTCTCTACATGTATATGTGCTCTAACAATGCTCCTTGTGCAAAGCACTTGTTCTGCAATGTATTGAGGTGTCTCTTAGAAAAGAAGGTACATTTACATGTACACCTTCTGGCAAAATGTCACTTATGACTATGACAAAGTCCTTTGTCTGCTAAATCAAGGTCACCAGAATTCAAACTATTGAATAAGCCATAGTCCTTTGTGATCATTTTATCTGATGTTAAGCTTCCATACAGACTGCTTGCAAAAGTCACCATACCATTTGGAGCAACAGCAACTAGTCTCTTCAGTCTTGGAATGTAGGCTTTCACGGCCCGGCGTCATAGGGATTGATGTTATCCGGGCTAAAGGGCCATAGTCTGTTGGTGCTGTTGCTACCATATGTTTCGTCTGCTGCTGCAGCAGACATGGTCAGTGGTATGGCAAGCTGGAGTGCAAAGATCTCCTTAGCGCAGTGGTTCCCAAAGTGTGCTCCACTGAGCCCTTGGGGCTCCACTGAGCCCTTGGGGCTCCACGACTGATTCTCAGGGCCTCCGTCCTCGGCAGTTATGAAGATGTAAAAAGTGACGAACTCCATGCAGTTCAGACAAAATTTGTATCTCATGTAAAGACAAATAACGAGAAAGCACTGGAAGCTTCGCACTTGGATAGTCATGACATGGGTCTTACTGGTAAACCTCACACTCTTCCTGAAACTAATAAACCACTATTAGTGAAGGTAGTGAAGTGCATGGTGGATGGAAAAACTGCGAACTTAATCTCCGGTATGCCCGTATCAAATAACACTGTGCATAATCGAATCCAGGATCTGTCGATGTTAAAAATACCATAATTTCCTGTATCAGTCAAAGGAAATTTTCGCTACAACTTGACAAATGCACGTACATTGCCGGATTAGATGTGTTAATGACGTTTGTGCGGTACGAATTTTCAGGTTCTTTTCATGAAGATATTTTGTTCTGCAAGCCATTGCCATCTTCTACAAGCGGTACTGAATTTTTTTCCCTGATAGGCGTCTTCTTCATTAAAAACTCAATACTGTGGGACAATTTCATTGACATATGCACAAATGGCGCAACGGCCATGGTAGGTCCCGTTGCTGGCGGTTACAAGGATCAAGGAAGCTTCAAAAAACTGCACAAGTAGTCATTGCACCGACACGTCCTTGCAACGAAAAAAAAAATGTCAGCGTTAGTAAAGCAGGTACTAGACAACGCAGTCAAAATTATCAACTTTGTTAGGGCACGACATTTTATGCGTAGGCTACTCAAAATTCTGTGTGAAGATATGACAAGTATACACAACTAATTGTTATTACACACATAAGTGCGATGGTTGTCGCGTGGTAAAGCGTTGTTCCGTTTACTTGAATTTGGAAAGAAAGTTTCTTCACTTTTGAATGACCGAAACAGTTTGCTAGCAGATTATTTGAATGCTCAGGAATGGTTGTGCAAATTATGTTACTTGGCAGACACTTTTTCAAAAATGAATGAATTCAGCACATCCATACAAGGGAAACGGAAGACTATATTCGATGCTAATGACATTAATTGCCACACTTAAGAAAAAGATAGCGTTCTACATAGAAAGCGTCGAGAATAAGGATCTGACATGTTTCTCATTGACTTCAAACTTTATAGAAGAAAATAACATAACAATGAATGACTCATTCATAGCAATAATAAAAGAACATCTTCACAATTTGCTTCAAAATATGAATCCACACTTTCCAGGGGACACTCAGGAATTGATTCGAAAGAAATATGAGTGGATTGTAGATCAATTCTCAGTGAAGTCAAAAGCGAGCAGCCCTCATTGTGGCAGAATATGAGGTCCTTATAGACATGATTTCGGACAACCACTGTCAATTATCATTTAAAAGCAAACCACTTCCCGAATTTTGGGCTCAGTTAGGGGAAGATCTTTCGATATTAAGTTCAAAAGCTAAATTGTTCTACATATCTCTGTAAAACGGCCTTTCGAGGCACACGGCTACAATAACAAAATATTGAGCTCGTTTGGACACAGAAGACGATATGCGCCTTCAACTAACTTCTGTAATACCGGACTTTTACAAAGTCTGCCGCAAAAAAACAGGAACTTCGAGAGTACAGGTAACACTGTAACATTTTTTTATATATCTTAACTAGTTGTTATAACATTTTGTAAATTTAAATAATATTGTCTGCAGTTTGTTTTACTATTGTTTCCTTTATTAATTTATGTATCTTATTATTCACACATCTGTATACGTTTCGTGTGTAGTATGCTTCATAGAACATAGACAGATAAAACTAAACATTAAACATTTCTTGGGGCTCCACGAGAAACTTTTGTTTCAAAAAGGGCTCCGTGGCTGAAAAAGTTTGGGAACCACTGCCTTAGCGTGCTGGGAACGACTGGGACCGTGGCTGGTTGTCTAGCGATATTTAAGATCAGGATGGATCGTGGCTCGCCGTTGTTGCTGCGGTCTGCACTGGAGATCGATGTGTTGTGATGAGCTACCGTCGTGTTCAGCTGTTGTATGAATGGTTTAATGCGTATGTTTCTCAGGATTGGGTACCATGCTTGGTTGACTTTAAGGCCTTCTTCCTTCCGATTGAAGTTGTTCTTGTGTTTGTAGATTTCAATGGCCTCTCGATATAATCTAGCATAGAAGTGTGGCATCCTGCTTAGGATGTCAGTGTCCTCGAACCTGATGTTGTGCTCCCCCTCTTTATATGTGTGTTCGGCTACTGCTGACTTATCTATGTGGCTTAGGTGGCAGTTTCTTCAATGTCTCTTCATTGTTCTCCGATGCTTACAGTGACTATACATTTTTTTGTTTCTTTACCTTTGATTTAGCTATGGTACTGTATACTTCTGTGCAGTCGGTTATGATGTAAAATTTGAAAAGCAATTTGTAAGACAAGTCTGATTTTTTAGCAGGATGGAACATCTGCCTCATACAGAAGTAAATATAATATATGCAACCATGTTATTATTATGTTTGAGGCGGAGACAGTACTCATATCAAACCTAACTCCAAGGTCGAAGAAGATTTTGTCTCAGTTTAATGTTATAGAGTTGATCTTCTTTTGAAACACAACATTCCACCCACTATAGTAAGATATTTCAAATTTTTTACAAAATTGATACACAAGTTTAAAAACTTCCTTATTTGGCATTACAGTGTGCTGTTGATCAGAAGGAGAACTTTTCTTTCATTAAGGTCACTTCAGTTTTTATTTTTCTAATTGATGTTTTAGAAAATAATTTTCAGCCTTCAATGTTGCTGATGTTGCAAGTTGTACATTCGATGCTTCTGTATCTGGTAACACTTCCAGTGACTCAGCCACATCATTTTCTCTCTCTGTTCTTCTCACATAGGACTACATTGTAATTAAAAAAAAAACAGAATTTAAGAAAACAGTCGATGTACAGGGCTTTTGGTTAGGGAATGTTCACTTCTATTAGGGATATAGAGAAGCTGTGGACCCACTATCTTTTCTTCTGTTTCCCTTTATTAGATTCTGTTAATTTATTTGAGTCTATTATTTTCATCTGCCACTAACAAAATGTTCTGCAAAACACAGAAATTTTTCATGTTTATCATGAAGAAACATTTCTGCATCATTTTATTTCTAATACACTGAATATTGATCAATAAGATATCAATATTATCAACACATCATTTTTTATTAATTTCCTTTTTGTATTGTGCATAAATATGAAAAAAAAAAAAAAACATCTGACATATGGATCAGTCGGCCATAGCTGCTTCATTATTTTTCTCAAAAATGTACACTTTGAAAGTGGAATAAGGTAATTGCACCAGTAGCTGTCACTTTTATAATTTTTTTGTAACAAATTAATGCATACCATTTCAAATATAAAAGCTGAACAAACCTGAAACATACTGATGTATAGTAAAATGTGTTCTATATCAATATATTAAGGGAAGGTAACTAAATAAATAATATATTCAAAATGTTCCATTTTGGAATACTCCATCCCCCCTCTCCAAAACTCTGTCCCCACTTTACTTTGAAGGTGGTGAGTCTGTTATTTTACGACTTTATTAACAGCTATGGTTACGGTGATGGTGAAAATGCCAGCAAAATGAGTCCAGGTCCCAACGTCTAAAGTTACCCAGCATTTGCTGCTCTTAATGAGTTGAGGGAAAACCCGGAAAAAATCTCAACCAGATAACTTGCCCCAACCAGGATTTGAATCTGGGCCTGCTTGTTTCACGGTCAAACATAGTTACTTCACAGCGATTGACTTACTCTGAAGGTCCACTTCGTAACATAGTAGATATAAGATATTCCATTCTACTGTTTACTTCATGCATTTTTTCTATCTGACTAAGAAAATACTGGGAATCATATTGCATGATAACATAATCTTTTATTTCAAATTTGATGATAACAGTCTTCAGTGTCAGCGTCACTAACTACTTCATTATACCTTGACCAAAACTACTTCCGACTTCACAGCTTATTAGAAGGAGGACAGTGTTGTCATGTTGCCCATCTTTCGTGTAAGCGAGTGCACTGCCGATAGAGTGCAGTAATGAACAGCTGATATGAACGTATACATTTCTAACCAACTTCTGTACATTATTATTTTATTAGTCTATTATTATTATTATTATTATTATTATTATTATTATTAGTGGTAGTAGTGGTGGTAGTGGTAGTGGTAGTGGTAATGGTAGTGGTCAGTGTAATACCGTTAGAAAAGGTCGAAAGAACTGTAAACTGTAAAAACAGGTTTAAATTTAATACGAAGTCTTTACTTTTTGAGTGCCGATATTCTTCAATATAATATTGTTAGAAAGGTGTTGAAAAACTATAAACTGTAAAAATATTTATGATTAAAAATAATAGAAATAATATAAATTATAATACACGTTGCTACTCACTCTTAACACAACTGCTTATTCTTCTTCTGGAAGGACAGACTACTGTTACAAAGGAAAAACTCCATTAAGCTCAGATTCACTGCTGCTGTCCACTGAACTATCACTAGAGCCTAAAGATATTATCAAGTCGTCTATGCTTTCCTCAATGGCAACTTCATTTTCCCATGATTTCTGTATATTGTCGTACGCCGGTCTCCTTGTCGTTTTCTCTCTGACGTGTTGTCGAGGTGGGGAGGGGAAACGGGGGTGACGTGACAAGATGGCTGCAACTCGTGGAGTCGTCAAGCGCTGATCTCCGCGACCTCTACCCTCCAGAGCCCTGATGAGGCGCCGGGGAGTTGTGCTGGATGTTTATTTTTGTTTTTTTTTTCTATTTATTTAGTTTTTTAACTGTTGGCGTCTTCCTTCCGGCGGCGGGGGTCCGGGCGCTGGTAGGGCGGCCAGGCAGCTACCTCAAAGAGAGGGTGGTCTGGAGTCGGTGGTGGCGGGATGACTGGTGGCCGAGTCCCGAGTTCGATTGGAACTAGTCCCCAATTCAGTCGCCGTTGGCAGCTCCTCTTTTTCCTGGGCGTCGGAGGCAGCGGCGATACAGGACGAGGTGTCAGGGAGGCCCCAGGTGGCGTCTCGGGGGAATGGTCCACCAAGGGGGCTAGATACTCTGGGAAGTGGTAAGATGCCGGAGTTGCTGGGGTGCGTCCGCCCTTCCAAGCAGCTACACTGCGGAGCCCGGGACTTCGTCTTCTTGGCTGCCCGTCGACGGTGCTTTCTCGGTAACGTCGTGGAGTAGTTTTAGGAGGAGGAGTCATAGAAATCAATAGAACTGATGAGGAAAGTAACTGTTGTTTTATTTCAGAATTGATAAAGAATTGAGTCTCTCTCTTCGACAGATGGGAGAAACGGGATAGAAGGGGAGAAAGATTGCCCGTAGGTTTTGAAGAGGGAAGAGTTATGGTGAGTGATAACAAAGTAGGGTTCGGGAGGGAGAGAGGAGGCTAGAGATTAAGGGAGTGCCTGGGGAAAACCGGCTTGTTCTGAATCTGCGTGGTGTCTAGTGGGGGGGGGGGCAGGACAGCAAGAGTGATGGAACCGGGTAGAAGGTTAGTTCTCTAGTTCGAAGGATCAACACAGCGTGCTGTGCGACTTACCGACTTCGAGAACAAGCTCCTGGCATCGGAGGATCAACACAGCGTGCTGTGCGACTTACCGACTTCAGGAGCGGGAAAGGGCGACCTCTATCATCGACGGATCAACAGAGCGAACTCGCGACTTACCGACTCTAGAGGGGGGGGGTGTTCAGGAGAGGACTGTGATTGATTAAAACAAGCCGGAACAGGGTTGGAGAGTCGAAGCCAGGAACGTAACTGTGGGAGAGAATGGAGAGAGCTGGATGTGAGCCGAAGAGGTGAGAGATATGTATGAATGTGCAGGGTGGATAAAGAAATAATTCGAGGATAGGTAGGCAGAGTTTCGATGAATAGAAAGAACAAGACAAGAAACACGAGAGACAGGGATGCAACTTGGCTCCTGTTCCCGGGAGGTGGTCATGTGTGGAACACAAACCAAGCAAAAATTTCTCCTGCGCCGAAGCGAGGACTATGGAGTACTGGGCGGGAGAGAACGTAGCAGCTAACTCCGCGTCTAAGGCAGTTCTCGCAGGATGTTTTTTTTTTTTTTTTTTAACCTTGGGGATTTAGTGAAGTGAATTTAGGCAGAGTAACTATCTCATGCCCCCATGTGATTCGTGTGATTTATACCCGGTCTACTGAATTTATTTATTCTGCTAAATAAGATGGCTTGTGTTTTAGATATATTTAATTTGATTCTCCATCTGAGGAGCCATGGTTCAATGTCACGTAGGTGACCTTGTAGCCTGGTAATGGCGACAGTTGGCTTCCACGATGCCGTGAGAAATGCCGAATCGTCAGCGTATAGTGCTAAAATACTATTATTGAAATTTTGATTAAAAGGCAGGTCATTAATATAGATTTGGAAAAGTATCGGTGCCAGAATGCTGCCCTGAGGCACACCAGCGTTAATACCTCGCGACGTGGAGTGCACGTCGTTCAGTTTAACCTGGAACTTTCTGCCCCGAATATAATTTTCTAACAGTTTTACTAGGCGGCAATTTAAATTATTGTTAATTAATTTGTATATCAAGCCCGCATGCCATACCCTGTCAAAGGCTTGTGTATAATCTAGGAATATGGCCACTACTGTTCGATTTAAATTGAATGCGGTGGTAATGAATTCCGTTGTGCGCAGCAATTGCTGTGTGCACGAATGACCTGAACGGAATCCAAACTGTTCGTTTCGGATTAGATCATTGTTTCCGAGTTCGGATTTCAATCTTTTTTGTATGATCTTTTCCGCAATTTTACCTAAAACATTTAGTAAACTAATGGGGCGATAATTACGTGGATCAGATTTATTCTTTCCTGGCTTAGGAATTTGAATAATGTTCGAGTGTTTCCAAATGTTAGGAAAATATCCTATCCGAAAGATAGCATTTATGATATTCGTAAGTAATTTAAACGATTTTTGTGATAGCTCTTTCAGTACTTCAGCCTGTATGCCATCGGGGCCAGGAGCTTTTTTATTTGGCAAGTGTCTAACTTGCCATTTTATCTCGTGAACACTAGCAGGACGGATCTGTGCGTCGTTATTGTTGAGGTCCGCGTTAAGTAAGTACGTAGTTATGTCTTGTGTTATTTGGTCACGTATTTGTCTGTCATACAAGTCACCATGTGGATTGAAGGAGTTCTCGAGGACTTCCGCAAAAACCGTAGCTTTCTCTTCTGGACTATTATATATTCTCCCATTGTGCTGGATGGGAGGTATATTACTATATGGCTTAGTGAAGAATTTTGTGATTTTCCACACCTCGCTCATATTGTCGGTATCTAATTTACTAACTTTTTGAGTCCAGGCTTGGATAATCTGATCGTTTATTTTCTGAGAAATTTCCCTTTTCAAACGATTTATCCGTGGTCTTAGGCGAGGGTCCCCGCGTTCTTTGCCAGGCGCGCCGACAGTCGTTTCTTTCCCTAATTAATATTAAGGTGTCATTTGGAAGCTCTAATTTTTCCGGAATAATTTTTGTTGGAATTACCGACATAGATCCCTGTATAGCGTTCGTTAGCATTTTAGCAGCCTCTTCGATCTCATCAGATGACGTAGGAACCAAGTCATCTGTGAGAGCATCCAACTTATCTCTAAAGAGGTCCCAGTCAGCTGCTTGGTACAGTAGCACAGTTTTTGGGGGAGATAATTCTAGTTGCGCTCGGAACGTAATGATAACAGGTTTATGATCTGAATTTGCTAACAAATCATGAACCGAAATTTTGGAATGGAAATTTATGTTTTTGAGTAAAAAGTATCTAAAATATCTGGTTGCTGGTTAGCATTGTCTGGGATATGCGTAGGTGTACTCGGGGCAGAAACAACATAGTCACTCCTAAGGGAGTGGCGATAAAGCTTATTGCCGTTCGAGTTGCCCACACAACCCCAGACAGTGTGTTTTGAATTTAAGTCTCTGCCGACTACCATCTTTTGGCTAGTATCCATTAGGATATCTAGATCCCTAACCTTAAGTGATTGGGGTGGGCTATATACTGAAATAAAAGTTACAGTTTCATTTAAGATTTGTAAAGTTGTAGCGGTGGCTTCTAATTTCTCTAGTTGAGGGAGCAGTTGCTCATGATGAGGAATTCCTCTTTGAATTAGTATGGCAGTGCCCCCTCCCCTGACTGCCGCGTCCTGTCCCGGATCGATTGAACGATCTGTAGGGTACACTTTGTAATTTGTTATTCTAAACTTATCGGAAGGGCGGAGATGGGTTTCCGATATGAGCGCAATTTTTATATCTTTTGCTTCTAAATAATGCCTAAGCTCGTTTTTATTTGCGCGTAGTCCTCGAGCGTTCCATATTAGTACGCGAAATTCACCAAGTCGGCCTCGCGTTCCTTCTACCACCGGTAGGCTTTCGTGGAGTTACGGGAGTGTCCAGTGCTGTCCTGATGGTCCTGGCTACTTTATATAAGTAGGAGTTGTCTCCCAGATATGCACCCATTTGTTCCAATATTTGAAACATGAGTGACAACGTAAACTGGGGTGTCCATGTGGAAGCCTGCCGTCTGAAGGCATTGGCCCACTCTCTGTTATTTGTCGGGAGGTTGGAACGTGGTGGAGGGTTGGAAGCAACCTGGCTGAAGGTCTGCTTGCTCTCCTTGGGACGTCTATAATCAGTAGACGTACCCGGCTGAGAGGTGAGTGCGAACACCTCGTCGTTAGCAGCCTCATTTACTGCTGGTTTCGTAACGGGAAGAGGAATCTCACTTGCAGCAATAGTTGCTGCAGTTCGCTTTCCTTTCTTCCCTTTCTGCCAAGCAACTTGCCACTGGCCCTCCGAGGGCGCAACAGTGTTCTGCTGGGGAGCAGGTGGTTCAGGTTCCGGTTCTGCGGCCTGTGAGGGACACAGGTGCGGAAAACTTTCCAGGTTTATAGGAGGGGCGGGAGGGGAATGACGGGGACGAGCAGTGCTGGCAGTGTGACTTATGCCGTGCCTCTTTTGATAGAGTTTCTTGTAAGAAATATACTCCCTGCAACCTCTATACGTTGCAGGGTGTTGCCCCTGGCAGTTCACGCACAGTCGCGTGTAGTGCTCCAGCATCTGGCACGCAGATGTTACGTGCTGGCCGGCGCATTTTCTGCATCTTGGCGGTGCTTTACACTGCCTTGCTGTATGACCGAACCTCCAGCAGCAAGTACACTGAGGAGGGGTGGGTCTGAGAAAATACTTTTCTACCCTCACGGACGTAAACAGCAGGTTAGTGAGGTCGAGTATTGATCTCGCCTTCTCGTTGTCAGTTAGATGAATTAAAAACATGCCATTTGGGGTTTTACGTTAATTGTCGTACATGACGACAGTGTTCCGTACAGGACACCCAAGTCGAGTGAGCTCCTGAGTCACAGTGTTGGGGTTCGTCCTGGGATGAAGCCCCTTCACTACTGCCTTTATTACCTTTTCATTTCGTGCCTCCACCAAATGAAAAGGTACATGGTACTGCTGCAGATGGCTTATCAGAGCTTTGTAGTCCCTGTTACAGTAGGTTTTGATGCCAAAGCCTGACATGAGCCGTTTGCAGTTGATTTCTAGAGGGTTGGATTCGTCCCGGTACGTCGTCAGTACAGTAACAGGGTCGCCATTATAGTCATTTTCTATGATAACTGGAGGAATGTCCTCCCTCCTAGCAGTCATGTAGTCTCCCTGTGCGACTTCGGGATTTAAAGTTGGCGGCTGAATGGGCGAGCGTCTTTCAGCTGCACCCCTCTGGTTTACTGGCGGTGTGGGAGCCCTTGATGCTGGTCTCCCGTCATCTGCAGGTAAATCTCTACTTTCATTCACAGAAAGCTCGCCAATAATGGAGGCTGGAGACATGGAGGACTCACTTGATGCCCTCCTCGTACTTGGGGTCACTTCGCCAACCGAGGGCGAGGTTGATGCCCCCACAGACACGTCTGAAGCTGCCGGTGAGAGCAGACTTCCAGATTTCGCAGTTGTTTCCGATGCCGGGGACGACACCGGAGAGCTCAATTTCTGCCTAGGCTTCACTGAGACTGGCAGTTTGGTCCTGCTTTCTAGGCCAGTTCTGGACTTTTTGGCCCTAGTCGCGACCGGTGATACCGTTTGTCTGTCAGTCAGAATCCTACGGTCGGTAACAAGTACCTTCACCTTACGTGCAGGACCCATCTCTAATGATTTTCAGTAAGATAGCAGTGATGCGCGGCTTACCTACCGGCAGAGCACATGCCTCTCACTAGTTATTTCCACTTAACTACTGGCCCTAATAAGGGCCGCCTACAGTAAGACCTCTTTTGCAACTGGCCCTCAGAAGGGCCAGCCGCTGACGCTGCTCTTTTAGCGGTTGATAGAGTATTGGTCCAACACGCAAGTGAAGTAAAACTTTGAAATAAATAGGGCGCACGCCCTGGTGCAGCTCAGCTGCTACCACTCAATCGGCCCAGTCGGGCAGTGAGTGGCAGCGGCTATTCTAACAAGTCACCCAGTTAACACCACTAGGTGGTCAGACATGCTAGAACACAGGTGGGTAGGCACACCGTATGGATCCTCTCTTCACTCCGAGCCTTCTGGCTCAGCTAGACTCACACACACAAGGCCTCCTCATTGTCGCCGTGGTCCGCACCCTCTTAGGAGCACAGCAACAAGGCCCGCGCCAAACTGAAGTCCTGGGTGAAGACGAAGTCAACTGGAGCGCCTAGTCGAAGCTGGACTATTCCTTGCTGGTAGCTCTGCTCTGAACTGCTCTCTTCGAAATCCCCCTTGCTGGATGGTTTTTTTTCTTTTTTTTTTTTCTTTTTTTTTTACCGTGGGGATTTAGTGAAGTGAATTTTTAATGGCAGGCAGAGTAACTATCTCATGCCCCCATGTTTTAGATTGCCACCAGTGCACTTCATTAGAACCAGGTACCCAGCTTTGAAACCGTTAGCCCTGTGAACTTACAATATATTTATGTTCCCCTATTATCATAATTCAGGGTTTGTATCTAAGAAATTAGCAAGGTCTTTGTGATAGTAGAAGAGAAAGAGTGGGGGAAGGGAAGTGGTCCGTGGCCCATTTCTTTTAGGGCTCATCCCGACATTTGTCTTATTGCTCAAGGGAAACCACGGAAAAACCTAGAGCAGGATGAGATGTCGTGCTGACGACAAGTCAATTGGCTATAGTGTGGTCGGAATATGTTCAGGTGGGAGGTTTTGATTTAATCATTATTCAATATACAAATACATTTAAGGTCCATAAAAAGTGTTAACAATTAGAACAATGCATCTATTCTGCCAATAACGTGATGACCCTGAAACAGAGAAATAACATTATTAGTGCATTAATAGCCTAGTCTGTGTGTAGAGTCAAGTGGTTATTTAGTGTTCAAGTTGGTATTCGTCTTGTACGTTGTCGTTCCAAGCTAGAGGGTGGAGTACGCTCTTAGGTCTTTTATGTTTGTCTAATGCAGGGTTGTAATTTCCTAGTGAAGAAATTAGTGGGTTTGTGCTGCTGTACGACTTGGTGTACGTGCAGAAGGCTTGATTTGAAATAAATTCTTGAATTGTCGGAATTTCTAGTTCTTCATGAATCAATCTAACAGGAGTTACTCTAGGAAGTCCTGTGATGAATCTTAAAATTTTGTTTTGGAAAACTTGTAATTTTTTACGGACTGTAATAGGTGCATGTCCCCAAGCAGGACAAGCATATAGTATTACTGACCTAATTAATGTTTTATACAAAGTTAGAGCTGTGTGTATGTTTAGATGTCTGCTTTTATTTAATATTGGATAAAGCTCCACCAATCTAGCATTGGAAAGTCTGATTTTTGTAGTACGTGTTCGGAGAAATTGAGCCGTCTGTCTAGTGTTACTCCGAGATATTTTACTGAAGTTTTCCACTCGATTTGTGATCCATTTATGGCTAATTTTGTGTGATTTATGCCCGGTCTATTGAATTTATTTCTCCTGCTAAATAATATGGCTTGTGTTTTTGATATATTTAATTTAATTCTCCATCTGAGGAGCCATGGTTCAATGTCACGTAGGTGACCTTGTAGCCTATTAATGGCAACAGTTGGCTTCCACGATGCCGTGAGAAATGCCGAATCGTCCGCGTATAGCGCTAGAATGCTATTGTTGAAATTTTGATGAAAAAGTAGGTCATTAATATAAATTTGGAAAAGTATCGGTGCCAGAATGCTGCCCTGAGGCACGCCAGCGTTAATACCTCGCGACGTGGAGTGCACGTCGTTCAGTTTAACCTGGAACGTTCTGCCCCGAATATAATTGTCCAACAGCTTCACTAGGCGGCAATTTAAATTGTTGTTAATTAATTTATGTATCAAGCCCGCATGCCAAACTCTGTCAAAGGCTTGTGTGTAATCTAGGAATATAGCCGCTACTGTTCGATTTAAATTAAATGCAGTGGTAATGAATTCCGTTGTGCGCAGCAATTGCTGTGTGCACGAATGACCTGAACGGAATCCAAACTGTTCGTTTCGGATTAGATCATTGTTTCCGATTTCGGATTTCAATCTTTTTTGTATGATCTTTTCCGCAACTTTACCTAGAACATTTAGTAGACTAATGGGTCGATAATTACGTGGATCAGATTTATTCTTTCCTGGCTTGGGAATTTGAATAATATGCGAGTGTTTCCAAATTTTAGGAAAATAGCCTATCCGAAAGATAGCGTTTATGATACTTGTTAGCAGTTTAAACGACTTTTGTGATAATTGTTTCAGTACTTCAGCCTGTATGCCATCGGGGCCAGGGGCTTTTTTATTTGGCAAGTGTCTAACTTGCCATTTTATCTCGTGAACACTAGCAGGACGGATCAGTGGTGCGTCGTTATTGTTGAGGTCCACATTTTGTAGGTACGTAGTTGTGTCTTGTGTTATTCTGTCATGTATTTGTCTGTCATATAAGTCACCGTGTGGATGGAAGGAGTTCTCGAGGACTTCCGCGAAAATAGTTGCCTTCTCCTCTGGACTATTGTACGTTGTCCCATTGTGCTGGATGGGAGGGATGTCGCTATATGGCTTAGTGAAAAACTTTGTGATTTTCCACACTTCGCTCATATTGTCGGTATCTAATTTACTAAGTTTTTGAGTCCAGGCTTGGATAATCTGATCGTTTATTTTCTGAGAAATTTCTCTTTTTAAACGATTTATCCTTGGTCTTAGGCGAGGGTCCCGCGTTCTTTGCCAGGCACGTCGACAGTCGTTTCTTTCCCTTATTAATTTTAAAGTATCATGTGGAAGTTCTAATTTCCCCATAGTAATAGTTTTCGTTGGAATTACGGACATAGATTCCTGTATAGCATTCGTTAGCATTTTAGCAGCTTCTTCGATCTCAACAGATGATGTAGGAACCAAGTCATCTGTGAGAGCGTCCATCTTATCTCGAAAGAGTTCCCAGTCGGCTGCTTTGTAGAGTAGCACAGTTTTTGGAGGGGATAATTGTAGTTGCGCTCGAAACGTAATGATAACAGGTTTATGATCTGAATTTGCTAACGAGTCATGTACCGAAAGTTTGCTGTGAAAATTAATATTTTTGAGTAATGCAATATCTAAAATGTCTGGTTGATGGTTAGCATTGTCTGGGATGTGTGTGGGTGTACTCGGGGCAGAAACAACATAGTCACTCCTAAGGGAGTGGCGATAAAGCTTATTGCCGTCCGAGTTGCCCACACGACAGCCCCAGACAGTGTGTTTTGAGTTTAGGTCTCCGCCGACTACCATCTTTCGCCCAGTATCCATGAGGATGTCTAAGTCCCTAACCTTAAGTGAGTGGGGTGGACAATATACAGCTATAAACGTTACAGGTTCATTTAAGATCTGCAAAGTTATAGCGGTGACTTCCAATTTTTCTAGTTGAGGGAGCAGTTGCTCATAGTGAGGAATTCCTCTTTGAATTAGTATGGCAGTGCCCCCTCCCCTGACTGCCGCGTCCTGTCCCGGATCGATTGAACGATCCGTACGGTAAACTTTGTAATTTGTAATTCTAAACTTATCGGAAGGGCGGAGATGGGTTTCCGATATGAGCGCAATTTTTATATCTTTAGCTTCTAAATAATGCCTAAGCTCGGTTTTATTTGCGCGTAGTCCTCGGGCGTTCCATATTAGGACGCGAAAATCACCATGGCGATCTCCTCGCGTTCCTTCTTCCACCGGCAGGTCTACGTGGTCTCGTCGGTGTGGCTATAGCCCTACTGATCGTCTGGGCTGCTTGGAATAGGTAAGGGTTTTCCCCCAGATACGCGCTCATTTGTTGCAATATCTGAAACATGAGAGACAGCGTAAACTGAGGGTCCCAAGTGGCTGCCTGCTGTTTGAAAGCATTCGCCCACTTCGGTTTGTTTGAGGGAGGTTTGGGCGAGGTGCTGGCGGGGCGGTCGCAACCTGGCTAAAAGTCCGCCCGCTCTCATTGGGTCGCCTATAGTCAGTAGACATACCCGGTTGAGAGGTGAGTATGAACACCTCTTTATCAGCAGATTTCTCTTTGGCTGCTGGTTTTGTGGCAGTAAGGGGAACTTTGCTAGTAGCAACATGTGCTACAGCGCGTTTCCCCTTCTTACCTTTGTTCCCGGCAACCTGCCATTCGCCTTCTGAGGGCGCTGCAGGAACTTGCCGGGAGGGAGCATGTTTTGGTTCTGCGACCTGTGAGGGAAGCAGTACTGGAAAATTATCCAGGTTGTTAACTGGAGCAGGAGGGGGAGGGGGAAGTCGAGCAGAACCGGCAGTCTGACTCGTTATGCCAAGCCTTCTCTGGTGCAGATTTTTGTAGGCTACATATTCCCTGCTACCTCTATATGTTGCAGGGTGTTCGCCCTGACAGTTTACACACAAACGTGTGTAGTGCGCCGGCATCATGCACGCAGATGTTACGTGCTTTCCGGCGCATTTCCTGCACCGAGCTGGTGCTTTACACTGTCTAGCAGTGTGACCGAATCTCCAGCAATGAGTACACTGTGGAGGAGTGGGCCTCTGAAAATATTTTTCAACACTTATAGTCGTGAACAGTAGACTGGTTAGGTGGAGAATCGATCTCGCCTTCTCATTGTCAGTGAGATGTACTTGAAACATTCCGTTCGGGGCCTTACGGTAGTTGTCATACATGACAAATGTGTTCCGCACAGGAAAACCTAGCCGAGTCAGTTCTTGTGTCATGGTGTTGGGGTTCGTCCTAGGATGAAGCCCCTTCACCACGGCCTTAATGACCTTCTCGTTTCTGGCTTCCACCAGATGAAAAGGAACATTGTTCTGCTCTAGGAATTTGATCAGTGAAGCATAGTCACGTTGCGTGAAAGTTTTCACTCCGAATCCTGACATTAACCGCTTACAGCTAATGTCCATCGGATCATGCTCGTCCCGGTACGTCATGAGCATAGTGACCGGGTCACCATTGTAATCATTTGCGATGATTACAGGAGGAATATCATCCCTCCTCGTGGTCAGAAAGTCATTCGCAGCAACTTCGGGATTAACCGTCTCTGGCTGAGTGGGTGAGCGTGTTGCAGCTGCACCTGTCTCGTTGACTACTAGTGTAGATGGAGGCCGTGTTTCAGGTCTCCTATCATTCACAGAAAGCTCTCCAGTACTGGAGGCTATAGAGATGGAGGACACACTAGTCCTCCTTGCTCTCGGGGTCTCACCGCCCACTGAGGGCGAGGGTGGAGCCCCTATTGACGATTCGGAAGCTGCCGGTGAGGGCAGACTTTCCGAAGAGTCGGCAGTACTTGATGCCGGAGATGATCCCGGCGAATCAAGCTTCTGCCTCTGCTTTACCTTGACAGGAAGCTTTGTCTTTGACTCTACTACAGCTCTGGACGATCTCGCCCTAGTCGCTGCGGGTGATGTCTTGAGTCCAACGCGGCCCTCCATCACAGTCTTCAACTTACGTGTGGTTCTCATTTCGATTTTTGTGATGCACAGGCTTACCTCCTGGCAGAGCACATGGTTTAATTATAGGGATCTCGCTGGATGTCGAGACTCTGTCTCCTTATATAGGGCTTCTGAGGCAAAGCGTGGCGTCACTCCCACGCTGTAGAAACTTTCACCGCCTCAGGGCGCGGAGCTGGGGTGAAGCCACGCTTTACTCGTTTCCACCTGCACCAAGGAGAGAAAGAACTAAAAGCGAGACAACCAGCTCAGAGAGAGAGAAAGAACAAGTGGCTTTTGCTCGGCGCGACAGGTTTGAATGGTTTATGCAGGACACACGGCCATAGGAAAGTAACATATAACAATCCGTCCACACCTGTGGAGTAACGGTCAGCGCGTCTGACCGCAAAACCAGGTGGCCCAGGTTCGAATCCTGGTCGGGGCAAGTTACCTGGTTGAGGTTTTTTCCGGGGTTTTCCCTCAACCCAATACGAGCAAATGCTGGGTAACTTTCGGTGCTGGACCCCGGACTCATTTCACCGGCATTATCACCTTCATATCATTCAGACGCTGAATAACCTAGATGTTGATACAGCATCGTAAAATAACCCAATAAAATAAAATAAAAATATAACAATCGCCCCGTCTGTTTTTGCCCGTGTGGCCTACAGGGATTTCGAGAGAGTACAAAATATACATAGGCAATACAATAACCCTTTACAAAAAAAAAAAAACATTACCCTGGAATGGTCATACTCACACTTCACCCGCACATACACCCATACCCATGCATACACACACCTACAATTTACATTGGTTCTGTACAAATGGTGGAGTCTGTTTTCGCTACGATAGAGCGGGGCTCACTCTAGCACCGTCTGTTAGTTCTTCACTTCACTTCTTAAGTATATTGAATAAATTAAAACAGTCTGTGCTTATCTAGTATTACATTTATAGCATTAACGTTTTCAGTACGTGTGTACCATTTTCAAATGCGAATGCCTGTTACATTTAAATAGGTGTACATAACTGTGGAATTGGAACATTCATGAACATTATGGATGTTGTTGATAAAACTACTTAAAACACAACTTAAGGATCAAATATAAAATACATGTGTTAACAATAGTTCACGTGATCACTTCGATGACATGTTGTTAGAGTAGTCTTCTCTTAATGTGGATCATCGTGGTTAAAATATTATAAAATGTCCAATAGAATGGTAGATGTTAAAATTAACTTGCACTGATAATCACTATAAAACACTGTAGTCTTGTTGAGTAGTATTAATGTTCATTTATGTTCATATATGCTATATGTTGCACTATTTCCCATTAGATATGTCGTACGTAATGTGGGTTTTGTATTCCCTGGTTGTAGCTTGATTGGAAGCGTTGTTAAAACAGGTACAGAATTCTTAGTGACCTCGTGCGATTTTCAGTCTAGCCATTGTGCACTGCGAACATTAAATTTAATATTGTAATTTACATGTAATAAATACTGATGTTGAAATGCAAAGATAGAGTTGATGACTTGCGTGCATGATCTGGGTATGATGTTTGTTTCCTGATGGCTTGGTTGTGACTGAGAAGCACTCAAGGTCTATAATCGCCGCGCCAGCCACAGTAACGATCGGCAGATCAAAGAAAAGGTTAACAACAATAACAGACCTGTCGATTGCTTACTTTTCTAAAGCGATGTTGTCGCGTCTTTTTCAAACTGCAGGGCGTACAAACGAGAAACTCCACTACTTTATTATAACTTATATAATAATAATAATAATAATAATAATAATAATAGTAATAATAATAATAATACTTTCATGCTGTCTAACTACATTAATTCAATAAATATCTAAATTACAGTTATTAATTACCTGACATCCTAGTTCTCATCTGAACTGCTTCCTTCACTGTCACTGTCACCTACCCAACGAGTCTCTGTCGTTTTCAGAATCGCGAACAATATATTGGCGTTCTATTTCTCTTGTCCTGTTAACACACTTTGTCCACAATTCCGAATTTATTAGTTCAGCACATTCTCGTATAGTTCTGCATACACTGTCACTACGTGATGGAGTCACATTTCGTTTTCGAACTCCATGTTTTAAGCGCGCTCAAGTAAGTTCAATAGCATTTAAATTACAGTGATATGGGGGTAACCGCAAAACCTCATGGCCGAAATCTCTTGCAATTTTGTCAATGACAAACTCTCTACTGATATTAGCTTCTTTTATGAGTTCAAGCAATACAGATATAGTGGGGAGTGGATTGGGTACTTCTAGATTGTGTTGTACCATGAAGCTAATAATATCATCCTTTCTTGTGGATCTATTTGGTAGCCTAAACTGTAGCCTGGAATGATAAGCAGCGTTATACACGGAGGGCTTGTTGGAAGATTTTTCATTAATTTGTTTGTAAACCAGTCCTCGAAAATTTCAGAATTCATTTCATCATGTGAATCTGCTTTGGAGTCACCTATATTTCTAGCTGAAACAATTTGGAACCCAGCCGTCATTACTACCTGCGTGCAAAACCATAATTCGTTTCCCACGAGATACAGGGGCATTGAAGGCACATGAGCAACTCCCATCATCCCAACCTTTTTTGGGGACATCATGTGTGTCATACCATGTCTCGTCCAAAAATATAATTTTATGGCCTGCCGATCTTTTAGAATGAAGTGTGTTCAAATATTTGTACCTCCACGTTACTGTTCTCGACGACTCCATTATCACGCGTCTTTTGTTAAGAACTCGGAACCTGAATCCTAACTTTTTCAATAATTCTCTCAGTGTTGTTTCTTTGTAGGGGAATTCAAACTTTTTTTGAAGTTCTATTAATATTTCACTAACTGTTGGCGACTGTCTATTTTTAAAAGAATCATACACCGTTCGACGAATCAGATCGCAGGTGAAGTTATCAACTTTTTCAAATTTCTGTTTTTTATTTTTACATTTTTTGGGTGTTTTAGGACCTCTTTCTACAACTCTATGCTTGCCTACTTAATCCAACAGCTTTTGCGGTCTCTGTAATCGGTCCCTTGCCCAATTTATTACTTTTGACGTATGCATACACATTACAAATTATTTTCTGAGGCAGTTTATTCAATGTCCCCATACATTTGCTACCTGTAATTGTCTTACTTCTACTAGTTGAAGGAACACACACTTTTACATTACTTTCAACTTCATCATCGCCTTCTCACGGCCTCCACATCTTAAATATTAACACCAAATTATAACTTCCACTTGAAATGCTTTACTAAACTGAACGAACATTTGTTATTAAAAATGGCAACCTTGGTTCTTACTCCACGTGGACTTGATATGTACACGTCAAAATTCAATCCTGGATTGCCATTGGCGGCAACCGTTTTTTGTAGAATATGACTGGAGCGGTGGGACTAAAAGAACCACAATCACAAGTGACAAACAATGACTTATAAATATCAAAGACTCGCCGGTCGTTACTGTGGCTGGCGCAGCGATAATACATTAGCTCTTAACCTAATGTGTGTCCGGCGGAACCGGAAATGACACAGGGGTGGGGGGACCTGCGGTCGGAAGCGGAGGTGGTATGGTTCGATTGTTTGATATTAATTTAAATAGATTAAATAACGGGTTATTAGGATTGATTATTTATTCATTTAGTAATTTGTTTCCTTGATTAAAACTTCTTGCAATGTGGTACTGTTCTATTGTATCTATTGCGAGGCTATTGGTGGCTTTTATAATCTTTAGTGTTTCTTTTATATTATGTAACTCATGATCTTCCTCAATAAGATGATAAGCAAATTTAGATTTATTCCTGTTGTATTTGAAATCTGTGGCATGTTCCTTAGATCTTATTTTGAAATTGCGGCGAGTTTGACCAATGTATTTTTTAGGGCAGTTATTGCATTGTAGTTGATATATGCCACTGTTTAAATATGGTTCGTTATTGTTTGTTTTGTTGGGGGTTATATTGTGTAATTTATTATTAGTTTTAAAGGCAATGTTGATGTTTTGTTTTTTTGAAAAATTATTAAATTGATTGGAGATTTTTCCATAGTAAGTCATGGTTTTCCATTTTATGTTTGGTTTTTCTCTTTCTGGTTCCAGTGTGGTTTGTTTATTCATGGATAATTTGGCTTTCCTGTTTTTCAATAATTTGTGAATTAAGTGTTTGTCATAACCGTTTTCTGTGGCAAGGTTTTGGATATAATTTAATTCTTTTTTATAATTCTTTTTACTTAATGGTGTCATGATTAGCCGGTCTATTAAATATCTGAATTTGCTGATATTATGCGTTTTGGGGTGGGTGGACTTGTTGTCAATGGAATGTGTGGTAGCGGTAGGTTTTCTGTATATGTCGAGATCTATTTTTGGAGGTTTGATACTGACTTTTAAGTCTAGGAAATTTATGCTGTTATTTACGCCTGTTTCAAGGGTGAACTTCAAATTATTGTGTAATTTATTAAATTCTTCAAGAATTAATGTATCCTGGTTAGTTCTATTTTCATATGTGATTAGAGTGTCGTCAACATATCTGGTGTACACAGCGAACTGAAATTTGTTACTGAGGGTATTAATAATATGTTCTTTCTCGATTTGTTGTAAGAATATGTTGGCCATGAGGCCTGGTTTTAGGTAATGTTTTCAATGTGGGCACTTTGGGGTTTTTTTGTAGGAATGTATGACTATTATTTTTTTGTATTATGTCGGGTGCATTCTTGATAGCTGTTTTAATTTGTTTTTGATATGTTTCGGTTGGGTCTATTTTAAGTTCTGTTATTTGATTATTGTTGAAAAAGCTGTTAGTTTTGTTAATGTATTCAGTTTTATGCATTAAAACAACGGCATCATTCTTATCTGCTTTTACGTGTATAATATTATCTTCAAGTTTCTGTTTTAGTTTTTTTATTTCATGATATTGTTTTTTGGCTTTGTTAAGTTCTGTTTTGGTATTGGGGTTTGTGATATACTTCTCAATTATTTTAGCTGCGCTATGTTGTAGATATTCTTTGTTTTCACGGTTGCTTTGTGATATATGCTGAGTTTCTATTGCTAATGTGTCAGTCATGTTGTGTATGTTGCTGGGGGGAAAATTATGTTTATAGCCATTTTTGAGTATGTTTATTTCTTGATTATTAAGTTGTAGGTTAGTTAAATTCACTATTTTATTGTCCTTTACTACATTGTTATTGTCGGTTTGTTGTGTTTGGCTGCATATTAGGGCGTTTAGTTTTTTCTTTAACGTTTCATATTTAAGGTTCAATATGTTGTTGATTTTCTCTGATTTACTCATATAGATTTGGTTCCATGTCTGATCAAAATAATTTGCCAGTTGTAAGTGAATGTTGTATAATTTTCTGTTTAAGTATTCTTTCTTTTTGTGCAGAAATTTTATTTCGTTACGCACACGTAATTGTTGATATTGGATATTGGATTTCCATGAGGGGAATGAATAGTGTTTATTCTTTATTCTAGCATATTTCGATGTGATTCACTTCACTTGATTTCTGAGCTCTTTTTCGATAAACGCGAATTCGGTCATGGCCATATTTTCGATCGAGAGCGTGTTCGTAGTCGCGGTTGCGGTCACGGTCCGGGTCGCGGCGACGATGAGTAGCCATGGAGTCTCTGCAAGGAGGCCCTCCTGGGAGGCCCGAAGAGCGTGCGGTACTCGGCTGGACTCCGTTGTCTCGATGACTGGGGCCTCTGTCCACAGGCTCGATGGGCTGGGGTGGGCCGGGCGACGTGGCCCCGAGGTTTCGGAGCCGGGCGTAGTTGGCTCTCATGGACCTTCATCGGTTGTGGCCCGGGATGATGTAGCCAGTATACCCCTCCTCCGGCATACCGGGGCACCTGGTGTGGTCCTGTCCACTTTGGTGCAAAACCGGCATGAAAACCGTCGGCAGCATTAGACTGGTGGTGGGCCCTCGCCATAACGAGGTCCTCAGGATTATATGTCGGCTCGGCAGGTGCCTAGCGTCGCTGATAGGCAGACTGGTTCTGCCGTGCCTCTACTCGGAGAGTCTCAATGTCCGCAGGCCGGTGCAGCTGGGCGGGTGCGGCGTCCTCCTCCAGAAAGACGCCTTTATGGGGGAACTTCCATTCCCCGGGTCGGCGGAGGGGTTGTCTGTACAGAAGCTCACCAGGCGTAAACCCCGTGGTGTTGTTTCGCCGACAGCGGAGATTGAAAAGAATCTTTGGGACGAAAGTGTCCCAGTCTCGATGATTCTCCCTTATGTGGATCCGGAGTCCTTTTTTAATTTCCTGGTTTCTCCATTCTGTTGGGTTTGCGCGTGGGTGGTATATGGCGGTAGTCAGATGGCGTACTTCCCAGCGCTGGCATGCAGCCTTCCATTGCTGCCCGGCGAACTGCCTCCCGTTGTCGGTGAGAATGCTCTCTGGTTATCCATACTGGGAAAAAAATTCTTTCTCCAGGAATCGGACAATGGAGGGTGCGACGGAGGATCCGAGGGGATATGCCTCGACCCACCTGGAGAACATATCCGTTACGACCAAAAGGAACCGTTTTCCCCTCCCTGTGCGGGGGTAGTGTCCCATCAGGTCAAGCGCCAGTGATTTTAGCGGTTCTTGGGGATGATGTGGCTGTAGAGGTGAAGCTGGCGCTCGCAGTGCAGGCTTCACACTGGCACACACGAGGCAGGACTGTACATAAGCCCTGACGTCCTCTTTCATCCTTGCCCAATAGTAACCTTCTGCTATGGCCCTTAGGGTCTCCGCCTCGCCGGGGTGGCCGGCGTCCTGGTCGTTGTGATATCTCTGCAGTACCTTATGTCGTTTGTCGTGAGGCACGACCAGCTTCCAGCCTTCCCTCCTTGTTCTTCCTCTTTTCCATAGGACTTCATTTTGTACTTTGTACGAGTTCACGAAATTTTCGTCTGCAGGAGAGCGGCAGGGTGCATCAGCCTTGGCCAACTGTGTCCATCGTTGAACCAGTTCTCGGAGATGCGGATCCTCTTTCTGTGCCAGCTGTACTTCTTCGTATAGTGAGGCCTGCGTGACCTCGCTGAGGTAAAGAGGGGAAGGCGGCCCTGGATTAGTCGTTTCGGGTGGGAGCAATCTCTCCCAGTCTTCTGCCCCGGAGAATGTACTGGATCCCAGGGAGCGGGAGAGAGCGTCAGGAAGTTCGTTTTCCTTGCCTGGGGTGTGGAATATCTCGAACTTGAACTCCTGCAAGAGCAGAGCCCACCTGGCAAGCTTTGATCGTTGCTTTCTCATCTGCCACAACCACGTGAGAGCTCTGTTGTCGGTGCGGAGCTTGAAGCTTCTATCTTCGAGATATGGCCGGCACTGCTTTATTGCCCATACAACAGCAAGGCACTCCTGTTCGTTGGAATGGTACCGCTGTTCCATGGCGGACATTTTTGCGCTGGCGTAGGATATCACATCCCGCTCCCCGTCGTCACGTTCTTGATAGAGCAAGGCTCCCAACCCTCGGCCACTGGCATCGGTCTGCAGGACGAAAGGTCGACTTGGATCCGGCCGTTTGAGGGTAGGGGGAGTGCAGAATGCTTCGTTGATCCGCCGGAAGGCCTCTTCAGCTTGAAGCGTCCAACTCCATTTTCTATTGGTCTGTAGCAGATTAGTGAGTGGAGACACCATCTCCGAGAAACGAGGCACGAATTCCCGGAGCCAATTACACAGTCCCAAGAACTACTGAAGCTGCTTTCGGCTGGTGGGGGGTGAGGCATCGAGGATTCCCCTCACATGCTCCTACTGCGGGGAGTTTCCCCTATCACTAATTACATGTCCGAGGTACGATATTTCCCTCTGGCCGAAATGACACTTGGATATGGAGCATGTGAGTCCGTGCAGCTCTAGCCGTTCCAGCACTTTGCCCAGGTGCCCCAGGTGCTGATTCCATGACGTAGAATACACTACAATGTCATCAAGGTATGCCCTAGTGAACTCGCCATCTAGCCTGGCGAGAACATGTGACATTAGACGCTGAAATGTGCTAGTGGCGTTCTTGAGGCCGAACGGCATGACTCTGAATTGTTAGCAATCCCCGTCGGGTGTAGAAAAAGCAGTGAACTGCTGGGATGTGGGATCCATGGGGATCTGCCAGTATCCCGATTTCAAATCCAAAGTAGTGAATATGGTGGCTTGACCCAGGTCCTTGAGAGCTTCATGAATGATGGAGATGGGCTGCACAACGTCTGTGGTCACCTGGTTTAATTTACGATAATCCACACAGAACCGAGGAGATTTGTCCTTTTTCTCCACGATCACGATAGGCGAATTGTATCGTGACGGCTCGGCTCTATTATCCCGTTGGCGAGCATCATGGCCACCTGTTCTCGGATGATCGCCTTCTTGCTGTCGGAATATCGATAGTGAGGCCCTCAGATGGGTTGATTGCTGGTGACCTCGATTACGTGGGTGGCACTTTTTGTCTGTTTTAGCCTACCCGACTCGCTGAAGACCGAGGCGTGCCTTTGGATCAGTTGTACAAATCGTCCTGACCATTTTTCCGGGAACTGATGATTGATGGAGGAGAGGTTGACCTGCTCAGGAGAAGTGGGCACCTCTTTTTCCTTTGTCCAGGCTATCGACGAACGGGTGTCTTTTCCCAGGTGGACTCGTCCCCGTTGGTAGTCGAGCAGCACCTCGTTCTCAAGGAGCCAAGGCGCCCCTAAGATGACGGCTTCTCTGAGGTCGGTAGCGATGAGGACTGTGGTCACTGTTGACGTGTCCCCTAGCACTATCTCCGCCTGGACGGTTCCCTGGACGTCCATTGTTCCTTCCCGCGTGGCCAAGAAAACCCTTTCTCTTTGAGTTCTTCGTCCGACGTCTGTTGGAACTAAGTCGGCCCAGAGAAAGTTCGCTGAAGTGGCCGTATCGATTATAGCGTGGGTGAATTTCCCGAAGATATCTATAGGGATGCGGGGGATGGTTCCTCGATCGCTGTTCATCATCTGAAGCATTAGGCCTCCTGCTGCGCGCTGGTTTCCGCCGGACGAGGGGAGGCCGAAGTCCCGGCGGTTCTCCAGTTTCCCTGCCCTATTGACCTCACATTCTCCTGCTGTAGAACAGGGCAATCTCTATGATAGTGAAACCCTAGGCAGTGCCGGCACTTCGGAAGTTGAGGAGAAGGCGTTGGTCTCGGTCGGGGGGCGTTGGAAGGCTTCGCCGCTCGGAGGTCCGTCTCGACGGCGGTCGCTCGGAATATTAGGTCGTTGATGCTGCTGGAAGGAGGACAGCGGAGAAACGGCCTTAGTGTGGGCTTCAGGAGCTCGATCAGCAATGGGATATTCGACGGCTCGGAGTCGGGACACAAGCGTCGGTACATCTGTACCTTTTGTGTGAGAAAGATCTCCACATTATCCGTCTCCCGTTGTGACTGCCCATAGAAAGATGCTTGGAGAGAGGTGCGGACTGCAGGTCCATTGAATTTCAGCAGCAATCTATCCTTGAAGTCCTCCCAGGAGAGAGGCAGTTCCCTATATGTCCTCTGCCAACCTTTCGCTGCTCCCTTCAACTGCTGTTGGATTAATAAGACCCACTGCGAGGAGGGTACTTTCGCCTCGTCTAGACTGCTTCAGCAAATGCGAAGGAAGGCAACGGGATCTTTGTGGTCAAGCCCACTGTACTCAGGGAGGACGATGGGACGGGTCGGGCAGAGATTGGCAATGTTCAGGGAGAACTGCTCCATTTGCAGATGTAGTCGCTGTAGTTCCTCCTTCTCCGCCGCTTGACGCTGTAGACAATCGGGACAGCTGTAGGCCACTCCTGGGATGTTTCTTATGACGTCTTTCCATCCAAGGCAGGGATAGTGAAAAAACTGTGAACAGGTTCCACAATAGGTGATATGGGTGCCCGTTCCGGGACACCCCTCGAAACAGCACTGGTCACGGGTTCGAGTCTTCATGATGCTCCGAGTACCTTTTCTAATTATATATATATATATATATATATATATATATATATATGTATATATAGATATGTCCCTCTTCCTTTTTTTTTAATGGTTGGGCGCCACCGAGAAAATGACTGCTCTTGGAAGAGTGTGAAGAGCAGTGGGATGAGTGTGGATTCGTCTCAGTGCCAACTGACAAAGTGGCCCCACGTTGGGCGCCAATTGTCGTACGCCGGTCTCCTTGTTGTTTCTTTCCGACGTGTTGTCGAGGTGGGGAGGGGAAACGGGAGTGACGTGACAAGATGGCTGCAACTCGTGGAGTCGTCAAGCGCTGTTCTCTGCTACCTCTACCCTCCAGAGCCCTGATGAGGCGCCGGGGAGTTGTGCTGGATGTTTATTTTTGTTTTTTTTTTTATTATTTTTATTTATTTATTTATTTTTTTTAACTGTTGGCGTCTTCCTTCTGGCGGCGGGGGTCCGGGCACTGGTAGGGTGGCCAGGCAGCTACCTCAAAGAGAGGTGGTCTGGACTCGGTGGTAGCGGGACGATTGGTGGCCGAGTCCCGAGTTCGATTGGAACTAGTCCCCAATTCAGTCGCCGTTGGCAGCTCCTCTTCTTCCTGGGCGTCGGGGGCAGTGGCGATACGGGACGAGGTGTCGGGGAGGCCCCAGGTGGCGTACGGGGGAATGGTCCACCAAGGGGGCTAGATACTCTGGGAAGTGGTAAGATGCCGGAGTTGCTGGGGTGCGTCCACCCTTCCAAGCAGCTACACTGCGGAGCCCGGGGCTTCGTCTTCTTGGCTGCCCGTCGACGGTGCTTTCTCGGTGCCCCTTTTCGGGAACGTCGTGGAGTAGTTTTAGGAGGAGGAGTCATAGAAATCATAGAACTGATGAGGAAAGTAACTGTTGTTTTATATCAGAATTGATAAAGAATTGAGTCTCTCTCTTCGACAGATGGGAGAAACGGGATAGAAGGGAAGAAAGATTGCCCGTAGGTTTTGAAGAGGGAAGAGTTATGGTGAGTGATAACAAAGTAGGGTTCGGGAGGGAGAGAGGAGGCTAGAGATGAAGGTAGTGCCTGGGGAAAACCGGCTTGTTCTGAATCTGCGTGGTGTCTAGTTGGGGGGGGGAGGCAGGACAGCAAGAGTGATGGAACCGGGTAGAAGGTTAGTTCTCTAGTTCGAAGGATCAACACAGGGTGCTGTGCGACTTACCGACTTCGAGAACAAGCTCCTGGCGTCGGAGGATCAACACAGCGTGCTGTGCGACTTGCCGACTTCAGGAGCGGGGAAGGGCGACCTCTATCATCGACGGATCAACAGAGCGAACTCGCGACTTACCGACTCTAGAGGGGAGGGGGGGTGTTCAGGAGAGGACTGTGATTGATTAAAACAAGCCGGGACAGGGTTGGAGAGTCGAAGCCAGGAACGTAACTGTGGGGGAGAATGGAGAGAGCTGGATGTGAGCTGAGGAGGTGAGAGATATGTATGAATGTGCAGGGTGGATAAAGAAATAATTCGAGGATAGGTAGGCAGAGTTTCGATGAGTAGAAAGAAGAAGACAAGAAACACGAGAGACAGGGATGCAACTTGGCTCCTGTTCCCGGGAGGTGGTCGTGTGTAGAACACAAACCAAGCAAAAATTTCTCCTGCGCCGAAGCGACAACTATGGAGTACTGGGCGGGAGAGAGCGTGCAGCTAACTCCGCGTCTAAGGCAGTTCTCGCTGGATGTCGAGACTCTGTCTCCTTATATAGGACTTCTGAGGCAAAGCGTGGCGTCACTCCCATTCTGTAGAAACTTTCACCACCTCGAGGCGCGGAGCTGGGGTGAAGCCACGCTTTACTTGTTTCCACCCGCACCAAGGAGAGAAGGAACTAAAAACGAGACAACCAGGTCAGAGAGAGAGAAAGAACAAGCGGCTGTTGCTTGGTGCGACAGGTTTGAATGGTTTATGCAGGACACACGGGCATAGGAAAGTAACATATAACAATATCATTTTTTGTATGATCGACTACTTCTTCCAATTTTCAGAACTAATGTTGTCCACAACCAGGGCTGGGCAAAATACTGACATCCAAGTATTTGAAATATAAATACAAAATACTTCAAAGAATAGTATTTGAAATACAAATACAAAATACTTTTAAAAAATTAGCCAAAATACATTTGTATTTCAAATACTCAAAATATATTTGTATTTCAAATACTCAATACAAAATATAAAGAAATAAGAGTATTACTAAAAATCTAAAATATTATATTAATATAAAAAGTAATTTTATCTCAAAGTTTTATATAAACAGTGTAACTAACATTCTTTCCTTTCCCAGTTAGCAATGAAATTATATTACATCTGAATAATTACTGTTCCCTTTCAAAAAAACCAGTTTCTTAAAAAGTTCATCAGATAAGGATCCTCTTGCTGGTGAATGAATAAATCCTACAAAAGAGAACAGTCTTTCTATAGGCGCAGAGGAACTCAAACTTGTATTGCACTTTATAAAAGCTTGTTTCACTATTGGGTAATTCTCTAGAGCACAGGGTTTTCCCTTTGTCATTGAAGAATTGTATGAGCTCATACTCCATAGTAGACAAGTGCTTTTCTTTTTTCTTTTCAAAGTCTGGTGTACTTGAGTTGAAAACATAAAAATTGTTTTCATCATCTGAACTGACCACAGGTGTAGCAGAGAACTGCTCAGCTGATTTCACACACATATTCTGTATTCTGTTCTTATCATTTGCTGAGGCAGTGTCAGGTAGCCATTTCATCTTAAATGATGGGTGGAAGCAAGCTGCCGAAATAGCTTCATTTGCTTCTGGGGTCAGATCAAACATCGCTTTAAATCTAGATGAAAGCGAACTTATTAGGACTGGAGTTACTTGGAATTAGATGACGTAGATTGCTAGATAACAGAATATATAATCTGTTTCTGAGGGAAATTAATGTGGGCAAAAGTTGGTCATAATAGCACGTCTTCTCATTTTGCATTAAATCAAGGGCGACGACAATGGGTTTCAGAACTGCACAATATTCTTCAAGGTACTGAAACTCAACATCTTTCAAGGTTGGCAATCCCAGTTTTTCACATATACTATTTATATCATGTTTGAATTGCAATATTTGAGAGATTGAGTCATAAAGAGAATTCCATCGAGTTGGACAAGGAAACTTTAATGAAGATTTCAAGACATCTGATATAATTTCTGAGGATTTGGGTCTCCTAGACGCATTCTATAATGCTGAACATTTAGCAAGTGTTGGGTGATGGATCCTTGATGCTGTTGGAGATTTCTTTATGGCATTAAGGAAATCAGTTGTGGCAAGAAGACTAAGTGTATGGCTAGCACATCTGAAATGTGTAGGCAAATAAGACGAAAATTCATTCTTCAAATCCAACGAAATCCATGTCGCTTCACTACTTTCATCATCACCACCATCATCCTCTCCATTACTCTGGGAATCAGTGCTGGAATTGCCTATAAATAAGATTATTTTCAATGTCAAATATATAAATATGCATATTAATGTGTTATAATATACTTATGATTGGAAACATTTCATGTGAGTAACATTTTACAGGATTTTAATACTGCCATTCATTATAATATACTTACATGATGATTCATCTTGTGTCATAGCCAATGAAGCTCCAAACTCCTTGTAAGCCTTCACAACATTTGAGGCATTGTCAGTTACTGTTTACACAATCTGACCATTTTGAAGTCCATATTCATCATGAATGTCAAATAACATATCAGAAATTCTGTCAAAGGAATGTGTTCCTTTGAATCTTCGACAAGATAAAACAGCACTTTGCCTCTCCAATATTGATTCGTTAATCTGAAATATTTTATTCGTTACTATAGGTTTGGCTTGTTGGGGCAATAGCTCCAATGTAGTAATTTTTGGTAAAATATACAGGTTCTCACAAAGGCCTCAGTGTTTAATGAAAAATTGAATTCGTAACTGTAGATCCAACATGTGACCACATACCACAATAATAAACACTGACTGGCATAAAAAGTGGAAAAGTTATCAATATATGAAGGGAAATATGTAATAATAACTATACTAAATTGAGATTTTATAAAAATGTGAAATGTTACACGTTTTTTGCTGGTCAGTTCTATACACATAATCTATTCTAATTAAATGTTTAAAAGTATTAAATTTACTTTTTTGAAAGCTCTAGAAAATCTAGGTATTTCTGGAGATTCAATCATACCTACCACCAGTAGCTACTTTAAATAGCCCGCTTATCACTTATGAGTTATCAGTTATCAGTGATAACTTATCACTTACCCATTGGGCAGTTATTCCCATAAAACTCCTGTGTTTTGTGGATCATATTATATCAGCAGTTGTGCAAACATTCTTCACAGACTTAATTCTACTTTTAAGGGCATTTTTGAAGTCTTCATATTTCACATTAATTTTTCTGCCAAGAGTCTGACGGCACATGACTTCAAGCCCATCATCAATATCTAAAAATACAAAATAATGTAAATAGCAATATAGATAATTAATGCTGCTCTATAATGATGCTTACAGTATAAAATACGTACAGTACTTCGGCAGTATTGTAAGATTAAGTTCATAATTAACCTACAGAAAACTGCATGAACATATTACCTGTAATAATCCTTACAAAATGTGGATCTTCTACCGTGTTCAATGGTCTCGTACTGCAAACAACATAGTTATAAATATTGGTATCCAATTTTTTTGCAGTGTTCCTTTTCCTGTGCTCCTGTTGACGTCAAACAACTTTAACTGCTTTAAGACAGGCTGTTGACTGCTACTGCTGCTGCTGGGCCTTTTGCCCTCAGTCTTCACGTTAACTTTAAATGTATCCAAATTTTTAATTTCATTTGGATGTATTCTCTATTAAAATAATTATATTTATGGGCTTATGGAGAATATGTGTTTGTGATTAAGGTAGTTAGATATTTATACATCATCTTGCCAAGTCAGGTACGAATGACATAACCTCAAATTTTGTGGCAAGTACTTTGTCACTATTACTAAATGACTATTATAATTGTACAGAATATGCACTCAATAAGTTATAGCCCTACAGTATTATATTATATTGGTAGTTCTACAGAAGAACTAGACCAAAGGAGGCACCATTTTTCTTTAACAATTGCATACTACAAATAGTATAGAGTACTAAGCACGTGGTTTTACTTTCCGGCACCCAATTCCTTCCACATAATAATCTAGAACTATTCGCCTATTTTATGTAGTTAATTAATACATGAATCACCGCCACATTGTCCACATCAGACATCATGAGCGAACTGATCACTATTTAAATGTAAAACATCATTATTAAAATCATGTCGAAATACGACCTCTTTCAACAATAACCTCTATCTGCACTGGCACTAAAAAATGTTTTCTTAGTGGTATGATCCATGCTCCCAAACACCCACTGGCCAAAAATTTGCACCTGTTCACGTGGGAATTCCACCACATGCATAATAAGTAGGTCTATTCTATACTAATTGTAGAACGCAACTGTAAAAGAAAAATGGTGCCTCCTGTGGTCTAGTTCTGTAGAATTACCGAAAACATATGAACATATGAAACTGCCCTAAATCTCAATCTAAGATATGAAAAATATAAAAGGAGTGTAATAAATGTATATTAATTGGATATGATGCACTTTCTATTTTCGATTCTAAAAAAAAATCGTACTTACCTTCAAATGTGTCCTAAAATTTGTACCTGCTCTCAAACTTCCACTGATAATGGTTGTTTTATTGTTGGCCGTTTTGCACACTAGTTGGTTGGTTTATTTTTGTGGACGTCCTTGATGCTATACACATCTACCAACGTCCCTCCATTTTCTGAATGAATGTCTTTAGTAAAGGTAGACGACTACAATGGTGCACTGGAATACTAAATTTTTATTTTACATCTAGAGATGTGTCGAAATAATGCATATATAATCGGCAGGTGTATATTAGCTAGAATCGTTGTAATAGAAATTGGTAGTGGAAATTATAATCTTTTTAAGTCCTGATAAAATTTAATTATACTATTACCATGATGGACACATTCAAGTAGCATGTGATTAACTGTACCGATCTGACCACAAGAACACAACGCGCTGGCCTGTTTTTTAATTTTGTGTAGATACAACGGAGTCTGGGCTGTATTAAATCGTAAGCGAACTATGGAAGTAGTTAATTTTCTCAGCAGATTGAACGTTTGTAACCAGGAATGACTTTGTAACATTTCTTGTATTTGACCATACGGCTTAGCACGAGTTTTAATGTAAGATGACCATAGTTCTTGCCAATCATTCCTAATTTTCTTGTTAATTAGGGGTAAAAAGTCAGAGGTGGAAAGTAAAATATTGCAAAGAGTCCCTTGAACAATAGCATCTTTGGCTAATAAATCTACTACCTCGTTCCTCCAAAATTTACTATGACCCGGAATCCATGTTAAATATACTTTCTAATGAAATAATTCATAAAGATGACTACGAATATTGGAAATGTACCAGCTTTCTCGGATGTTCTGATTTTGACTTAACACGGCACGTAATACACTTTGAGAATCTGAGCAAATCAATACGTTATTCAAATTATTTTGTTTGATATATATTAAGACCTGTCTTATTGCAAAAGCTTCCGCCGTAAAAATTGACGTAGGTGTTGGAAGCTTGAACTGTTTGCTTGTTTTTGTTATTTGTTCATACCAAGCAGCTCCTACTCCCACTTCATTTTTCGAACCATCAGTAAAAAACCAATGATTAAATTGAACGTCAGAAAATGAACTTTGAAAGATCTAATTCCGAAACCTCGAGATAGGATCAGCTCCCATAACATCTATGTTTTCGATTGTAACATTTTAACTACGGGCCGAGAATTATAACGGAAGTTGAAATAAACTGGAAAATTATGTAATTTAAGGATCTGAGATTCTAGAGGGATAAAAAGACCATAAGCTTGGAGTAAACCGGATGTAAATTGGCGTCTACTAGAATTTTGCTGTTGCAGTTGTACAAGTAGTTTTAGTTTGGGACTTAAACCATTATTGATGTTGGGAATTACACGTGCCAAAATTTTCGCTGCTAACGCCATACATCGAAACCGAAGTGGAGGTATATTAAGTTCTGTACTCATAGCTAAGAAGGAAGGATTCCCATTTAAGCCTAAAATTAATTTTAAAATCTTATGGAATTGAGACGAAAGATGGTTAGAAACTTTATGTGTAAGATTACAAAGAAAGACACCATATTCTATTTTTGAGAGGATAAGACTTTTAAATATCATTATTAATGATTATGTGTTCGTCCCCCACCATTTCCCCGCTAAGTAGAGTAATATATTTTTACCTTTCTGGATTTTTGTTACAATTTCGGAGAAGTGGGTTGACCAGTTCAAATTCTGATCGAAAGTTAAACCTAGAAATTTAACTTTACTCCCCGAAAAAACTGCTTGATTTTCTATGAAAATACTCTGGCTATGATTCGAGTTTGGAGAAAATATTATATAACTACATTTAGAGGGGTGTAACTCTAGACCTATGGAATGCAAACAATCAGAAAGGTGTTATTAATAGAGTTTTGCCAGCTTCGTCTGTCAAACATTTATTGGTGGTTTTAGTATATAGCACCAAGTCATCTGCATACATCAGCATTCTGGATTGATAAATATTATACGAATTCAATTTTGTTACGTAGATTATAAATAATAGTGGCGAGTGAGGTGACCCTTGCAGAAGACTATGGAATGTAGTTCTACTGAGTATTGGATCGTCGCCTAACTCAGTTACTAACATTCTATTGGACATTAAGGTATTAATAAAGTTAATCAGTTTCACCGGAATGTTAAAATCATGTAATGTATGCATCAAAGAAGATAAACATACATTATCATAAGCCTGATGAATATCTAAAAAAACCGCTTGAATATATTCCTTTTGTTGAAATGTTATCTGAATGTAATGAGTTTAGCCAAGTTATAATAAGTGCCATAACCCTTACGAAAGCCATATTGACCCCGAGGCCAACGTCTCGTGTACGCCAGAAATGTGCGAATTCTGTTTGTAATGATTAATTCTAATATTTTTCGACTTGTAGATAACAACGAAATAGGCCGAAAATGGTGAATACTAGTCAGGGGTTTATTAGGTTTAGGGATGGGAATAATTTGTATCCGTTCCCACTGTTGTGGGATGATATTATGATCTATAAAATAATTAAAACAAGTAGTTAAGGCTGTAATATTTATTTCAGGAAGTGAGGCTAGCATATTGAATGAAATGCCATCCAAACCTGCCGCCGACCTAGAATGTTGTTTACTTGATAACACAGACTGAACTTCCGAAACTGAAATTGGTTGGGACAGTTCTGCAACCTGAATATTATCTTGAAAGTCAATATCCATCTTATTTTCTTATAAATCAGGAGTTAAGGATTTAAAAAAATCATATTTTAATTCTTGGGGAATTGAGATGTTTCTAGCTGGTTTGTTATTAAATCGCCTGATTTTGTTCCAAAAGTTTTTACTAGAAGTAGAAGGGTTTAAAGAACTGCACATTTCATCCCATGCATCTCTCTTAAACTTTAGCAAAATTCTCTTCGTAGCTGCAATTTGCTTTTTTGCAGCCAAGAAATTATCGAAACAATTCATGTGTTTATATTTCTTTATAGCCAGTTGCCATTTTGCGACTGCCTCAGAACAACTCGCTGTCCACCACGGGGGTTTATTGCCAAGACGTGGTGCTCTATTTAGAACTTTAAACAGATGGAAAATATCTAGATACAAGGTAATTGAATTAGAAAAGTCCAGATAGGAATTAAGTTCATTATGAATGTCTACTCCCATCATCCTGTCACTAATAAAATTCCAGAAGAACTCGGAATTGAAGTGTGAAATATTACTTCTATATTTTTTCGAAGCCTTTTCTACTTGGATGTGCATAGAAAGCGTTAGAATAATGGGGAAATGATCACTCCCAAGAGTATCTGGAAATGTTTGGCAAGTAAAATCTAAAGGATGGAGATATAAATGTTAAATCTGGTGCTGTATTCTGTTGATGGTAATGACCTAACCACGTAGGGGTACCTGGATTATCGACGCAAATGAAATGATAACTATCGGTCAAATCAAAAATGGGAAGATTAAAGTTAATCAAATTTGAATTAGTGTCCCTGGGGGGAGGAATGTTAAAATCTCCTAACACGATTTTCCTAGAATGTGTAAGAAGTTGAAAAATAGACTGATAAACTTGCAGATTTTGAAAACGCCCATCTGGGTTATATATAGCAGCCAATGATAAGTTATGAAAATTCAAAAGAATATATTGTAAATTATGCGGAGTATTATCATCGGAATAGAGCACAGATTCAACTATGAGGTCTTTACGAATCCAGACTAAAATGCCTCCTCTGTGGTCAGACCGGTTTATTTGGTAGGTTTTGAAGCCAGAAAGATTGTAAAAGGAAGATGATGAAGACCACGATTTCAAAATAACAATTACATGACAAGGAAGAGTAACTAATAAATGTTGAATTTCCACTTTCTTTTGGTTAATACTACGAGCATTCCAGTGCAGTATTTTTAAGTCGTCCAACTTAACAGAGTTTGTTTACAAATTATTAATCTTCATTGACAGTAACTTCTGGAAACTGAGGAGTGGTAATATAATTTCCTTAAGTTGTCGTAGAAGTGTTTTTTGTTGATCATCTTGTGCTAAAGCAAAAATCGCCTCCAGTTGTTGCTTCACATATTGCTCACAGTTGAATTGGTATGATGCTTTGGTCGACGTCGATGTAGTCCCTCCTGTAGGATGCGTAGCAGTCCTTGCACTCTCACCTTGAATTTTTCCTTTTTCCATTGGAGATCTTGTACAAATATTGGAATTGACTAATTTTGCCTTTTCAGTTTTTCTTTCTTTGACCCTTCTCCCATTAGGGAAAATTAAGAACTCTTTTAATTCTTCTTTCTGATGGGTTGAGTTGGATGTATCACCTTTCCTTTTTGACGGAAGAGATGGTGTCAGTCTGGATGAAGCAACTGAAACCCAACTTTTTTTTGGAGTAGCGTCTAACTGGAATGATTGTAAACCATATAGTTTACGTTTCTGAGATATATCAGCCAACGAAAGATTTCCTTTATAAACTTCTTTGGCCTCATGATAAGGGATATTATTCTCGTACATGTAGTCATGAATTTTCTTCTGTGTCTGATAAATTGGGCATAATTTGAAACTTGACTTATGCGACTGGAGACAATTAACACATTTGATTTCAACTTTAGTACACTCCGCTGACTGATGATTTTCTGCACAATTGTCACAGGTTGGAGGGTTTGGGCAATATTTAGCCCATTGACCAAATTTGAAACATTTCATACATTGACGAATAGGTGGTGTATATAACTCGACATTAGAAGAAGTATAGAAGACAAAGACTTTCGTTGGTAACTGTTGTGCCGCGAACGTCACTTTGACTGTTTGTGTAGGAATGTATTTCACTGCGCCCGATTCTGTAACCGTGCGTTTGCTAAACCGATAAGCCAGAATGATTTTGAAACCTTCCACAGTTTTTCCATGACAAATGTCTTCATTAGAAATCTCCACTGGAATACCTCGAATTACTGCAATAACCTGAACATACAGCCGTGGGATCACTGCCTTAATATCTAGGGATTGCAATATATCTGATTTGAGAAATTTGTTCGCCTCATTCGCAAACTTGAATTCGATTTCCACTTTATTCCTGTTGATTCTCTGAATTTGGTTTATTTGGAACTCTCTGGACTGATAAAGCTGTTTTCCTAGCTTCATAGGATGAAGATTGCCTATGTTCTTGTATATTTCCTATCACGTGCACTATGTAAGGCCCGAATGCCAACTCGCATATTCTGCCAGAGGAATATCACTTTGTCTTTCTTTTAGAGGCTCAGATTGATTAGAATTGAGTACGGGGAGAGAACTACAGCTGACTTTCCTCAAGTCTGTAGTATCCAGGTCCATCCATGTCTTCACTGTTGTGGGAAGGTCCCCTGGGACCTTCCATTTTGAAAAGAAAAAACACCGAATATGTCACCAACTAGCCGTATATATGGATTACTTCACTAATGGAAATCATTCACAGAAAAAGAAAAAAATATATATATAATTATGTATAAATGAGTCAATAGATCTAAATAGTATCTGATATAAAGTCCACAGGAACAAACACAACCAAATATTCAAACATAACGAATTACAATATTATTAGCTCACTACTCAAACAGCCACTCTGTACGATGTCTACAGTTGAACTGTTTGCACACTAAGCACTAGGCTTTTACTTTATCTCCATCTACACTTTCTATCTTAAAGAACTTCTCTCTGCTTAAAATAAGGGGCAAAACCAATTCGTCTTCTTTTATACTCATATTATTGCTCAATGCTCAAAAGTAAACACCACAGTAAGTAAACACAGCACACCATCCATAAGTATTGCCAAAAATCTTGAAATACATGAAACTTGCACATAAAAAAATGTTGTATTTGGAAATTACTGCGCTAAAGCATTCCTTTCACTGGTGCTGTCATCTGTTATAATTACATTTGGAGATTTATCAAGGCTGTCTCTATGTACACAGGCCTGGATATGCGATTCGTAACGTCAGAGATGGGGTCCAGGTGTCGAGCAGTTATTATGTGTAATATGCTTCGTTTTAGACGTATTATAAGCATACATTCATTGAAATGAATGTGCATATATTTATATTCTTGCATTTGCATATAGTTAGTGAAGCATGTTAGAATTATAATGGATAATACAATTTCTTTTGGAATTTATATGACAGCATGTGTCTTACCTTTTCAATGTGCGAATGTCTGCAATTTTCTCTTTTTCCTGAAGTTGATGCCAAACTGTCTTGTTTACTTAAGCATTAATATTTCAAAAGAATATTTGATATTACTTTAATTATCTTCCAGACCAAAACATCACTCGACACTTCACAATCACAAATACTGTAGTCAGCACCAATGTTATTTTCATATATTTCACTGTCTAAACATTGAATTAAATGTCTCTAATTTTTTACTTTAAGAAATTCTTATTTGTATGTTTGGGAAATTAAACATTGAAATACACTGAAGATGCATGCCGTAACATCAAATGTGAACTGTGATGGCCACTTTAGCCCTCCCCTATCTATTATTGTTAAATAAACATGGACTTCAGAAGCTTGGCTGTCATAAGTCATAGTATGTTCACTACATAACATGTTTTTGCAGTTTTCACATTTCAAACTATTAACTACACTTTCAGCTGCATAACCTGCAATATAAATAAGAGCCATTTTATTTGACTCACTCACATCGACACTGCTGGATTAATGAATTATGTCTTCAAATGTGTCGTAGGACGTCAAATCTGTTTTCTCTTCCACGTCATGTGTTATGTCTTTAATTTTAAATTCCCTATTTTTTGAAGAATATATTTTCACAAGACTCATGAGTAGACATCGGATTTATATGCATTAAAATTATCTCAAATATGCATGCAGGGCCTGATTTACAATTTCAGAGGCCCAGAGCTCTATTTTCTTTACGAGGCCCCTTCTTTTCATATTGATATATTCTGTCGCCTAGCTCCTTTCACCGTATATTTATTTCACAGAGGTTTTTATTAATTTTGAGGAGAATACTTAAAAATAAAGTAGTTCCTTAAAGTAATCAGTGATTATATGTGGCCAGAAGACAGATCAATGCTGATTGCATTGGTTGTATTATCTCTTGTTTCCTCTAGTGCAGTAATTCAGGAATTTAGAAGAAATGTACATTTTTCCTAAATTATGGCTTAGGCTTATAAAAAAAACTTGGCTTTCCACAATTTAGTAGCTGTGGCTGATTGTTGTCTCTGTATGCCAATATCTTCATTAGTCTGTGTTAAAACATTCTCATCTTTTTGAAACTGGAAGTCTCTGTGTGTAAAGGAGTTACTGCCAGTAAAATATGAACAAACTTACTTGCTCAATGATCAGCATTGTTTGTTGGTGAATTTCAATAGCTTTCCATTCTCTTTTAATGGCCCCTAACTCAAATGTGCTTGGGAATTCCAATTTTAACCATGGACATTCCTACAAAAACACTTTAACACTACCACTGCACACCGATAATGGTCCTATACAACAGAAATTAGATAAGCTGCAAGGGACACAAGCATTAGGCACTTGGTTTAACACTCACTACATTGAGAATTGACAATATTGTTGGACTTTGGCTGCTGAATTCATTATTAATTATTTAAATAGACTTACTGTTACAATTAGAATAACTGTAAGCCAACATGGTAGCCAACTTTTATAAGTTGAACACATTAAATTCTGTAATCAACGTATGACTCTAAACTTAAAATAATAACGTGATTTTTATGCGTTTTATAATATAATAATTAATTAGGTAATTATTTTCTCTATTCTGATTTTCATTTGGCAGATTTGTTGTCTATTTCATTTGCATAATTGATTTAAAAAAAGCTTGTTCCTGGATTTTGAGGCCCTCAGAATCATGAGGCCCTGAGCAGAGGCACCATAGGCTCCTGCCTAAATCAGGCCCTGTATGCCTGCATTTATCCTGTCAAAATCTTTAAAATGTGCTCTATCATTTCAAAAATATGCACTAAACATGCACTAAAAATTTTAATTTTAGGCTTATGCATTTTGATACTTACAATGCACATTCTTCCTTAGACATCATTCTTGATTCACAGTACACAATGATTATTTTCTCTAAATGCTCAGGAATAAGTTTATGATGTTTGTCACTTAACAGAAGTTTGTAAGCTGAGAAGGACATTTCCACATCTACAGATGTTATTGAGCAAAATTTGAAAGCACACGCTAGCTCTGGAGAAATATCTTCTGGAAGCACAATGTTCTCACCTTGAAGATATTTACCCATAGACCATAAAACTGTAATGTCAGGATTTCTCTCTAAAACAGTGCACAATTTATCACTTAATTTTTCTGCATACTTTAAAGGAGCATTCTGAAGTTTACTCTAAACCTCCTTGAGGATTGATAAAGATTCATGTAAAGATAAACCACATTTTTCGTGTATTTTTGTGGCTTCAGCTATAACCTTGAAATATGCCTTGATTACAGCCTAGTCCCTTTGCAAATATATTATGTGAACATTGAATTGACAAAGCTTCAATTGCATTTAGCGCACCAACGAATTCTTTAACTGCATTGCAATTATCTAAATTGAGAGAGCAGCTTATCCACGCACTCCAGCAGGTATGTATTGGCACTGGGAATAATGGGAGATCTGTTTTTTTTTTTTGTAAACATTAACTCTGGATGGAGCTCGCAAACACTCCTGCTTTCAACTGTAAATAGGAATGTTATTCCCCAGTAACATCACGTGATTTTGTTGGAGAGGCTCCTTACGGGTGTCTCCATAGTAAGAATTTTATTATCTTGTTACTAATGTGTTTAAATATTAATTTTAAAATTAAAAATTGAAAAAAATTATATGCGCGATACATACAAAAACAGAAGAACATGAAACATATTACAAAAGTTAATTCCATATCACAAGTAAAAACAAACTAAATATGCATTTGCACATAAATCCGATGGTTGCTCATGAGTTTCAATTTCTTTTCTGACTGTAGAATTTGCGTTACTGAAACATTATAATCTCCTCCAGTCATTTGTCTGTACTGGCCAAAACAAGCTGCTAGTGGTCGATTTGGAATTTTTGTAGGAGTATACGTATCGAAATTTCATTTCTGTCAACAAAAATTTTGAAATACATAAGAGAGTCTTTGTTATAGGAAGAAGGGCCGTATATGTTTCCACCAATAATTTTCCATGTCTTTTTCTCTCAGGTTCATAAATATTCATCGTGTCCCACTCTTCTAACCATCCTATGATATTTTCTAAAAAAATTACTGATGGAATTTCTGAGCTTCTAATTGGATCGGAAAGACTGTCCCGGAAATGCATTCCTTTGAGGGAATGTTTCACATTTACACAATTTCCACCAGAATGAAATTGTGGCTCTTTGCACAATCTTTCTAATAGTTTTTCTATCAAGTTTCATTATTTTAGCTGTCTCCGAAATATGACACTTTTCTATATTGTTACTGGTAATACACTCATATGCATTACATACCAGTTTTTGGCTTCATCTGTTTGAAGTTCTAGTCACCTTCCTTTCATTCGTGGAACCACTGGTGCATGGTTGAAAATTACTTGCGGGCACTGGACTGTTAGTACTCGATTGAGAATCATTTGTGGACACTGAACGGCTATTGTTTGGTTGAAAATCACTAGCGGGCATTGAATCACTGGTGCTTGGTCAACAATCACTTGTGGATACTGAACTATTGGTATTTGGTTCAGTATCACTTTCAGATACTGGAGCATTTAACTCAGGATTTTATGGTATGTGAACTTCCACGTTTAATTCCCAAGGCCTCCACATTATTAAAGTGAAGTTGTTAAAAAAAAAACTAAGTAATTTACAATATACTCCACAAAATAATATTGTAATAATTATTGCAGAAAACTTGCATACAGTGTACAAAAACACGTGTCAATTGTTTGAACCTGTAAGAAAGACTGTAGTCGGTGTTAGCATTCAGGGGAGAATTGACAGCATTTATGTTTGTCTCAGAAAGTGGAAACAGAGATTACCCCATCTCTCGAGTGAACAGAAAAAAGTTAGAGGACCATGTTACTTCAGATGATGTAACCTCTGTCTTTAGGTGGGAATCCATAGAACAATCCCACTATATGCAGTTGACAATTCCTTTTTCTCTGTAGATGTTCTTACATAATGATCTAATAGAAGAATAAAAAGGTAGACTGGTTGAATGTAACTATTGTCTCCAATCTGAATTGTATGAACTCTGGCATGAACAGATTTCTGACAGAATTTACAAGAATTCTGCTGTCATGTGTTAAACCTGACCAACAAGAAACAATTTCCAGGATCTTCATGCAAGGCCTACAGAGACATACAGTCCTTCCTATTTCTGTATAATTCTGCAAACTGTCCCCCCCATGACTCTGAATAGAAATGTGGTTGCAGTCCATTACACCTGAAATAGATATAGAAATAACATATCGATGCTGTTTAGGTAAAACAGGCAAATGTGCCTTTTTTTGCTGTAATTAGTGTAATTAGTTAAAATTTAATTACGAAGCGTGAAGATAAGTTTTTTGACAATACTGTTATTGCAAGTTATCTTGAACCTTACATCCCCTAAGTCTGTCTTTCGAACTGCTCGGTGCAGCATGTACTAATCAACTTAACGGCACGGCAAGGATGCCCCTCCCTCAGGTAACGTGACTCTTTTCAGAAAACATTGGTTCTTTCACTTTACGGCTCTCTACTGTAAAAGAACTTGGTTCAATATAGACATCATCTCACGACACCCCAGTTTTGAGAGGAGAACATGGTTTCGTAGCAGGTTTTAATTAACCTGTAATGAGTATGTATTTAAATATAATCGTGTGTACCCTCCTCCTCTCTCATCTGGGCTGGGGACCGGCAATGGCGAAGTTACTACAGCTATTTCTATACGTTATATATGTCTACATGGCTTACACCTACAGCTAATATGTATATATTCTTATAACAATATTTTACAGGTTTATTATTTGAATTTTCATTAATTTACAATTATATACAGTCCATATCACTATCATTGCTGCTATCATCGTCATCGTCTTCATCGCTTGGTCCAAAATTAATTATTATTTCATCAATGGCATCATCCATTTGTCCGGCCTTCTGTAGGTATTGTTCTTCTAGTGCAGTGACATGTCTGCAGTACCCACTCCAATCCTCTGCTGTCACATCAGAAAGTCCTTTCATTGTCAGTATTTCTAAATTAGACAAACTAATATCTCCTGTCGTATTGTGTGCTCAAATGTAGTGTTTCACCTTACTCCAGGCCAACTCAATCTCATTAAGGTCGCAGTTATAAGGAGGTAAATGAAGCACTCTATGGCCATGTGCTTCGAAAAGCTTGTCTACCCGGTATTCCTTTGTTTTGGGTTTATGAAGGTTCAGTAACTCTCGAAAGGCAGCTCTGCTCATAGTGACTTACAATCCACCCCTCTTCTTTGTAACCAAGCGACCATGTCTCTCCTAACGGCATAGTTGGTGGGTGGTTTGTATACCTGTTTGCAGTGGTATGGGGCATTATCCATTACAATGACAGATCCTTCAGGCAAATTGGGAAGAACTTGATTCTGAATCCATTTTTCGAAATTAATGGAATTCATCTGCCCATGGTAGTCTCCCGTTGATGTGCCAGCTCTATAAACTAACTGGGCTCCTGGTAGAAATCCATTTTCTGATCCCATCTGCACAACGAGTCTCTTCGACGCACTTCCCCACGCTGTTACACCTTCTGCTTCACCTTCCTTCTGCCAGCATTTACGAAACGTGATATTGTTGTCAATCCATGTTTCGTCCATGTAAAATATTTTCTTCTCTTGCCTAAATTGCTTCATCGCAACAATGTATTTTGTGCGCCAGTCCACAATGTCTGCTCTTTCAATTAGGAACTTCCTCTTGCTCTGGCACTTCTTAAACCCTATTCTTTTTAAGACATTATGGAGTGTAGAATAACTCCACCGCCATCCAATTTTCTATTCCAAAACCGGAATTATCTTCTTAATCGTAGGTACTACTTTCTGAACGAGATAGAATTCTTTGATTGTATCCCGAATGACACGTTGATCGAAGTCGTCCACTTCAACTTTACCACAAGTCCTAATTCTGGAATGAAATAATGTTTTGCAGAACTATAACAAAACAATAACTTACAACAGTAATTCATTATGTCGCTCACAGTACACACACTATTGTACATAATTATTATAGCAATAATTTCTAAACATTACATACCTATTCTGTCCCGGAATAGTGTGAGGTTCATTCGCTTGTAATTGAATATTCTTCTTAATTCTCTTCACGGAACTAATACTTTTGCCAGAGTATTTAGCCGCTCTCTCATATGCCTTATCAAGAGGTTCCAGCAAACATTTGTTTAATTTTTCCTCCTCACAACACTTAATTATATTTGCGATAATTTCCCTTTCTCCACTGTGGATAACAGCATTACTTTTTCTCCGTGGTGGTGTGATTTCACCATAATTACTACCCTGTGGTTGCTGCTCCATGTTAACACTACTGGTACGCAGTGAAGGAAATAGCTCTAGGTTTCTTGACAAGAGATTATGCTGTGGAGCATGCGCAAACAACTCGGTTGGCTCCACCCACGTTACACGCTTCGTTCCCTCTGCCCTTCTTTCCCCATTCAGAAAGTTCAAGATAACTTGCAATAACAGTATTATGTTTGCATTCTTTCATATAAAGTAACTAATAATAATGTTCTAAAATTTAATTATAGCTGTTTCTGAAAAAATTTTCTGTTGTGGGATTAGCCCTTTTACCTGAACACCATTGATATAGCAAATTGACTTTTAAACATAAGTATTACTCCAGTGCGCTGGAGGCGCACTTTCACTGTTTACAGACTTCTCACTTGCAAATTCCTATTTTATTTATAGTACATATTTATTTTTAAAAGGCAGTATGAATTATTATTATTATTATTATCATTATTACTATTATTATTGCTGGACTACTCTTATTAGATTATTTAGATTATATGTATTATCCCCATTTACATTAGGGCTCAGTGTCATCTGATATACCTGGAAACTGGGAGATTGCATGAAACATATTCCTATTAGTACTGTATTCTTCATTTGTTGGAAATTTTATAAATTTTCTTAAATATTGTCTATTTCGGTAGAAACCCGTTTCACAGTACAGCACACTTTGGTTTTGGTGTATCTTTCTTAGGTCTCCAAGAACAATCTGAAAATATATTATATAAATATTATGTACCAAGTTCACGTGTACTATTTGCGCACTTTTTCTTAAGCTCTCGTTGAGAGGAGTTACGGGGAATGCAGAGGTTCGCATCTTTCAGACTTACTGTAGTACTGCCAACATGAGAAAGTGAAGGGAATACACTGTGCTTAAAATTTACGCGAAAGATGATTCCTAACACATTTGATAAGCTCTTATTAATTTCAAATTGCTTAATAAGTTTAAACATTTATATATTAATATAAACTATGTAAGTAATATTGATGTTAGTATTTAATTACCTTACAAAACTCAGTCACTGTTGTCCGACTGTGTGTCTTCGGATGAATCATCTTCATTGCTCGTATCTGCAGAGGTAGTACTGATAAGGACTCCAATATTTTCCTTCCTGCTCTTGTACTTTCCTGCAGTAACCGTCCCAATCTTCAGCAGTGACGGAATGAAATGCATCAATGGTGTGTTGATATAAATTTGCAGCTGACATGTCCCCGGTAATATTGTGTTCTCGGAATATTCTTTTAATTTTCGCCCACGCCACCTCTATCCCATTTAAATCACAGTTATACAGTGGCAGACAGATTACTGTGTGGCCTTTTGCTGTAGCCATTGTATCTATAGCATAAACTTTATGCGGCGATTTGTTCACTTGAATTAAGCTGTAAAAGGCCTCTTTTCTCATGTCAGTGTCGCAAGCAATACATTTATTTATGAATACTTGATCCAATTTTGTTGATTATAAGATTAAACTACCTTAGGGATAACAGCGTAATCTTTTTTGAGAGTTCTTATTGATCCCTCCTCTCTAACCACTGGACCATTGTCACTTTTGTGTCATACCTTGATGGTGCTTTCTCGATCTGTATAGAATAGTATGGCGCATTATCCATGACCACCACAGATGCCGGAGGAAGATTAGGAAGCACACGTTCCTAGAACCATTTTTCGAAATGTGTAGATCTGGTCTGAAATATTAACTGTGCTTCCTCAATAAATTCTTTTCTGGATCAGACACTTGCACTTACTCTTTTAGAGTAACTTCCCCATGCAGTTACTCCCAACACATCTTTTTCTTTCTGCCAGCATTTCCCACATGTTAAATTATCATCTATCCATGATTCGTCCAGATAAAACATTTCTCTGCCTTCTTCTCTAATGGCTAGTAAGAATAAAATTGAGTATATAGTATATACTTGACTTTTTTTTAGTAAATACTCATGTTAGAAAGAATAAAACCATTGAGTATCTATTCTTTCTTGAGTACATATATTATGAAAGCATAGTAGAATATACTCGAGTCTCCATCTTGCACAGAATATATACTCATCTTTGATAAGAATAAATGCTAGTATATTCTCATTTTTATAAGTTCATTCTCATGTTATTTTGAGTATAGTCAGTAGCAGGCTCAAGTCTTATTATTTGTGTGATTTGTGTTCAATTTGAAGTTAAGTCTTAAAAAATGGCAGAGTTTATGAATAATGTAGTGCCACGTGGAAAAATATACAAAGAGATATGTGAACATGTAGATTCTAAAAACTTCAAAAGCCTTTATCGCTTCACAAAAGTAAACGTAGGTTGGCTAAACACATATTTGGACCGGAGAAAATCGAAACAAGAGGAGGTGCACTTAAAAACATTGTTAAATTAAAGACCTTTTTAAGATTGGTTGGCAATCCTGGATTTCAAGTTGGCATTGGTGAAGATCTTGGTATACATCATATGACTGTATCAAAAACCATTGTTGAGGTTATGGATGCCATCATAGATAAAGCCGCAATTTGGATTAAATTTCCTCAGACAGATATTGAATTTGATGCTGCAAAACATGAGTGGGAAGAAAAATTTAGTTTTCCCGCAGCTATAGGTGCACTTGGGCGGCCGGGTAGCTCAGTTGGTAGAGCAGCTGGCTACGGACTGAAAGGTCCAGGGTTCGATCCCAGGTGGTGACAGGATTTTTTCTTGTTGCCAAACTTTCAGAACGGCCCCGATGTTCACTCAGCCTCCTATAAAATTGAGTACCAGGTCTTTCCCGGGGGTAAAAGGCAGTCAGAGCGTGGTGCCGACCACACCACCTCATTCTAGTGCCGAGGTCATGGAAAGCATGGGGCTCTACCTCCATGCCCCCCAAGTGCCTCCATGGCATGTTACGGGGATACCTTTACCTTTTACCTTTTTTTATAGGTGCACTTGACTGCACTCATGTTAAAATTAAGAAACCAAAAGATTTTGGAGACGAATACATCAACAGAAAAGGCTATGCAAGCATTAATGTGCAGGCTACTTGCAATGCCAAGGAAGTTTTCACCAGTATTGACGCATCATGGCCTGGCTCTGTGCATGATGCAAGAAATTGGAGAGCTTCAGACATTCTGACTACACTACATCAAAATGGAGTAAATGCACTGCTTCTAGCAGATAGTGGTTATGGTATTGCACCATGGCTTATGATCCCCTATAGAAACCCCGAAACGCCACAAGAAATGGCATATAATAGGTGTATCACTAAAGAGAGAGTGATAATTGAACGCTGCTTTGGACAACTTAAACAACGTTTTCCAATTCTACAGAATACTGTACGTTTATCTACAGACAAAATACCAAGACTTATTACCTGCTGTTTTGTCTTGCACAATATTGCAAAATACTTACAAGATCCGGAACCAGAATTACCACCATATTATGGTGAAAACTTATAGTGCTGGAAAATGGAAATGACGAGGCAGCAGCAGCAATCAGGCGAAATGAAATAGCAAAAATAATACATCGAAATGCATAAGATCCACATTGCATTTCCAGCATGAAAAGAGGCATGTACAGTACATAGAATAAATTTATTTAACTATCATTCAATAAAAAAAGTGTAATTTTAAACTTATTATGGTAATCTCACAATATATGTTGCCACCCTTATTATTTCACGTAATCTTATTATAATCACATTCACATTCTAGATCTAGATCTCTCCACGGTCTTTCCTCAGTTTTTTTTTCTTTTAATTCTAACACTTTCAACTGTGTAATTAACACTGGGTGCTGCAGTTCACCATTGCTAAGAGGCCTAGTTTTCTCACTTTCATACTCATCAACAGCACTTCTTTTTCTTTTAGATGTTGATGAAGATGATGATGGTGGTGGTAGTGGTGGTGGTAGTGGTGGTGGTGACAGCTCATATACAAATTCTTCTATAATTATGTTCTCTGATGGTTGGCTGTCTCTCGTTCCCAGTTCACTTTCGATTGGGGCAGGAAGAATAGGATTAATTTCGGCCTGTTGGTGTGAACCATACGTGCAACCTCCTGGAAATCGGACATATAAGTGACAATGTTATTCATTTAGTGAAACATCTAGTGAAGTTTATTACAACATGAAAAGAGAACAGTGTTATTTTTTATATTTTCATGAAAAACTTAACCTAAAAAGTATTAACAAATTACGCTAAACTGGAGAATTCCCACAGAATCTTTGAACCGTGCCGTTACATTTAGCACCAGATTTAAGTAAATACACAATCTTGCCAACATAAGAACACGACGTTGGTGTGTGGCATCGTTGGAGGGAAAAATTTGTTTCTTTTCTCTCTCTACCTCCTTCGTTCTGAACATTATTGAGAGATAGCACCACTGTTAGCTACAAGATATATTTGCGCAAATATATTGAAGTAGATTACGTGACCTATTACGTGACTTAGATGAGAGTCTCGAGACAAAACAATTTTGCTATATTTCTTTTTTTATTAAATGTTAAGCACAGGAACGCCATTTTGTAATTTTATTTAAGAAACAAGCCAAACAAATTATCTTTGCATCAAAAACAGATGCTCCCTGGACCAAATTATCGTATTTTATAATTGTTTGAATGCAACAGAAGCCAGAAGTCTTGACTAATGCAGTGAATTATTTAAGATTATAGTCGCCAATTTTACTACCACCATTTCGATTGTGTTTTGTTTGGCACGGCTCGGTACGGCCTGGTGACTAGTGGCCAGCGAGTAACGTCGACTATCGACATTGCTCTGCCGTGGGTATTATCCAGTTGTTCCACAAATTATCTAGTTACATAGTATTGTTAACAGCTAATTGTAATTAATAATTAGCAATTGTAAAATATTAACTGCAAAATGAAATTATTTATAACATTAAATGTATTATAGGCCTACCAGTAGATAACTACGCTATAATAAAAATACTGTTAACATACCTGGCATTCTTGAAAGTGTCGGATTGGAATCTCCATCCAACATCTCATGGATGACAATTTCCCAGTCTTTGAGGACTATCTTCTTGTTCCCTGTTTTATTGATATCACTTTTTTGTTTAACTCTCATATTCATGTTGTTAATTTTTTTTTGTAATTGAATTAATATCAACAGTCTTCCCGCACCTGGCTTCAATTTTCAATTTCATTTCTTGAAGCTCATCGCTTTTCTCCTTCCTTACAGAAGGCAACTGCGATTTGCTAAATAAAATGGGATATTCTCTTAAAATGTTCGCAAATGTTATCGATGGGACAGAATCCATTATCAGAATTTATTAATCCAAAACGCAAACAAAACTAAACCTACAAACAGCACTTGAAATCTACAGTTGAGCATTGGGAGCATTGTGGTCAAAGAGCATAGGTGACTGGAGTATATACTCACATTTAAGTGATCAAGAAAGCTGTGGACATGAGTATATATTCGTGTGAGGTAGAAAGTTTTTATTCTTGAAAAAATAAGTATGTTCTAGAGGTTTTGAGTATATAATCACAGAAAATGCTCATTCTCATGAGTAAAAACACTGAGAAAGTACTCAAGTTTTATTCTTACTAGCCATTGTGTTTCATCTGAACAAGAAAACGTGATTGCCAGTCAAGAATGTCTGCTCGCTCTAAAAGTAAGACATGTTTGTTTTGTATCCTCTTCCAAACAAAGTCCATAGTCTAAAAATATAGTAAGAAATACACTTTTGGGTTTATTGTTGTTTTTCTTGTTACCTGCTGTTATTCGTTTAGGTACTGATTTCTAGTGTGCATCAAAATGAAGTTATCTTGCTCAGTTTTGTCAGAGGTTTCATAAAACGACCGGCAAAACAGACGTACATCTTGCATGTTGAGAGTCCTGCAGTTGAAGCTATTCTTGCTTTCATGATCACATGTCGGAAGTTTAGGAAGAAAACTTGAAGAATGTGTGCAAACATAGAGATAATAACATACAGTACTGACGGTCGTTTTGTGCCAATGTGTTTGGTTACTTGCACAACAGAGTGAGTTCATACAAACACGTGACTTACCGCCTTGGCTGGCATCTGCAGCATTTAGTGACATCATGTACAGTTGGATCCACGATGTGTGATGAACACCACAGTCCACTCACAGTTGTCCTGTGTCACTTATCACATCACACATGTTATTATAATAAATACAAACTGATTATAAACATAAAATGATATCCATGGTTCAATTATTTAGGATTACACTACGCAATCAATATATCTATTCATCAGACAAACTTTCGATACCAGATATATCACCACCATTCTCGTCGTGTTTTTCGTTATGATCATAATCTTCATCATCGTCGCTTTCACTATTGCTGTCTCCACCTGTAATTATGAAACTTTCAATTACATTTTCTGTAATTCCTTCCTGTTCAATATATTGATCTTCGACTTTTTCGACATGTTCATATACTTTTTCCCATTTTTCTACACTGATATCATCAACCCGTTGTTGGCACAATTTCATCACTTCCTCTAATTTAAAAGTTGTGTTTTGACCGGCTACCCATTGCTTGATATCGGCCCAAATCAATTCTAATGGATTTAGCTCAGGTGAATATGGTGGAAATCTGAGTACACAGTGTCTATTCATAGCTAGATTGTCAATCACGTAAGTTTTGTGAAGTGGCTTATGTACTTTTATGAGCCTCCACTTCAGCACATTGTTCTAAGCCAGTTCTGTATATCACTTTTCTTTGAACTGCTTGAGAGAGCTTTATGCAACTGCACATTATGATAAAGTGCGTTATCTGTTATAAAAACAGATCTAGGGGGCAAATTCGGATTAACTTTTCTGTTATCCACTTCTGGTAATTGTCGGCATTCATTTCATGATGGTGATCTCCAGCTTTCCTGTTTGATTTGAACATCAGAAACGCGCCACGTACAAAACCCACTCACCCCCTGCATGAACAATAATAAGCCTGTGTTCTTTCGAAATAGGCGCCAGTAAACCTGAGGTTTTGTCATCACTCCAATTTTTTGGCCTTTTATGGGTGCTATGAATACGTTTCATCCTCGTATATTAGAGGCCTACCTTCTTCTCTGTATTTCTTTATTGTGTGTAAATATGATACACACTGTTCTCGAATATCATGCCTTTCCTGTAATACCACTTTATTATTCCTTGTTTTCTTGCATTTAAACCCCATATCATGTAAAATGATCTTTAAACTTGTGCTGCCCAGGCACTTGGAAGTTCTCCATTCACCTTCTAGCTTCCCAATATGATTTAGAGTCAGAATCCAAAAGATTTGATGGCAAAGCTGGACATTTTCGTAAATGTTCTTGATTCATCAAAGAGTCTTCTAGGTTACACAGGATGCATTTTGGTGAACCAAAAATTCCAATTTTAAACAGGTGTACTGCTAAACAGTCATGACCAATTAGCATCCGAAATTTTGCTACTGCATCATGTCGAGGAGAATCAGGCATATGTTTTTTTCAGTAAGCAATACTGACCTAGATTTATTATTACTATTTTCTTGAAATTTCATTAGAATTTTGATTTGAAATTTTGTTTGTATGAACAATTTGGCACTGTGATAAGATATCTTTTTCAAGGGTAGGCCCTAGTTGTAATATTTTAGTTCCTTTCTTTGCCAGACAATCTGCAGTCTCATTGCCCATGATACCACAATGTGCAGGGATCCATTGGAGATACAGGTTTTTATTTTGTTTTGCCAGTATGTGTATGGATGATTGAATTTCTGCGATTTTGGAATTTGTAGGAAACTTATTTATCGTATTGATAGTGAATATAGCTGAATGTCATAATTCTATTAAGGGTGATGTCATTATCTAATTCAATACATTACTACGAACTTTAGTGTCTTATCAAAACTGATAAAAAGAAGAATTATCAGATAATCACCATGGATAGTCATTCTTTCCTTCATTTTCAACAGGAACATCAATAAATTTTGGAGTAATATATTGAATTAGATCATTATCTCACTCTTATCGTCTTTCTTAACGGCTATTTCATCAAACATTGAAGTTCCATAAATTGGATTTGACTAACCTTTACCTCACTGGCAATTTTGACGAAACTTTCCTCAATAAAACCTGAATGGCCACCCACTAACATTGCCAATTGACAAAGAGTTCTCGGATGAGAGAGAGAGAGATTCACAAATTTTCGTGAGTATCTGTATGCTTGAACAGAATAAAAATGCAGTTAAGGCAAACTTCCTCATCTGTTATGAATAGTAAGAAATCGTATCATAGGTCTGCATTTCCAAAAGCTCTTTCAGCACATCAGTAACACACTCACTCTTGAACATATCGGAGACTGATTGACGCAATCTTTTATTCAAGCTAGGCTCTAAATTTTCTAACTTTACCACTTTCTTTTTGTTTCGCACACTACACTGCTTCATCAGTTTCAGCTGTTTCTTCAGTTCTATGTTCTCTGCCAGTACTCGATCATGCATTACTTTAAGCGCCTTTGGACTTCTCAGATGATAATTGTGGTCATCACAAGCAGCTGAAAGAATAAAGTCTGTGTATTATTTTGTAGTATAAATTTAACAAAAATTATTCACATACCGGAATATACTGTATATTACTACATTCAGAAAATAGTCAACTCATATTATAGATAATTAATTTAGTCTTTAAGGGGGAAACAGGTGAAAATTGAATTTCAGAAAATATGGAAGATAAAAATGTGAAAATAAATTTTCCTCTTCTTTTCTGTATGTAAAACAGCTAGGAAAAATTGGTCCCATTTGTTTAGATATTTCAAGAGTTATATTTGAAATTTGGAAAGAGAAAAAGCATGATTTCAAAAGAAACCTAAAACTTTTCCAAATTCTCACATTCAAGTTTTTTTTATTATTTCAATCTAGTATGTTAAGTAAAACTGGGCATTTGCAGTTTAGTGCTGTTATTACTTTTAATATAAAAAAATATTACTTCATGCGGTTTATAAAATTCTAAGTATTTTAGTACCCACCTCAATTTAATAATTTTTGGCAATATAATTTAAGGAATAGACCAAAATGGATGCACAGAATTAATTATCATACTTTCATGAGCATGCACAAAAAAAAAAAAAAAAAAAAAAAAAAAAAAAAAAAAAAATCAGCCTGATAGAGTAATTTCTGTGGATGTTTTAGCATTTTTTGTAGAGGAGAGGAGGCAAATATGGAACACCATTTTGAAAAATAAACCTAGACTTAAACCAAATACATTAAAATTTTATTTTGAAAGCTTAACAAAATGAACATATAAGAAGCCTGCAGTATTGGTCATAATGTGATATTGCTCGTCATCGGACCTGGGGCCCCCAGTGTATAGGAACATACGCTCTTCCAGAAATTTTATAAGTGATGGATAATATGGAACACTTTTCACAATATTCAGTAATACAACATATGCACCGTAAATGAAGATAACTGCACATGACACTTCTTTCACACAATTCAGAACTATGGAAATTATTTAAAGCAATGGTCACATAGATGATGTTATTTGGAATAATCACAAATGAAGTCCAGCTTTTCTGTGTCGGAACAAGCACTATGGACCCGAGATTCACATAACGTGCACTGAATCCATTCTTCCTCCCTGGTGTCATCAGAGAATTTTCCAGCATAGAAGATGCAGACGGCATCATCTTCAGGTTCGTTAATATCTCCAAATCTTGAGTGATGCACATTGACTGCTTCATTCGAATCTGACAAGTTTCCATATTCTGATGGAAATAGCTGCCTCTTTCTTGAGACAGTGCTTCGAATCTTGGCAATTGATTTTGAACTTGATTTCTCTTTGCTTCTCAGAGAAGCTTCTACTTGAGCCTTGTAAGGTGGTGATGTTACAACACAAGCTGTTCCCTTCTTCCTTTCCCTCTGGCTGGTAGACGGTTTGTTTAGCACAGGAACTGGAGAAATATCTATAGGGGAAATCACGAAATTCTCGGTAGATGTTGAAGGCTTTGAAGATGTCTGGTTCTGGCTGGTCGACAGCCTGTTTACCCGGATAACTGGAGAAATATTTGTAGGAGATATTAGGGTGAGTCAGGGTAAAAATGAGACATTTTTTTTTTAACTTTCTCTATAAATGGAAAATTTTAAAAGCTAGAATTATGCAAAAAGTTTAATTCATAAATCATATTGTGAATAATGTAAAAAGTGTTTCATGGCATGTTATAAATTATCAATTTCAAAATAAATATAAATATGTGTCTCACTTTTAACCCATGAAATGGGAAAATATGAGACAGTGCAGGGAAAAAATGAGACAGTTAGTTAGCAAGCTGTAACATCATAGTGGAGAGTTAACAGGGTAATAATGAGACAGCCCAGGCTTAAAGGAAGACAGAAAAAAATTGGAATAAAATAATTTGTCACACTTTTCTGAATTTTATTTATAAAACAAAATTACCATTTCAATACTATAAAAATTAGGAGTGATCAACATTTTTTATATTTTGTTTACCGGAAATATTACATAATTGAGACTCTGAACATTATGTTGTCTACTTATATGATAGATGAAGTTTACATCTGAACTGATACAGATTTTTTATACATTTTAACAAACAAGCTTTGTCAATTACAATTTGGATGGTACAAAAATGAGTTGCTTTCCCATTATAATACCTTGGTCCAACTTATCTTAAACTGACAGGAAACTTACAAGTTTAAGGTTTTTCAAAAACATCTACTGTTCCTGGAAAAGCAAAGGTTATGCTTCGACCCTTCCCTGTTATTATTGGAATAGGTAACTTTCCAAGTAATTTTGATATATTAATGACAACTACATCATTTTCATTGAGTCTGAAAACTGTTTTGTTATTATCCACACAATTTAGGCACATAATTTGTATGTCTCCATCCTCCATAACTTTCTGAACTGTAGCAACATATTTGTATTGGAAAGGATTCCGTTTTCCACAACTTTCAAAAAGTACAAGAACAAAGTCACCTGGCTTCACTTCATCTGCCACTGTCATTTCCACAGCATCTGGGTTGACCAAATTGATGTCGTCAAGGCTGTCACCACTCTCTTACCACTCTTCATCCTCACTTGAGTCTGAGTCACAGGAATCATCTTTTGCCTTAGTGTTGGATGGTCCGGCTTTAACTACAGCTGTCTTTGGAATACCTTTCTTCTTCTTTTCATGAGCCTGTGTTTGTTTTTCTCTTACAAGTTGAGCATACTCTTCAGAAGTAATAACCTTTGCTGTTGGGTCTACTCTTTTACGCTTTGTCATCTTTTTCTCAGTGCGTTTTATTTTAGAAAGAAGGCTATTCTCAAATGAGTTTTCAGGACGTGGGTCTGCATTAGGAGAGGTATTCTCAGGCAGAGACAGGGTTGTAGATGGAGAACTAGAAGATTGAGATGACATGGAAGAAACAGTTGTATTGGTTTCAAGTCTTCTATTCTCGCTGCCATGTAATCAGTCTTTTCTCCCACAAACACTTGAGTGGTCGAAAAACACATTTATCCAAAGGTTGAAGAAGATCTGTAGTATGAGCAGGAAGTTTTATTATCACTATTCACTCTTTAATAGCCTTTTCGACAATGCTAATGTCAAGATGAGAGAGATGGCCATCAAAAACAAGGAGAAGAGGTCTTTCTTTGACTACTTCACAAAATTTATGAAAGAAATCTGAAAACACTGCAGCAGTCATATATCCTTTCTCAGCCACAGCATATAAAATGCCAGGTATATCATGTGATTCTTTCCAATTTGTCCATAATTTTGCAGCCTCAGATATTATCAATGGTGGTAGAGCACGACCTGATGCAGAGACGCAAGCCATAACTGTTGTATTATCTCACCCTGATCCTGTAATGTTGCGATGAAATTTTTGGCCTACTCCAGAAATACCTTTTGATTTATATGGATCACAAGAGAATGATGTCTCGTCCAAATTCCATATGACATTTGGCTTATCAAAAATACTGAGCTCTGACATTACCTTTTCTAGCTTGTCATAAAAATCGTAAATAATGAAGGGATCACTAGTGGCTCTTCTTCTATTTTGCTCAAGAGGTTCTGGTTTTTTCAATGTTAGATTGTGGCGGGCCCAGAATGTTTTAAACCAATCATGTCCAGGTTTCCCATTCTTGAATGGCGTTTTAATACCATTAATTTCAACATATTCCTGTACCACAGAGAGTACTTCATCCCGTGAGAGTGGGAAGCTCCATTTTGCCATGATTTTCAAATTTGAAGCTAGATTCTGTTCATCCCTCTCTGACAAAGCTGTCTTCCTCCCTTGGGTGCCTGAATTCAGCCAGATGGATGGCAATCAGCTATCGAACCTGGAGGTGCTCCTTTCATCAGAAGAGGCTGAAGTTCTTCCAGGGGAAAATGAACATCAGCGGAACGTAAGTGCCTCCTGCACTCATACATAGAACTATGGTTATCAGTGATCCACATTCTGCCGAAGTCATTGCTCCAACTTGGCACTTGCCCCTAAGAGCGATGACATCTGGCTGTCGTGACTGTATGACGCAAAGGTCTGTGTCATCTATGTTGAAAATTTTGTCGGGAGCGTAAGCCTTCTTATTCTGCTCTTCATCCAAGATGGTAAAGAATTTTGCAACATTCTCTTTATCGAAACCTTTCACTCTCACTATTGAAGTTCTTGTTTGTTTTCTTAGTGAAAGTTGTTTGGAATGACGTCTTAGAAATTGTTTTAGCCAGTCTTTACCTGCATATTCATTCCTCTTTGAAAATTGATTAGGAATGTCATTTCTTGAGGCAAGCTGGTACGCCAAACGATGTAGGTCTACCCTCGTCAAGCCAAAATACCTAGTCTCCATAAACAGAAGGTAGTTGACTAGCTCTTCTTCTATTTTTTGGGAGAATGTTGATTTTCTTCCAAGAGGAACGTCCACAGCTTCAGCTGGGGATAAATTTGTTTTAAGACACTGCATCCGAAGAGTTATTTTAGGAACGTTAAAGATCTTTGAAGCTTTGAGATACCCCATTTCTTTGGATCTCACAGCTTTAACTGTTTCATATTTCTGCTTCTCCTCTAATATATAATCTTAAAAAAATTAAGTGTGGAAAATGACACTTCAAAGTTTTCATTCAAAATTCTTGACTATGTTCATGCAACATACCTGATTCACTCTAGAATAATCCAGCCCCATGTGTGGGACCTTCTCTCACTTTGGCTGCTTCCATGAACCTCATTCTTCCAATGTCACTGAATGACGGTACCTCTGATATGTTTTATTTGCCCTCGACTTCACCTTCATAACCCGACTACTGTCACGCTTCACTTCTATCGTCACTGTTGTCCTCCCTGATGATGGTCCTGCTCGTTTTTGCGTCTTTATCACTGTTTCTGTGCTTCCAACATTGAAATCATAAATTGCCTGCCTCACAGCTATTTCTATCCTTCATTTGGAGGCAAACATTTCTTTTGGAAAGTTCCTCCATATCATGCCATGCAGATTTTCATTGGCATTTTGTGTCCGGCATTGCGTGCATCTTTTTAATAAGCTGTCCGATGCCAGTCTCTGGTAAACAGGGAGGAGTTTGGCAAGACATATTTCCATAAGAGGAGTCCCTACCTTTTCACTATGTGGTTCTGGTTTTCTTCCTACAGCAAGAGCTTTCTGATAAAAATACCAAGATTTTTCTCCAGGAGGACATTTCGAGTGCTGGGGCTTTTTGTCAGTTGAAATACTGTGCAGAAGAGTTGCATATATAGCAGTCTTTGTAGTCTTAGTGTCTCTTTTATTCCTATATATGGCCTTAGACTGGTACTTCTGAAGTTTGTTTATTGTCGCAGATTTCAATGACCCATGTGCCTGACCACTAAGTTGCTGACGTTGCTTGCCTGAATCGAGTACAACAGTCCTAAGAGCAGTGCCTAATCTCATCCCCACATGGTTAACACACTCTTGCTTCTCTATCTGGTGCTCTGGACCATATGGCTGTAGCTCGCAAAGTTTATTGAATGTCTTTGCATCACCATCAGATAACAAAGATGAGTAATGAAGTAAGAAGATCTTGGGATCTACCACATCTTTACGGCAGCCTCCATCTCCATCACTTCCGATGAGCCAGTATGATTGGTATCGCATTCTTGCTTGTGGGTGTCATACCACATTTTGTAGTCCTGAGGGTTCTTATATCGCTGCCTTGCATGAACACATTTGCGACATGATTTCAACATGACCTGATAGTCTATGACATACCCAATCAGAATATCAATGACGCATCCTACACCATACATTGAGGAGTGACCGCCAGTCAACCAAGTTCCATCATAACTTACCCCAATATTTAATGTGGGTGGGATTTCTCCATCTACTATGGGATCAGCATACACATCTCTCAGTTCATTTCGTACATCTCTCAACATATTGGAAACAACGTCTGTTGTGGCCCCTAGTAAAAGTTTTGAATGTTCATTGAATGAATATTTGGACATACAGTTCAAATTCATTACCATAGAAAACTGTTGCAGTCCTGCATACCTCTTACCTAATCTAATGAATGCCTGCATTAAAGGTGGTCGAACACCTCTTACTCCCTCTTGCTCACGTAAGCGAAAGCGGCTGGAAGGGAGTGCTGCCACGAGAGTCTTGTATACTGGTAACAAGAACTTGGCAATGAGAAGTTCTGGCATTCCCGCAGCAAGTACGGTGGACGAAGTTACGCAGTGTTTCTGCCATGTAGGAAAGGCTGAAGTGTACGGTGACAAGAAAGGCAAGATAAGCTGACCTCTCTACTCGGGCTGAGGTCTGAGGTCGTCTATTTTTTATTTTTGGCAATGCTGTTATGAAGCAATTCAGTTATCAGATGCGGCCAACTGCATAACATAAACAACGAGAGCATGTTGATGTGACTTCTTTGACTTATTTCCTCTGAGCTGGGGTTGTCTAAGTTTGGCAAGTACAATATATTCAAACTCTAAGGCACAATATCACATTCACATAGTTTTAAGGATATACAGTCTGTGATGAATATTAATAATGTTATTATTACAGATGTCCATAAATAGAAAGTCACAAACAAACTTCACACATACACTAATACTAATTCTTTATACACATTAAATGCGGTAAGAACAAAAACATTTATTCAGTGCAATGGAAATTAGTAAATAAAATCTGTATTCAATAAGAAACGTACAAAATATATATCACAGTTGTATGAACACTATTAAAATAAAATAATTATTAAAATTAATAAAATTCAGACATGTTTCGGAGACTGCCTCTCCATCCTCAGTGACTTTACCACGACTGCAAAAGGAAAATAAATTTAATGAGACTCATGTAGGCCTATAATTATATTTAAAAATGATATATAGAAAATATGATAAAGTTAAATTATGGATAAAACTGACAATTTAAAATAATTAACATCATATGATGTGTGTACAATCTTATAATAAAAAGTTATCATATATCGTGTTTAAAAAGTACAAAAGAATAAATGAAAGAAGAATGGACAAAGTTATAATTTGGCTGAAAGACTCACCGGCTGATTCAGGTGATCGACCGCGTTATAGCGTGGCTTAAAGGAGACTGACTGAGATGTGGGAAAGGGCAGAAATTACGTTGACTGATACTACGTTAATCTTTTTATATTCAAATCGGAAGTAATATAAAGATCAAAAAGAATGTTTTTTTCATAAATTGCTTTTTCATTTAAATTATGAGAGTTAATGGATTTATCTTTGTGTATTTCAATAGATTCTAAAATGTTTGGTAATTTACCTTTCCTATTAGTATGTAACATTTCCATATCTGAGTTAATATCTGTAAAATAATGTTGGTTATTGTATATATGTTCACTGAAAGCAGAATGAGAAATTTCATGAGAGATGTTTCTATGTTCTTTGTATCTTATATTGAAATTCCGGCCCGTTTGACCTATGTATGTGGCATCACATTCTGGAAACTGACAATTTAATTTGTATACACCTGAAGAACTGAATTTATCAAAATTACTAGTATGAAATTTATTGAACTAAATTTTACCGATAGAGTTGTTAGTTTTGTAAGCAATATTGAAATTTAGTTTTTTGAACATAGAAGTAATATTGTAAACATAAGGGTGTGAATAAACGAAACTGATATAATCTTTTTGCTCTTTATTGTTTGATAAACGTGTGAAAGTTTTCAATTGTTTTTTTTTTTTTTTTTTCGATTTACCTGAGAGATAATCCTGTCTACCATCTTCGTGTTGTAGCCATTGTCTATTGCTATTGTGTAAATGATTTCTAATTCTTTATCATAATCCGATTTGGACATGGGAATACTAAGTAATTGTTAATTAAACTGTACAATCCTGCTTTTTTGTGCTGTTAGGAATGATTTGAATGAATGGGGATTAAGTGTGTAGTCTGAGTTGGTTTCCTGTATATTTTATACAGAAAATTATTGGCTTTCCTTTCTATTCTTAAATCCAAAAAATATAAAGAATTGTTGATTTCATCTTCTTTGGTAAATTGAATTTTGGGATGTATGGAATTTATGTTATCTAATAAATTTTGAGAATCGATATTTTGATATATTAGAAAGGTGTCATCAACATAACATACCCATTTAACAATATTCTGTGTATTGGAATCTATGAATTTGTTTTCTAAATCATTGAGAAAGATTTCTGCTAGAATACCTGATAAGGGAGAACCCATAGGAAGACCATCGGTTTGTTTATAAAATTTATTGTTGAAAGTGAAGTAATTTTGATTTGTACAAAAACGTAATAACCTTGTTATTTCTTCAATTTCTATATGACTAATATTTTGCTCATTTAGATTTTATTCAATTATCTGAATATTTGTGACATCAAATGATGATATTTTACACTTTTCAGTGATTTGTCGACTCTCTAATATATCAATCAATTCTATAGTGTTCTTTATGCTATGATTATTACAAAATTTAAAATTAGTCTTCAAATAATTTTGTAAAAATTTAGCAATATTATATGTAGGAAATTTACAGTTGGCCTAATAGGAATGTTAGGTTTGTGTATTTTTGGTAATGATCTCATTATGGGAGCCTGTAGATTCATTAAAACTAAAGAACGTTTTTCATTGTTTGTGACAGTAAATTCTATTGATTTCAAAGTATCTTTTAAATTTCTTTGATATTGAATAGTGGGGTCCCTCTTCAAAATTTCAAAATTGTTTTCCAAAATGAAAAGTTCTGTTTTATTAATGTAGTCTGATTTTTCTAATATTACGGTTGCGTTTCCCTTATCTGCTTTGGTAACAATCAAATCATTTTCTGAAATTTTGTTACAAAGATTCTTCATTATTTGTTTATTTGCTTTATTAGAAACAGGGATTCTATTTTGTTTGATGTTAGCTTGCAATTTATTGATTCTATTTGCTATTTTATGTCTTAATATATTTCTTTGGGGATCATTAACCTTTTGTAAAGCTATTTCAGAATCTAAGACAAGTTGTTGGGTTGATTTAATATAGTTATCATCCAAATTGCACTTCTGTCCATTTTTTAACAAATTCGTTTCATTATCATCAAGGACAACATGAGACAAGTTGATTATCCTTTCATGAAAGGAATGTTGTGACGAAGAATTATTGTTGGCTTTTGCCTTTTTTGGTCTTTGAGAAGCACGTAAATTTTGAAGTTTCTTTTTTAGTTTAAGAAATTGAAATCTAATTTTATTACTTATGCGTCGGAAGATCTCTTTTTGAAGTAATTCCCATTTTATGGGATGTACAACATTAAGTATTTTTAAGTGACATTTGTATAGTTTTAAATTAAGTTCGTCTTTCTGTATGAAAGTAGATTTAATCTCATTTTGTATCCAAGTTTTTGTACATTGTTTGTCAATATATCTAGCACCTTGGGAATTTATGTTCGGTTGGATATTGACGTATTTGGGTTTCAAGGCCTCCTTTAAGCAGGTTTTATTGAACCAAATTTTTTTATTTAAAAGTTCTATTTTAAGACGCACATCGTAGTAAAGGTTGACCAATTTTTCTTCTTCACTTTTGTACTTTTTTAAACACGATATATGATAACTTTTTATTATAAGATTGTACACACATCATATGATGTTAATTATTTTAAATTGTCAGTTTTATCCATAATTTAACTTTATCATACTTTTTACATTCTTTTTATAGAAGACATACTGGTCATAAATTTCTAAACTTTTCCAGCCTTTGTAAGAATTAAAGATTATTATTCGGACATTGCACTTTTTCTATGTATCATTTTTAAATATAATTATACATGAGTCTCATTATATTTATTTTCCTTTTGCAGTCGTGGTAAAGTCACTGAGAATGGAGAGGCAGTCTCCGAAACATGTCTGAATTTTATTAATTTTAATAATTATTTTATTTTAATAGTGTTCATACAACTGTGATATATATTTTGTACATTTCTTATCTAATCCATGAACACTGTTTAATTGACCCATATCGTTGGTGAAGAAACAATACCGCATAACTGACTTTTGACGATTTTTTGTTTTTTGGTACGTTGGCATCCCTGACACTGTGAGCACCATTTGATAGTGCGGGAAAGTGTAATTTCACCATGTAAATGTGAGAAAAAGGAGTTGAAACAATACTGCATATCTGAATTCCTGAAAATATTACTGAAATTCTGCATAACTACACTACATGCAATACCCCCTAACTGCATTCAGGGTACATTTGTTGGAAATACCATGTAACTGAATAAGAAAAATTTCAACACGGAAGAATAAAATAATGCTGTATGGACAAAGTGTGCGAGCTGTGTACCTCCAATTAGATATCTTCTTACATAAATGCGTACGGTGGAAAATAGTTTAATATAACCAAACTGAATTAAAGGAGTTTTACATTTCTTTCAGTAACAAATTGAAATGTAATATGTGCTCATTTAATATGGATGAGTTGATATGGGTCATCGAAGGAAAAGACTGAATTTAATATTTCTCAACAATGCTACAGAAATACGCACGTCAATCTGTGTGCCACAAAGCATCGTTTTGCCCGACAATTCGAGCTGTATGCACTTATGACACATCAATACTTCTGTACCTATTAGTTACTGAATTTCGTTGTAATAAGTGTACACAATATTCTGTGAAAACTGCAAGAAAGGGAGAGCCTACGTTGGATATAAAAGGCTGAAAACTGGAAAAGTAACGCATGACACACACAGGGACACAAGGAAACTAGGGGCATCATGTAATTCCAAAATGTGTCAAAAATCAAAATTCAGACAATGCAATGTAATTGGGAATGCTGAAAGACAAGAGATTTTTTTATATGTCTTGGAATAAAATGACCTGGGATCAGAGAAAACAATACGTGAACGGTCTTGTGGATGTAATCCCGACAAAACGTCCTGGAAAGAGTACTAGTGAGTCAAGAAGAAAAGGTACTTTCTTGTATCATTTCCATGTGGGCAATGAAAAGTTTTAAGTGTGCAAGAAACTGTTCTTGAATACTCTTGCAATAAAAGATTGGAGTATCAGGTATTGGTTAGAAAATTCAGAGCATGGGTTGTCCTCTTCTTCTACTGATTTCCACACTCATGCCAAAAAGGACAAAAAGGAAGAAGGTACACAATTTCTCTAGACATTTTTTGATAGTCTCCCTGAACTACCTTCCCATTATTGTCGACAGTCATCAAGCAAACTTTATTTAGAGCCTAGTTCATTCCAAAATTCAGTATATGATTTGTATAAACAGATGTGCACATGAAAATACTGACCCTCTGAGCAGAGATATTTCAACCTGCTTTTCCAGGAAAGTAACATCAGCATTTATAGCCCAAAGAAAGATCAATATGACGTCTATTGTAGTTACAAAACGGGGAAAAAAAAGTGAAGCTGTATGGCTGCAACATGATGGAAAGAAGAAGGAACCTCGAAAAGAAAAAGAAAAGGATAAAGAGGATGCTAAAATGGAACTGGGCAATGTATTCACCATGGATCTCCAGGCAGTCAAAATAGTTCCATACATACAGGCAAGTTCTGTGTATTATAAGACTAAGTTATGTGTGCATAACTTTACAATTTACAACTTGAAAAATCATGATGTCGTATGTTACTGGTTCGATGAAACGCAGGCAGAACTGGTGGCATTGGTTTTCGCCTGTTGTGTCATAGATGTATTGACTGACTGCATAAAAGAAAATCCTCTGCCAGTAATTTTGTACTCTGATGGATGTACATACCAAAATAGAAATGCAGTAATGTTTAATGCCCTCCTTGGTCTAGCAATTTCTGTGTTGATTACCCAAAAATATCTAGAGAAGGGTCGCACTCAGATGGAGTGTGACTCAGTTCACAGTGCAATTGAATGCAAGTTAAAATGTTTCAATAACACGAGAAGCAAGAAATGTTAAGCATTTAGATTATTCTTTCTTCAGAAATTATGCTGACAAAATATTTTGGATTTATTATTCAATTCGCCCAGGAAGAGGAACTAATGATCCCACTGTAACTGATCCGAGGGCAATACAATATCGTCCTGATGGTACAATTTTTTTTGTTTTTTTTTTTTTCAAGTTTCGTTTCACTTTAGACTGGCAAGTAATGCCAAGGCGTCCCAGAAAACAAAGTACATAAGTGACTACAAGAAATTATATTCTCAACCACTGAGAATAAAAAAAGTCAAAGTGAAATCACTTGCAGCAACTAAAAAGTGTTTTGCCAAAGTATTGTCATGCATTCTATGAAAACATTGGTTATGTGTAATTTTGTTTATAAGCAAGGTGTATTTCCTTATGTCATAAATGACAGTCTTAAAAGCAACACTATAATTCATTAACACGTCTCACGAAATAATAAACATAATTATAATTACATCATATTGATCTTTTTCAAGGTGATTGTTTTACAGGAAACCTTTCCAAATATTGTTTAACAATTACAATATTTTTCTGTAAAAAACTTAAGTAATATCAAAAATAAAATTAAGAGTACCAAAACATTGCTTACTTCTTTTAATTATAACACTTCTTCACTTTAAAAATGTTCTATCATTGAAAATTAAGTGAAAACTAATTTAGTGCAATACCACGTAACTGACATAAATCTTCACAGCTAGCCTTCTAATACCACGTAACTAACATAAATAACTTAAAATTGGAATATAATTTCATTTTCGGATACCGTACATATTTCTAGCATTATTTACTAATGCCATGCCGAATTTCACATTGTGGAAGTGATTAGTTTTTTTTAAATTACGTTTTTTGTTTGCCCTGTAAAATTTGCATTTTGTTACTTACGCGGTATTGTTTCTTCACCGATGATATGTGTGATTTATATATTCAATACATATTATTAGATAGTCATACTGGTATTGATATTATTGTATGTATGGGTATAAAAATTAAAAATAAACAAATGTATCCTTTCCTCACTTTTGTACTTACTCCTACATTATAATCTTGTTAATGAGAACTTACAAGCTACCTGTCAATTAGACTTTGAAATCACTATTTAAATCCATTCAGTTGACTCTTTTATTATTATGTATAATTAATATAGCATTCACATGATCTGGATGAATAGAGCTTCGTTTCTCCGATACAATCAGTCCTGTCTTGCTAAAATTTATTTTGCTTGCAGCACTGCTTGCGGAAATGTAGAAAACGTTTTTTCCTAATCAAGCAAGTTTCGGGAAAGAGCCTGCATGTAACTTTCACCAAGACAAAAGATTTTTGCAATCATCATCTGTAGTATCCATGCTCATGTACTTCTCCAGCTTGCCTCTGTGATTTGATGTGGTAGACGTAGAGTGCCATTTTTGGAATTTCTTTGAGAGAGTGGGCAAGAGATTCTCATTTACTTCCACTACTTTTACTTTCGGACATTTTGGTGAATTTCTTCTCTCAGAACTAAAAGTTCCTTGAAAAAGGGATAAAGGAAAGTGTCCATGTAATGTATGTATATCGTGCAGTTCATTCAGAAGTTTTTCATTTATGAACTTTTCTGTTCGTTTCTTTAATTTTCTCATGATCTCATCATCAGCAGCTATTTTGCAGGAATCTAACAATTTAAAAACCCATGGTACAACAAATGGCAAAGTCGATTCTTTTGTGAGACGTGAAATGCGAGACAATGGAACTCCCACTTGCATTCTACTCCCACGCAGTCCTTGGCATTCCCCTCTCACTCCCCTCTACATCCCATAGTACCATCGTGCAAGCAACGAGAATGGGGAGCTTTGGCAGCGAGATCCTAGTGAGACTGAATGTGTATTTGACCAGCTCAAGCCTGCGTCATTTGTTGGTTCACATCAAATGCAGGTCGCTTGGTCTTACCTTCTAAATGCATTTTTTAATGTCTTCACATTCATTGCATTTGAATTGTAAATCATTGGCAAAGCCATTCTATTCTTTGCCTATACCTATTTTTAATGTCTTATTATGGTATGCATTGTATCTCATATCTTGCACCAAGTCTGACAAAACTGTGCAATCCACAACAATATATTTATATTCACTACTAGTAGATTCAAACTGATCAGCACTATTTCTAGCTTCAAGTTTTTGTTGTCTAAGGTTGGGTTTTGTTTCAGTAGACTGACTTGCATCACATGCTACAGTACATTCACTATTATCCACAGTATTGCTGTCGTTTTACACTGCACAATGGATTCATTTTTATTTGTCCACCTCTTTAGTGCCTTTGCTTTATTTCTATTTGAAATAGTTTTTCTTCTAGCTATGTTGAAATATTACCCAAAAAATTATACCTAAATTTATAACACTACATAAGTATATAAACTACACTAAATAAGGACTTACAACACTATATACTCTAAAGAAGAACTTATACAGACTTGGACAAATTATTAGACTAAATTATATGTGCAACAAAACTGTATTTATTGGCAGAAATAATGAACAAAAATGTATTTTGCACAGAAATAATGAATATAAAATTGAGTCTGGAGGTTACTAATATTTTGTGAACATTCCCTTATTCTTTATTAACACGTTGATTTTGTCAGGGATGCTGAAACCAAAGTTTGACAGTTTCTTTGAATATCAGCATCATTTAGCCAGATATCAGACAGTGCTTAAATGAGTCCATGTTTTGTTGTAAGCCTCTTTTTGTTCACTTTCTTCTTCAGTATAGATCACAGATTTTCAATTTCGTTCATGTTCGATCTTCTTGCAGGCCATGGGAGAATATCTTCTTCAGTATATAATAAAAACACCGGTAGTACCAACATAGCCAGAAAAAGATAGATAATTTGTAGAAACAAAAGCCGCCCTAAATAAGGGTTCGATAGATCGGCCTACTAATCAATTCATAAAGAATAATAAGTAAACAAAACAATTTTGTGACACTTGGAAAGAAAAAGAAAAAACATTAAGATAAGAAAACGTAGGAAATCATTTACAATAAAAATTTTGTTGGGTACAAATGATTACTAATTATAGCTAAGGATGATTTTAACACGTGAGATCCTATGACATCAATCGTTGCATCAGAAATTTTATATTGTTTAAGTTGATTTAAAGTTTCACGTGGGATCATGCCACGGGCACCGAACATGAGCCCAAAAACTGTCCAATGTGGAATGTGGTATTGTGCTCCAAGATGCTGACAACAAGGCTCATATATGACTTGTTTTTCACGACAAACCTCTTGTGGCTGTTGCTCATGCATCTCAAAATGGATTGTGGGATCAAGAATGACACCCTTATCCTTCTGCCGATCAATTATGATATCAGCCCGTCTAGTAGAGCCATCAGAAGAGACGCAACCAACCTCCTCATAAATCTCATAGGAAGCATTGAAAAAATATACCAGAGACTCTGTGAATTATACTGATAGTTGATATGACGAATTATACTATGTTTCCAAGAACAACGTTTTAATCTAATAATTTGTCCATGTCTGTAATTATATGAAAAAGAATAACGCACACACTGCAACCACAAAGCAACAAATTGAAACATGTTTTACATCTACTAAATATAACCCTCAAAACAAAACTTATCAAGAAAGGATGACCTATACAACATGTAAACAAACCTGCTTTCGTTTCAATGTATTGAAGTCACCAGTGTATCAGAGTAAAGCCGAAGAGAAAAAAATCTTTCCCTGCTCTCAAAGAATTTTTTGAACACTGACATCTCTTGTAAATCACACTCAAAGATCTTTTCCACTCTGCCATCTATTGCAAATTACTCTAAACTTCTTCAAAATGTTCTTGGCTGCTCAACAGAAAGAGAACCAACGTGAAAATACATTATTTTAGCAAAATAGGGCAATGTTCTGAAGTAACTACAGTACGTAGCAATGCCTACGCCTACTAGTTGTGCTTGGCTGAGGCATTTAAAGTGCAGCTATTTAAAAATGGCTGACTTATGACTGGTTCTCGATGGCTTAACTACCTGAAACTTTGGGAATACATTCTTTAAAGAATAAGTTTTTTTTTTTTCTAAGAAAAATGAAAAATGTGATTTTTGGTCAGAAATGATGAATTTTCACCTGTCTCCCCCCTTAAAATCTTGAGCTCAGTATATTAATCTTTAAGTTTAGATATTGCTTGTATAATTTTCTTGACTAGCATAAATTATTTTCCAATTCATACAGTTAAATATGAATTGTAAAATAATTGAGATCAGTAGACTAATCTCAAACCAATCACGAAAATACTCAAAACTCTACAAACTTACACAATTACTACATTTTTAAATTAGAAAGATTTTATACCGAAGCAGTGTAACTGAACTTATATTATAGATCTTACCATGTGCTGCAGATGTCTTATCATAAGTAACAGAACCTTCTTCCAAAACACGTATGCTGGGTGTTTGTTGTGAAACTCCATCTTTCCTATGTAAATGTGGGAAAGAAAAGTAGTCTCTGATCATTAGTGTTATACATATATTTCTCCACAAAATGAGTTAAGCAAAGGTACTTGCAGCAATTGGAACCCATTTGTCTCGTTTTATGTTTAACACTCATCTTTTCGTTAACTCCTTGCCTTGTAAAGAAAATATGTTAATTGTTAAAAGTAACACATTTACTCTTTTGTAGTTTTTTCAAGTTCAATTTAATTTTCAAGACCCCAATCTCTATTTATTACACATATCTAAGTACAACTAATGTTGTGACACGACAGGAAAAGGAACACATATTAAATGCAAGTGTAACAATGTACTGTATCTTCCAATGTAGACACTTGTTTTGCCTGTAACTTACTATCATCTTAAGAAGGTGGATATGCTTCCTAAATATGTTATCAGCAAATTGTTAAATATGAAGTGTGTATTAAACCCTATTCTTGTGACAGACACAACACACAAATTCTGACAAGCACTACATACTTCAAATATGATTTACATAATTATAGTCATTTGAAAATTAAAGAACATCTTGGAAAAGATGTCTTGGAAATTCAGTTTAAGCCTAAAATCATATTATAGCTCTGGTAGGATTCTTATAAATCTGGCCTTTGTCAGTTATCAGCTTCATTATGAAAAGCATGCCAAAAGGATTTCTTGGACTTCTTTTCATATCGAAGAAATTTCACATTAAGTGTGATATCCTTGTTTATTGAGATTTGAGCAACATATTTTTTTCCTCTTCTCTTTTAACAGCAAATGCTTACTAGAATCCATGTTTCCAGTTGAGATCATCACCTTTTTCTTTTCTTACACTCTTTCAGCTGAGTAGCAGTTACTTCACCTCATTTGAAATTGATATGGAAACCTTTAAAATCTTGTGATATGATATAGAACATTGATGATATATGGTTGAACATATCTGAAACAGGAGCTTTTTGAGTGTCTGGAATATTATGAATACCAGTGTTCTATATTTTGTTAAACTTTGTCTTCCATCCATCAATATCTTCAGTAGAAACATAAAGTTTAGAGATGCGTGGTCACATTTCTGCTGCATTATTCTTCAGTTCTTCAATATTAGTCAGGTCAACTTGTCTTGCTTTAATATTTTCCTGTAACCTTCTTTTCAAACACCTACCTGCACCATCCAAGTAACTTGCGATGTGAAGTGGCAGTGAAGTGCCAATTTATTGAAATACCAGTTACTGTTGTGATGTAACAAAGCATGTATTTCTGTTTAGAATGTTGGCCACAACCACCAGACATATTACAACACCAAAGTTCCAGTCGCAAGGCAAAAATGAATGCCCTCTCACTGGTAAACAGTGAATAAATATTGTTAAATTTTCCACTTGCACATGTTGCTAACAGAAAATGGACAACTGTGTGGTTACAGTTTTGACCACCGCAACCATCAGAAAATATGTACACTTCGTTAATATTTGGAGGAACTTTATGCTAAAAGAAATGATTGAGGAATGAACAAATCTCGTTTGGTCCTTTGAGTGCCTCTCCTTCATGATATGAATGGAATGAAGCATGCCACTCTTTATGTTGTGCACACAAAATGCATTCATTCATAGCGTCTCGCATGTTGATTTGCATTGCAAATCAGAGGCCTAACCTAATGTCTGCTATGTAAATTGATTGATATCTGCTTCCAGATTTCTTCTTTTAATTTTGTATTTTTATACTTATCGTCTCATATGCCATACATATAAGTATGACACTGAACAATTTCAATGAACATATTTTCAATGTTAAATATTATCTGATAATAAAGTAATAATTTTATTCGTAGCCACTCGCATGTTGAGCCGCATTGCAAATCAGAGGCCTAACCTAATGTCTGATGTTTAAATCGATTGATATCTGCTTCCAGATTTCTTCTTTTAATTTAGTATTTTTATATTTATCCTCCCATATGTCATACAAATAAGTATGACACTGAACAATTTCAATGAACATATTTTCAATGTTAAATATTATCTGATAATAAAGTAATAATTTTATTCATAGCCACTCGCATGTTGAGTCACATTGCAAATCAGAGGTCTAACCTAATGTCTGATGTTTAAATCGATTGATATCTGCTTCCAGATTTCTTCTTTTAATTTAGTATTTTTATACTTATCGTCTCGTGTCATACAAATAAGTATGACACTGGACAATTTCAATGAACATATTTTCATTATTAAATATTATCTGGCAATAAATAATAATTTCATTCATAGACACTCTCATGTTGATTCTCATTGCAAATCTGAGGCCTAACCTAATGTTTGATGTTTAAATCGATTGATATCTGCTTCCACATTTCTTCTTTTAATTTAGTACCGTATTTTTATACTTATCGTCTCGTGTCATACAAATAAGTATGACACTGGACAATTTCAATGAACATATTTTCAATATTAAATATTATCTGACAATAAATAATAATTTCATTCATAGACACTCTCATGTTGATTCGCATTGCAAATCTGAGGCTTAACATAATGTTTGATGTTTAAATCAATTGATATCTGCTTCCAGATTTCTTCTTGTAATTTAGTATTTTTATACTTGTCTCGTATGTCATACAAATAAGTATGACACTGAACAATTTCATTGAACATATTTTCATTGTTAAATATTATCTGATAATAAAGTAATAATTTCATTCCTGCTCGCATGTTGATTCGCATTGCAAATCTGAGGCCTAACCTATGTTTGATGTTTAAATCGATTGATATCTGCTTCCAGATTTCTTCTTTTAATTTAGTATTTTTATACTTGTCATCTCGTATTCATACAAATAAGTATAACACTGAGCATTTTCAATGTTAAGTGTCTGATAAAGTAATAATTTCATTCATAGCCACTCACATGTTGATTCGCATTGCAAATCTGAGGTCTAACATAAGGTAAATGTACCAGTGTTTGTCATGTTAAGGCAGAATTCGTAAAAAAAAAAAAAATCTACACCACATTCATATCGATAATTCGAATTATTGAAAGCTCTATGCGTAACCTCAATCCTTATACAGACAAGGAAATATTGTTAAATGAAAGCCTTCATTTTTACAAGAAGTATAATATTTAATTAAAATGGTATATTTTCATCACCCATTTGCAGCAATTGTCGGCATATTCATTACGTCTTTTTTCTGCTTTGTCTAATATGGTTCCATCCATTGTCCATCAATTAATTATGAAGCCTGCAACGATTAAGAATATATGTATTTGTTTTAAAAATCTTTATTGCATTTTTAATATTTTAACATAAAGTACAATACAAATAGGACATTTCAAACATTAATTTAATAATGACAGAGGAACAAATTAAGTAAAAACGCATGAAAATAAGAAATTGAAAGTTTGATTTTTTTTTTTTTTTTTTTCAGTTCTCACATTGGTTTACATCTGAAAAATAATAATTAAAAACAAAATGCAACAACAATATTAAATTAACTAAATCGTAAACTTTGGACATTGGGAATAAGCTTCGCTTTCCGTCACTGTCAAAATAACAATACTATTTAACCTGGTAGTTATTACTGGAAAAAAAAAAAAAAAAGTAAAAAAATAATGGAAAACACTAAGGAACAATTATTAATATTGTTTTAATTTTTATGGACATCAACAGAACCATTGAATATGTATCTCATTTGAGCACCTTGTGTGTTCACAGTTCGGTTTGGCAAAATTCCCTGTATTTGAGAATTACTAATATAAGAAATATCTTCTTCTTTAGGAATAAACATTTGCTTTGCACTGTTTTGAGCTTTCATGCCCATTACTTTCACTTCATTCCCCTCAACCTCTTGAATTATGCAAATGTATCAGTACTATGTGGTTCCTCCCTTCCCACCTGTAAACGTCACCAGAGCAAAAGCGCCAGGTCATAAATTTTCATTACTTATGTCCTGAAGTTCGACTTCCTCTTCCTCATTTGGTTTGCTTCATTCATCAGAAGACTCAAGCGGAACAACACCATCATCTTCATCTGATGAAGATTCAGTCTCCTCATCTTTTTGTTTTCGAATTTTGGAGTTCTTTTGTTCTTTCTCCATCTTTTTTCTTGATCTCTCAGCTGCTCTTTCTTCCTTCCTCTGTTGTTCTTCCAACGTCTTCCTTTCTTTGGAAGAAAAGTATTCTTGCCATTTCTTTGAGCTGGCAACTGCAGGCACCTTCTCTCGTGGTGCCCTCTTTGCTTTCTTATGAGTGAGGTCCAGGCCAAAATAATGCTCTCTTGAAGGGGGAGGGAATATTTTTTGCACAGATGACAGATTCTTGCCTAGGAAAACTGGATGGGATTGGATGACATGATGTGCTTGGAATAGGATCAGATAAAATTATAGGATGCTCAACAACAGAGACTGTTTCTTAGGTTGTGGATGCCAGTTCGGGCAGTTGTATATCTGTTGGAGCTTGTGATATTTCAGGAATAGGGCAGAGGCTGCTTGGGACGTTTTCAGGGTTCTTTAAGAAATTCCAAAAATCGAACAGAAATGTGTCCCTAACATCTCCATTCCAAATGGCTCCTGCTGCCTCAAATCGAGTCATTTTCTCTTCTCCCAAGTAGCTCTCCAATATTACAGAAATATGAGGTCTATTAGCTTCAGATTCTGTTTCATGGTGAGTTTGTGGTGTAGAAGGTGTAGCTGGTGCACTAGGTGTCCTGGGTGGTAAGATCTTGTTCGTATCTACTGCCTTGGGATTCCAAGGGAAGATGCCGCATTTCCTGATGGCACTTTGTAAATCTTCATTAGGCACTGCATTATCAATTATGCTGTCTAGAAGTTTTGAGAAATCTTTTTTCTTCAAGATGGTATCTTCATTAGTCGCTACCCGCTGAATTCGCCACTCATGTACAGCTTTCTTCCAAGCTGCCTTTAATGGCTTGAACACTCCAACATCCATGGGTTGAAGAACATGTGTGGCATTTGGCAATACCATATTCCTCACAAAATTTTGAAGTATGAAGTGTCAGATGAGACGAATGCTGCCCATCGATGAAGAGAATTACTGGAAGAGGGATCTTTTTCTCCACCACCCATGGATGAAATATATTGGTGATGAATTCATAAAAGACTTCACTGGTCATCCAGCCACTTGGAGATTTCCCAGTGTCCCAATGTGGTGGCATTGCAGCAATAATGTCTTGTTGCAGTCGTTCATATCAAAATACAACAAGTGAAGTTCCCTGTGCATTACCAGTAACCAGTAAGGTCAAGCATTCTTTATCATCTGAATTCACTTTTTGGTAGATTGACTTGTCCCCTTTCCTTGCCAGCACTTTATTTCCTTTTGGGTTAAGGAAGAGAGCCATCTCATCTGCATTAAATACACATCGAGGGTCCAATAAGACCGACTGTAAATTGTTATCTTCTATGTATTTGTGGACCTCTGAGAACCATGCTCCTATTTGCTGTTCTGTGATTGCAGCATGACTTGCAGTTAAATTTTGAGGGGTTCTTAATAGAAAGGCCTGGATTTCTTCTCAGGAAAGAGTCACACCATTTTCTTCCCGGACGTCCCTCTTTAAAAGGGAAATCTCTCTTCAACTCTTTTGTGAGCAACTGGACGCTGTTCTGTAAATCCTCTAGTTAACGGAAATCCAGATTTTCCTAGAGCTAGTACCCATTCTACTAACATTCCCTCTTCTTCCTTTGTTAAGTAGGAGGTAGGCCCCATCTTGCTTTCTACAGGGGTCTTCCTCTTAATTTTGTCAGACAGTGTGTTCCTTGGAACACCATGCATCTCGGTAGCTTTTTTGACACTAATGCTATCTTTTGCTACGGCTTTAATGGCTGCTTTCATTTGATTGGTGTCATATTTCAAGACAATACATTTTGACATGTCTGAAAGGAAAATTTTTGTTGTCTTAATACTATATCTTATAAAACATTAAAATTACAAATACTATTTAATACTGTAAAAATTGATTAAAATGTGCATGTGTTATGAAAGAAATAATAAGTTTTTATCATCTTAGGATTTAATTAAGTTAGAAATTTAGTCCCCCTTACAAATGTATAGGCCTACTCTATACCGTGGATGATTTTCCTTACTTTATTTACTTATTATTTTTTGTTCATCAATATAGGCCTAACTCATATTAGCAGTTTATAAGAAGTCACCCTCAATACTAACACATAATCGTAATTTGGTACGTGTATTGTTTCTGAAAAAATTGTAAGTTAGATCTATGTCCTTATATGCTTTTTTGAACTTTTGTGTCATATGTGGCTGCTCTTTCTTGTATTTGGATGCTGCTGTTGTAGCAGGAGGTGTAGCTATCCTTCTTTTCAAGACCTGCATTTCATTGGACTTGATGGGTTCCGTTAAGTTAGGCTACTGTTGAGGTTGTTCTGTTGATTTAATGCGTGAGAAGGGCGATAAGGTCGGGAATGGATCATGGGTATTTGCATGATAGGTCGCCAGTTGTGCTGTGATATCTGAGAATGTCTTCCGTCCTTTAATAATGGCAATTGCATCATATCTGGATATTTTTAAGGACTCGATTTTTTCCAGTATTGTTACCTCTGTTTTGTATTGTGGACAGTCCGTGCTATTGGCCATGTGTGCAAGGCCGCAATTGGAACATTTGTATTTGGTTGCGTGACATTCTTTGGCTTGATGATCGTCTGCACATTTAAGACATACCGGCCGGTTTCTACAGTATTTGAGTGAATGTCCAAACCATTGACAATTGCGGCATTGCAGGACTTTTTCTTGGTATTTGTGTAGTTTATGAATGGTATAGTATAATTTGATTTCATTTGGTAATTTTTGTGATCGGAAGGTTATTAACACTGTAGTCATGGGTTCCCATTCCTGAGTTCCCTGTAGATTAGTGATTTTACTGTTGAATCTGTAGGCATTAGTTATTTTACAACCTTCAAGACAGTGACCGTGATGAAGAATATCTTCAGTAGAAATATCTTTGTCTATGTTATGTAGTATCCCTTTGGTGTAGATTTGATAGGTCGGAATGAATGTCGAACAATTGTATTTACTATCGAAATCTGAGACTAGGAACTTATTGGCGTCAATGTAATTTGTGAAATGAATTTCATATTTGTTTTTGCCTACTGGTTTAACGTTGTGAATGTTCGTTATATGTGTTTCGTATAGTAATTTCCCTAGTTTTAGGGCGTCGATATTTGTTAAATACCCTTCATTTGACTTGAGTATGACGAAGAATGGACCCGAGTCTTGGTAATTGTACAAATCCTTCGGTTTAGCTCTTCCGTCTTGGTAATTTTATCATGATTTGCGTTTGGTAGAGTAATAGGTTGAGTATCCATGTTGCCTTCGTCCGAGCCTGTAAGTGTATATTGCGTGTGGGTTGTTTGCGAAACTATGGCTACATCCTGTACTGATTCGTTACTGTTCATATGATATAATAGTTGGATAGGAGGATTTAATCCCTATGGAATAAATTCTGTGGGAGAATTTGTTAACCACGTCCTGGGCTATGCAATGGGAATACAGACTAACTAAGTAGAAAATATGTAAAATGGTCTTTGGCACTTCGCTATCACTTTGTTGAAATAAGGTTCCACACACTACAAAAGTTCACTTCACTCGAAAGGTGCGTGTACTTCTTCGTCCGCATCACTATTTCAACTGATCCAAACACATCCTTTACCGGTACGCCATTCAAACCTCATCAATACCAACCACCAACAAAATTTACATATGTACCAACAACCTAACCACCGCCATCCATAAAGTGACGTCATCATGTGACGTCATAATATGACATCACTCCATTCTCCAATCTAGCCAACATATATTCTCATAAAAACAATAACGATATCCTATAGTCATATATACCCATTTTCTTTACCTAGTGTTCGTCACCAGCATTTCTGCCCTAACCAAACACATGGACACAAAACAAAAACGTAATCCTGCACCACCAAATATTGACAGTTTTTTTCGCGCGTAAATAACACACTTGAATTAGAAAAGCTGTTACTATGCATCAATGGATGTTCAATATGTCTCGTAAAACAGAATGCTAACTGAAAAACCGATTATTCTTCTTATTATTCTCTTTTAAGTATGAGAGTGACGAAGACTGGTCCCATGACGAAAACCGGTGCCATTACCTTAATGTCTGATGTTTAAATCGATTGATATCTGCTTCCAGATTTCTTCTTTTAATTTAGTATTTTTATACTTATCGTCTTGTATTCATATAAATAAGTATAACACTGAGCATTTTCAATGTTAAATGTCTGATAATAAAGTAATAATTTCATTCATAGCCACTCACATGTTGACTCCCATTATAAAGCAAAGGCCTAACCTAATGTCTGATATTTAAATCGGTTGATATCTGCTTTCAGATTTCTTCTTTTAATCCAGTATTTTTGTACTTATCATCTCATGTCATACAAATAAGTATGACACTGAACAATTTCAATGAACATATTTTCAATGTTAAATATTATCTAATAATAAAGTAATAATTTCATTCATAGCCACTTGTATGTTGATTTGCATTGCAAATCTGAGGTCTAACATAATGTCTGATGTTTAAATCAATTGATATCTGCTTCCAGATTTCTTCTTTTAATTTAGTATTTTTATACTTATTGTCTTGTATGTCATACAAATAAATATGATACTGAACACTTTCATTGTTAAATATTATCTGATAAAGTAATAATTTCATTCATAGGTGCTCGCATGTTGATTTGCATTTCAAATTTGAGGCCTAACCTAATGTCTGATATTTAAATCAGTTGATATCTGCTTTCAGATTTCTTCTTTTAATCTAGTATTTTTATACTTATCGTCTCATGTCATACAAATAAGTATGACACTGAACAATTTCAATGAACATATTTTCAGTGTTAAATATTACCTAATAATGAAGTAATAATTTCATTCATAGCCACTTGTATGTTGGTTTGCGTTGCAAATCTGAGGTCTAACATAATGTCTGATGTTTAAATCAATTGATATCTGCTTCCAGATTTCTTCTTTTAATTTAGTATTTTTATACTTATTGTCTTGTATGGAATACAAATAAGTATGATACTGAACACTTTCATTGTTAAATATTATCTGATAAAGTAATAATTTCATTCATAATTGCTCGCATGTTGATTTGCATTTCAAATTTGAGGCCTAACCTAATGTCTGATATTTAAATCGGTTGATATCTGCTTCCAGATTTCTTCTTTTAATCTAGTATTTTTATACTTATCGTCTCGTGTCATACAAATAAGTAGCCTATGACATTGAAAAATTTCAATGAACATATTTCAATGTTAAATAATATCTGATAATAAAGTAATAATTCATTCATAGCCACTCACATGTTGACTCGCATTGCACATCTGAGGCCTAACATAATGTCTGATGTTTAAATCGATTGATATCAGTTTCCAGATTTCTTCTTTTAATTTAGTATTTTTATACTTATCATCTCGTGTCATACAAATAGTATGACATTGAACAATTTCAATGAACATGTTTCAATGTAAAATATTATCTGATAATAAAGTAATAATTCATTCATAGCCACTCACATGTTGACTCGCATTGCTTATCTAAGGCCTAACATAATGTCTGATGTTTAAATCGATTGATATCTGTTCCAGATTTCTTCTTTTAATCTAGTACTTTTATATTTACTATATAAAAAATTAAAAAGTTATTAAAAAATTCTTTTTTTTTTATAATTATATATTGGAAAAATCATAAAAATTGCAAATTAACAAATATCAAAATTTCATCTCTCCAAATCACTCATTCATATGTCATCATGCCATGCAATTTTGAAGTATTTATCTTTAATGGCTACAAAGTCCTTACAGTGTAAAGAGTGAAAAGCATAGAAATTTTGTTTATCGGGAAATGAGAAAAGAAGTTTCATGTTACTACTATATCTTTTACAACTACAATACGTTTCTTATATGGCTGCTTTAACTTACTTGAACTATTTAGAAGTCTCCTACACCATAGGTTGTGCCCTCAGTCTGCTTTCTTTGTTCCTCAATCCTGTTTTTGGCCAGTCGAACAGCTTTATGATACCTCTGGATTTTTTCATTTCTGTGAAATTTACTCTGGTATACTCTGCGGTGGTCCTTCTGCTGTGCAATTTTCATTGTGTGTTTCCCTGGTGTGAGACCTCCTTTTTCCAATCACTTAACATTGTGAAGGCTGTTTCCACTGTTGAATTGTGTGATTCCTTCAATCACTGCCAATTCAATTCTTTTTCGTGTCACCATGGTAGTCTTGGGGCATTTGGACCATATCACAGAGTGTAGACACTCATTAGCATTTTGCGTCTTTCCTTCTTTGCATCTCATTAACAAATCGTCACTGGCCAGTCTTTGGAACACTGGCATCATTTTGGCAACCACAAAATCCGATAATGGGGTTTTTATCTTATCCTTGTGTAAAGGCGGTGGCACATTCCTTGCAGCATCTCTATTGAAAATGCACCATGAATCTTCACCAATAGGACACTTCTTATGTTGTGGGTTTTCATCTGTAGATCTATAGTGATCCAATATGGCATAAATTGCATTTTTCATTTCCGCAGGATCCTTATTATTTCGAATGGCTTTTCCATAATACTTTTGAACCTTTTCGACCATGTTTTTCGTCAAAGAACCAGCACGTTTGCCCCCCCCCCCCTAAAGTGGTGCCCTTCTTTGTCTCACTAATAATAAGTTGACTCAAAGCAGTGCCTATTCGTTTCGCAATGTGATTCACACATTCCTCTTTCTCAATGGGGTGACTGTCTCCATATACATTTAGGTCTACCAGTTCTTTGAAAGTTTTGGAATCCCCATCACTAAGTATTGTTGTGTATCTAAATCTATGGCCAACAGATCTTGTCCACAAGCGTACAGCAGCTTCTCGTTCCATGGCAGGAGAGGAACCATATAGTTTGTCACAATCTGGTTTATGGCCTTCATCCCAAAAGTGAAATTCTGCACTGTTCTCATGAAGCTGTTGTTTTGCTAGTGAACATCTTTGGCATGTTTTCGATAAAACAACAAAATCTATCACATATCCTGTGACATCAATTACGCAACCGACACCAAAGTTTGAGGTATGGCCTCGTTTGTGCCAAGTACCGTCGAAACTGACCATAATATTATGTAGCTGTGCCCCCGGTCCACACTCACAGATCAATCTGTGGGCATCAAGCACTTCTTGTCTAGCATAAGCTAGAACATCGGTACTAGTGTGTGTAGCAGCAACACATATTTTACTTAGATGGTCATTGTATGCTGTTTTAGACAATGGGTTCATATCCATGACCATTGCAAAACTTTCTTGTGCTGTGTAACCTTTTCCAATTTCGGAAAATGCATGTACAATCCTGCGATTGACATCAAAAGCAAGGCTTGAAATATCATCACACTTTACCCTACTTGAAGAAGTAACATTTCCCTCAAAGCCACAATCTTCGCATGATAAGGCCAGTGTGTGACTACAACCACGAGAAGAACTTATTTCAAGGTTTGCTCTGCCTCCACACTTACATCCCAGCATCCCAATTAATTCAAATAATTTATTTTTAGAGAAAATAAATAATTGGGACCCTCAATATCATCATCAAGCCTACCATTACTTTTTTCCACATTTTGAAAAATATTAAAAATTCTCCTTGATGTCTCTGCACACTGGGGTTCTGATGGACCTGTCCTTTCGTCGTCTTGTAATAGAACACTTGACACTGATTGCTCACAAACAATATTTTCTGCTATTTCTTGTAACGGATCAACATTGAGGTTAGGCCATCTCTTTGCTCTAGCATTACGAAGTGCATTTGCTGAAAGTTTTTGTCTCTTGGATCTTACCATTATTACTAGCTTTCACTTCACACAAACTAATACACCCAACTAGATCTAACTTCCACTTCACACAAGCTAATACACTTCACACTCTCATAAAAAAACCTAAAATTACTAAATAAAACGTTTCAAAGATACACGTAAACATTGTGCACAAACTACATACTTTGTTTAGTAACTGCCCATCGGATTTCACCACAAAACCACTAAGAAGAAAATAGTTATCTTTGGCAAAGAAAATCACAAGAAAATTTACCCAGCTTCTAGTAGTTCACAATCTAGGCAAAAGGTGTCAGGAGTACACAGAAATGGTTGATACACATTGTAAACTAACACAAAATGGTAGCAGGAACAAGCTCCAGAAAACCGCAAGAAAAAATTCAAATTTGAACCAAAGTTACAGCACTCTTTAGTGAAAGTGGGCGTAACTGACGTCTAAATTTAAATACCCAAGCAAGCATAGCTATTAAAAAATGGCTCTCTATCAGCTAACTGACATCGTAGCGCAATGCGGTTTTTTGTAATGGGTTCACAAAAGTATAAGCAATTTGAGCTAAAAATAAAAAAAAAAGTCAATTTTAATCATTTTTCACGGATTTTCATAGGTCCTTCACCTTATGATAAAGGGCATGATTTAAAACAGGGTTTCATATGCGAAAAAAATTTTCAACCTTACGTTTGTTTATAAACAATTTTTTTGTTTATAAATTCTAATTGTCCAATGTGAAAGATTTTTTCGCTATTCTGTAGGTAAATTAATTGTCTTTTGCGTGAATTAACTTAAAATATTCTAGTTTTGATAATTAAATAATTATCTGAAATTTTCTCATCCAGTGCGAAAAAAAAGTTTGCAAAGTTTTTTAAAAAAAATCATAATAAAATTCTGACCCAATGCACATACATAATTTTTAATTCAGGTACTAGAAAACACTCTAATGTTTAAAATGACACCAGAATCAGAACTTTATCTCTATTATAAGTGGAGATATGATGTTTCCCCTGAGACGTTTGATCAAAAAACTGTACTTACGGAAAATGAAGGAAGAAAATGGAAGTTGTTAAAATGCTCCAGGATCATAGGTAACACCTTCTGAAGCAGTTTGTGTGTCCAGTTTCATTTTCTTCCTGCCCCTCAAGTACCTTCTTCTGGTCTTCTGATCAGGTGTGGAATGTTTTTTGGCAGAAAATTCCTTTTTTTGCCTAGCGGAAGCAATACCAATCATCATATTGGTCCCAGGTTCAATTCCTATCTTCCTGTAGATGTCCAATTCAACTTCAGGGCAGACAGCATCCATTACTGCGAGTTCCACTGTGTACCTTCCAGAATATGTCTCCTTGGGGCATCTCCTCCATATCATTCCATTGAATGACTCATTGATGTTCTATGTTTTCCCATGTAAACACTTCTGCAACATTTTCCTGTCAGTGAGCCGTTCATATGAAGGCTTGATTTTTCTTAGAATTTCTATTGGGATTCCAGGTCCCTTGTGCTTATAAGGTACACCCTTGGCTTTTGCTACCTGATATAAGCACCAGCTGTCCTTACCCAGAGGACACTTTGCATGTAATGGCTGCTTGTCATTTGCAGCGACATGAAATAAGGACGTCCAGATTGCCATATACATCTGTTTGCCACTACCAGTGCTGGATCTCAAGGCAATACCGAAGTAAATTTGAAGTTTATCAATGAGAATCTGGGTTAGCTTTCATTTTCCACCAAGCTTTTGACATGTCACCAGCTGACGCAGTGCTTTTCCTATCCTCTTCTGGTAGTGCCCAACACATTCCAATTTTTCAATCTTTTCCCCATCATATGAGTCCAAATCACAAACCGTTTTGTAACTCTTGGAGTCCCCATCTCCAAGATATCCATTATAAGTCAGGCCTCTGAGCTGAATTGATCTGAGAAACAGCCTGCCTGCTCCAACTGGTTCCATGTTAGGCGAAGACCCTTCATAATCGATGGCACACTTGTGATTTGCCTTCCAAGTCTGATAAGAAGGAGAGTTCTTATCTTTCTTTCTATGCATCCTACAAGACATGCAGTCTTTTGTCATAACTTCCACATCCAAGACTTTACCTGTTTTGACAGATACAGCTGTGACGACACCCACAAGAGAAGAAAATCCTCTTCTTTGCCAACTGCTATCGACTGCTACATCACATTCGTTGCTCCCCGTTGCACTTATCAATGATGCAGCTGCATCATTCATTGTGTCTGTAGCTAGGACCTTTATGACTGCATTTATTTCTTTTTTATGACGTTGGTAGGCACTTTTATTTGGAACACTTGGCAGTCCTAACAAATAACATAGTTTATTTAATTCACTATGTCCAATACCAACAGCTCTAGAAGCATATGCCACTCTTCTATTTATTTCAAAATATTTTGACACTTTCTTGCTGCTATATATTTCTTCACTTTCATACTCACAAGAAGAAAAATTAGTGTCATACAAACAGCTAGGCCTTTCTTTTATGTCCAAAAAAACACACACAATGTGGCCACTGTTGGGCATTCTGGGCTATGCTAAAAATGAAATTAATTGCACCAAGCATCCAAAATCAAACAGTAAAAAGCCAAAGTTTGTTTTATCACTAACAGGAGATGGTGGTGTTGGAGTTTTACTGGCAGTGGGAGCACTTTCATTCGTTTTCTTCTTGCCATAAAATTTTCTGTGTCTCTTTCTGGTTCTATTTCTTGTATTAGCCATTATAATAATATAACCGAAACTAAAACAGAACACCAAACTAATACTAAAAATAATACTCATATATACTTATAATATAACAGCTGGACTACTAAATATAACACTTTACCACGTGGAAAAGCACATTGACATGAACACACAGGTACCATGAATGTTTACAAGCTAATTTATATTTTTTTCTCACCAGAGGGTGATTTAACTCATGCTAGCTGTAAGATAGTGACATCTATGAGGTGTTTCATGTACTTTTACAAAGTGAAATTACTTTTGCATGAAGAAAATGAGAGCCATATAGGAAGGAAATATTGGTGAAGTTTGGTATTTAAAAAGTGGGCGTAATCAATGTCACCAGTCCAGAAAATAATAACTGAGAAACTAGTAATCCAAATTAAACGTGTCATACACCAAATTAAAGACAATTAAATTCTCTGTTAAATAGGCTATTTTTTAAAAAATCATAATTTTCATGATTTTTTACATCTCAAAGCGGTTGCAGATATTTGGTAATGTGGGGAGGCAAACAGAGGAGTAAGATGCCATTCTCCACTGCGAATTCCAGCATCTCAAACTCGTTGCAGTGTGATGCGTGGCCATCCAATAGGAGCAACACTTTGCCAGAAGGTTTACGGGGTACAAAGTGATCCTTAAGTCAAGTCAAAAAAATAGATGAATTTATGTATGCTGCACCGCCGCTGGATCTGGTAGAACTTTTGATCGGTGGAATAAATTATAAATATCATAATTATACCAAATAACCCTGCCATGAAACGTTATGATCAGGATGGTAATCAGTTCGCCGAGGTAATTAAGTGACAACACACATTGCCTACGTTAAAAGACAGACATTTATTTAAAATAAACCAAATAATAGCGTCACACAGACTATATATATGTCACAGCGTAATGTTAAACCCAACTGGTTACCTTACATGAATGGTAATTCCTCTTTGTTGGCATCCATCTTGTCGACTCACCTCACTCATAACCAATACTTAACACACATGTAATCATTACACTGAAAATGGACACCCCTCATACGTCACACAACAATGAAAGCCTCCATTTTGAATTCCATACTCGTACAAAGTTTATTGGTGAAATCTCTAAGTAAAACGTTCCAGAATAAGGCAATAAAACTTCTAGTAGCCCGTGGTTGACTATTAGTTACATCACAGCTTGAGAGACCAGAACAGCAAATAAAATACCGATCGGTATTTAAACAGAGTAGACTGCCCGATAGCTAAGCAGAAAATCGAATCCAGTTCAATATAGTTAGCACATCAAATGACTGAGTATAACTTCCCGACCTCGGGAGTAAACGTTACCATCCTCTATCAGTCTTTCTTCCATGATCCAATCGTAGGTTCCCGAAACAAGGTGTACGTAACTGAAACTGTCGACACACTCCCGGTCTGTACGCTGCCCACCACCAGATAGATGCTACTCTCAAAAAATCACTCTTCCGCGGTCCTATTGCAGGTTCCCACAACACGTTGGACTACACAGCTACTAGTAGACTTATCGAACCTGGTTCGATCCCCGGCCTACATAGGAGCTCGTGTCCATCACAACGCACGTACTACCTCCAAGCCATCCCTCTAGCGTACCGACGCCACTAGCCACGAACAACTCGCTTCACAGACAAAATATAAACTGCCGCCACCGTCTTAACCAATCAGCAAGCGCTATTATAAAATATTAACTGCTCCCTGGATCTTAACCAATCAGCTAACGTTATTATAAAATAATAACTGCTCCCCTGGTTTCAACTCATCACAGGTTATAGGAACAGAACCAGAGAAAACGGAAAAACAGAAAGATGAGAGGAGTAAGCCACCTATATAAAAGAAATAAGACTTAGATCAGAAAGGAACAAACTACAGGCCATCTATGAAGAGTAAGAAGAACTAGAACAAACAGAGAAAGGCATAAGGATAGAAGAAAAGGAAAGAAATGGGAAGGAGAAACTGACGTGCCGAAATATAAACGGCACAGACTCCCCCCCCCCCAAAACTGTCGCAGTTCCTGAACAGCGCCAACTCCAGGTCCAAAGACGCTGTGTGGACAAGGTAGGGTACCAAAAGGGAACACATTCCCGGGCATGTCCCACTGCATGCCCCAGGGTACTGCATCTTCTAAGTGCACAACCAGCACTGACGCCACTGCTGCAACCATCCAGGCGGTCGAACATGTAAATCGTCTAGGTACCAAGAGTCCACGGGTCAAGCCGGTATCCCCACCGTGCTCCCCCGTGACCCACTTAGCCCTTCAGAATGACTGCAGTCCGTCGCAGTCACCCCAATCAACCAATTCCTTCGATCCACAGACCTCTGGGTAATAATCACAGCGCTCTTCCACCCTTGGCGCAATCAGTGGAATTATCCACTAGAAACGTGATCGGTGTAAATAAGCCAAATATAATCAGCAACATCCTAAAGTGACAGAAAGGAAGAAGAAAAAGCACAAGTAGAGAAAAGAAATTAGAAAGAAAGTAAGCTACAAAAGAAAAAGGGGCATGAAAGAGAAGAAGATAAGACAAATGAAGAGAGAAGAGGAAAAGGAAAAGATAAATTTCGCGAATAAACGACCCCAAAATAACTAGCCCGAGCTGTGATGATACATAAAAGCCAACCTAGAACTAAAAACACACACGATAATACACAACCCCAAAACATAGAAATGCATAATAATACAACAATGTTAAAGTGAATAAGATAAACTTGAAAAGGAAAAAAAAAATCACATGAAAAATACAGTCTTTTAAGTAATGTCTTCAAACTTGCTTAACATATGGCCATTTCTGGTATAATAGTCTCTTCAGGTATGTTGACACTTCGTCTTGATCATATACACAACTATATATGCTTTTATTGTCCATTCATGAATATGAAAAATTGCACATTCCTTCGTGATACAACAGTTTAGTACACAGTACTCATCGCACCATCCACTCATGATACACTCTAGTACAAACTTTTACTGGGTAGTTTTAGTAAGTACCCCCTGTTCGGTGCCCTGTACTTTACTATACATATAACCCAAAACTGACTAATAGTTCCAATGAGTCCTTAGGCACACAGCTCTGTAAAAACAGAGTTATCAGAACCCGACTTAGTTCTGATCTGATCTCCAAACACCGTCTGCCATGTCATTTGGCTGTCCTTCACAATAAAGACCCTGGGACGGCCAAACTGACCAGACCAGACTCACCCAACCTAACCTAACCTTTCCTTTTCCCCCTTTTATGTTCCCTTAGGGAGAAAAGGTGCCCATTTTAGAAGACTCCTACTTCATGCATGGACTGCAGTGGTGCTATTCTTAACCTGGCGACCACACAGGTAGTACGCACTGGGAATAACCCCTAACCACTTGGCTGGTGGCGCCCCCCCCCCCCGCTTTCTTCAGTTGAGAAATGTGGGCACGGATAGGGTCCCCCTTGGGCCCACTTAATTTCACAGTCACCGGGGAGTCGAAAGACAAGACGTGGAAAGGTCCTTTATATCTGTATGCCAACTTGCTGGAAAACCCTTTTTCCTGGCTACTAAAAGGATGGTCAAGTAAAAACACTTCATCTCGAACCATGAAAGGGACTGCCAAACGGGACCGATTATACCTATCAGCACACTTGAGAAAATCCAACCGTAGGTTCCGCTTAGCTTTATTCCACAACCACCGCAAGGAATCGGGGTCAGGGGAATCTGGCAATAAGTCACTGAGGCACCACAAGTTACTAAGTGGAGAATTGGGCAAATACCCCATCATCAGGGCGAAAGGAACTTGTTTATGCTCCTCATGACGCGCAGTATTGAAAGCAAATTGCAGCCAATACAACTGTGAGTCCCACAAAACCTGTTTCTCGGCATGATACACAATCAAAGCCGACCGCAAATTCCTGTTAACCCTCTCGGCTTGAGAAGGGTTGGGATAGTACGGAATCGTGGTAACGTGAGAAATCCCCGCATCGAAACAAAACTTCTTGAATTCTCTGGACACAAATTGGGGACCATTATCCGAAACCAAAAACACAGGACATCCAAAAGAGGCAATAATATTCTTCAACGCGGAAAGTAAAGTCCTAGTAGTGGCTTCTCTCAGGGGAAAAAGCCAACAAAACTTCGAGAAGGCATCTACCACGGTCAAAATATAAGTATTGCCCAACTTTGAATGCGGGAAACTCCCTACAAAATCGACAAACAGCTTCTGCATGGGTCGGTCCGCCAATGACGAAGACAGCTGTCCATATTTGGCCCTCAAGGCTGGTTTACTCAAACCGCAAATATTGCACTTTCTCACATACAACGAAACCTGACGAGTCATGCCTTTCCAGGTAAACTGTTCTTTGATTTTCCCCAGGGTTTTATAAATACCTAAATGCCCCCCTGGAGGCGAGTCATGGTAATACTTTAACACAGCAGGAACGAGTTCACCAGGTACTACAACCTTTACCTTCCCGTCGTTTTTGGTGAGGTAACAGAGAATATCTTCTCTCAAACAATACGGAGACCTATCCAGGTCTTGCTGGATACTATCGCGGATGGGGCGAAGTTCAGGATCACGGCACTTCGCCCCTTTAATGCCTGAAAACAAAAGTGGCACTTCACTCAACACTGGCAGGGCAATAGGAGGGGCACCCTGCACCAAGGGAACAGGACTATCTTGTTCATCAAACATGCGCGATAAAGTATCAGCCACGACGTTCTGCGTTCCCCTAACATGTTCGACCCGGAAACGAAAAGCAGAAATCCTTAGTGCCCACCTGGCCAAACGTCCAGACTTACGTGGACGCGCCAACACCCAACTCAACGCCTGATTGTCGGTATGTAAACTGAACTCACTGTGTTCCAGATACATCCTGAATTTTTCCACCCCAAATAACACCGCCAAGGCTTCTAATTCGTACACGGAAAACTTCCTCTCCTGCTCAGTCAAAGTGCGAGATGCGCAGGCCACCGCACGCAAACCACCTTCAACATCCTGCAGCAAAACTGCTGCTACGGCGTTGCCACACGCATCCGTCTGCAAGACAAAATTCTTACTGAAATCCGCCATAGCCAAAACCAATGGACTAGCGATCGCTTGCTTTAATGCCTGAAAGGCGGCCTCCTGTTCTTGCTCCCAACGAAATTTTATCCCCTTTTTGCGCAATCGATTCAAAGGCACGGCCAATTCCGAAAACTTGGGAATGAATTTGGAAAAAAAAATTTACCATACCTACGAAACGAGCCACCGCCTTGACATTCTTGGGAGGAGGGAAATCCCTAATAGCCAAGGTACGTTCGGGATCGATACTAACCCCCTCTTGCTTGACCACATGCCCAAGAAATTTCAACGAGCTCGCCGCAAAAATAACCTTCGCCGGCTTAACAGTGAGACCAGTGGCCTTGAGTCTATCCAAGACTTCCTTGACATGACTTAAATGTTCTTCGAAACTCTCAGAATAGACCACCAAATCGTCCAAATATTGATACAAAAATTTGTATTTGACATCAGAGAAAATAGAGTCTAGCAAACGCGTTCAGACCTGAGCACCCGTAGCAATACCGAAATGTACCCTACAAAACTCATAAAGGTTCCAATCAGTGGCAAACGCCGTATAACGACGTGACTCCTCCTTGAGTGGTATCTGATGATAAGCACTATTGAGGTCAAATGTGGTGAAATACTTAGCCCCACTGAACCAATGAAAAGCAAAGTGTATGTCAGGGAGGGGAACAGATTCAATGCTCGTTTTGCTATTAAGTACCCGAAAATCCACCACCGACCTAAAATCTCCTTCCTTTTTGGGGACCAGAAATATGGGCGAGGAGTAGTTGGACTTAGAAAGCCTAATGATTCCCTTATCGAGCATTTCTTGGATCTTCCTCTTCATACATTGCATGCGAGGCGGAGAAAGCCGGTAAGGGGGGAAGTCGAACCGGTTCATAGTCGGTGAGGATAATTTCATGTTCTATCAACGTAGTCAGTCCCAATCGATTACTCAGTACCTCCGAATACCCATCGCCTGACTCACACTTAAATTATTAAAAATTCTACGTGTTTTCTCTTCGTCACATTTCTCTATTATATTCGCAATTATTTCCCTCCCCTCGCTATGCACAATGGTATGTGGTTTTCGTAAAGCCATAGCACATTACGTTACACTATTTCACTACACAATAGTACACAGTAACAAGTACACTAATACACTAATACTGTAGCTTATAGTACCCAGTAACAAGTACACTAATACTGTAGCTTATAGTGTCGCGTCCCGGGCTGCAGTCCCAGGATCGACGGACTCTCTTCAGAAACGTAGAATTCACAAGTAAGCAACGGGTCCGGGTGAGCCAATGCTTAAATAGGAAGCGACTATGAATGCTCCTTAAAATGTCTCCCGTAGTGTGTCCGTTTTCCATTCATCTTCATAAATGTCTGTTACACCAAAACGATATTTCACTGGAAATGTTTCAAACTCAGACTAACCGTCAAATATAGTATCCTAGAACATGGGACCAGTGACATTTAATGTACAAAAGGAAACAATTATTCTAAACCTTCGACACTGAGTTTTTAGTTAGGTCACTTTCTGAGGTACTCACTACAATAGTACACAGTAATAAGTACACTAACACTCTAATACTGCAGCTTAGGCTATAGTTACGTAGGTCTATACCCACTATTTGCGTAATCTCAGAGTCACAAGTCGACTTCATTGCACTGCAGCACATGTATTCTGAACAGATATTACGCTACGTCTCCGAACTGTAATCTCAACAACTTCCTTCCTTCTCCCATCCCCGCAGAGATGGTCGGGCCCCTCTGTGGTGGCCAGAGTTACCAGTCACATACAGTAATGAATTATACTGGATATTGCAGGATCCTTGTGGACAGCCTTTAGTTACTTCTTTTTGTAGCCGAGAAGATTGTCTTAGCGGAAATGTTGCTGGACTGCTGAAACTTCAAACTTAATTTTCTTATTAACCATGCATTTAATCACAAAACGTAATATAGGTTTTCAATTTATTTCAGAGTAACCTATCGTCCCTTTCAATCTGCAAGGTTATTTCCCGTCAACCCTGTATATAATGGTCAAAATTTTATTGAAAAGTAGGGGAGCATGGTACACAGCAAAACAAAAATTACATTGTTGCATGTTAGAAATGAACTATTTTTAATATGACAAAATGAATGCTTGCACTTAAAAGTACAATGTTTTGGCTACAATTTGGTATATATTAAGTTTAATGTTACATGAATTGAAAATTTGAAATTATGACTTTACAAAAATGCTGCAACTATTTCACTGTGTACTGGGCATGGTATACAGTGGAACGAAGTGTTTTGTTGATATTCATATCGGAGAGGTTTGAACACAAATAATTATAATTATTATTAAATCAGTACAAAGTACCAAAATCCCAATTTTCCGCTGCCCCTATACGGAAGCGCGTCCCTTAATTTGTCACTATCATCATTGTCATATTCATCACTATCACTATCACTATCACTATCACTATCACTTGAGGTCAATTCGGTTTTGTCCAATTTGTCCTTTGGCTTCTTTATAAGGGGTCTGGCATAGCTGAGGCAGTAGTGTGTTTGCCTGCTTATGCGGAGTTGTGCTCGGGCGTGGGTTCGATTCCCACGTGGACTAAATTCCCGGTTGGGTTTTCTTTCTGTTTTCTCCAACCGTAAGGTCAAGTAATCTATGATGAACCCTTGGCCAATACCATCTCATTATCACTAATTCTTACTTACTGGCTTTTAAGGAACCCGAGGTTCATTGCTGCCCTCACATAAGCCCGCCATTGGTCCCTATCCTGAGCAAGATTAATCCATTCTCTATCATAAAACCTTATTCCTTTGCTGTGGTCGTGCCAGAGAATCAGTCCCATTCCGAGGCTTATTTGGAGGATTCGTAACAAGCTGTTTTTTACGGTGATGGGTTGTTAGCTCTTCGTCCAACCCCCAAGCTAGAGGACCACCCCTCATCGGCCGTCCGTGATTGCTTATTCAATATATTCACAGCTACCCTCCATATCTGGAGGCTGTCTCCTCGATCTGCAACCTGAGGACGCGCCATGCCGTGGTGATAGGGACCCACAATACATGGTATCACTAAGTCTATAGACGCTAAATAAACCAAGTAGTTTATACAACGTCGTTAAATAAGCAAGTAAAAAATGTAAAGACTCTTTTTAACACGTCTCTCCTTCTCCTCTAGCCATTTCCGTTTTTTCTATGTTTATTTCTTCTGTGGCTGCTTTTTTTTTTTTTTTCTTTTTATATTGATGTCAAGCGTCCAGTTGTTGTTGTTTTTTTGTTTTTTTTTTTAAGAGGAGCTTTAGGGAAGAAGACACGAAATTCTTTTGGTGAAACGCATGGCCTGCTCTCATTGCTTGCATTACTGCCATAGGCCTATCATTTTGTGGATTCTCTTCTCTTGGAGGGATCGCACATCTTTTCGAGTCCTGTGGTTCCACTGAGTTCTGAGATCGTTCTGACACGACAGGCAACAAGAAATCAGGCTCTTCAAAAATATTGACATGGATAAATTCCACTTTTTCTGAAGCTCGAAATGATGTTAGAGGGTATCACTGATTTAGGAAGCTTTCCCCAACACATTCACCTACCTGATAAATTTTCATAGGTGTGCCAGGGTTTTTATAGCATCCATGAATCTACACTAGCGTTACAGGCCTTGAATGGATCAAAAACTGAAATGTCAAATGGTTGCAGCTTGTATCTGCAGTGAGGCTGCAGTGTCAGTATAGTGGCTCCTACTGCTTTCGCTATATTTTATTTATTTATTTAACCAGGTAGAGATAAGGCCATCGGACCTTCTCTTCCCCTCTACCAGGGGATTACAACTACAATATTAATAATACAATTACAATTATAATTACAATTAATATTAAATTTACAGATACAATAAAAATCAAAGTACTAAAAGATTAACTGATTAATAAAAGCTAGTCAGTTTATTGTAAAAATTAAGAAGAGAGAAGCATTTATTTTATTGATTAAGTACAAATTAAACCTACTCTACGCAGTACGAAAATGCTTAATAAGCTTGCTTTTGAATGCTGCTAAATTTCGACAGTCTCTGATGTCACACCTCTAGAGATATATGACTTTCGTGATTGTCACATATCAGCAGAGACTGGTTTTTTGCTTGAATATTTAATGAAATGTTCTATTACTTTCGGAAATAATTCTGAAGCCATCTAGCCAGATGAATTTTCCAGTCATTCCCAACGTTCCAGTAGGAGCCACGTTTATCATATGCAGCTTGAGAGTTTTCCGAAATAAAACCATAACTGGCAGCACCGACGATCCCTGCCATTGTCACTAATGCCTCTCTTTCACCACTAGTGCACTGATATAATTATCTGGTACCCTTCACACCTAGCGCTCTAGCACGTCAGCGCCAGACATCCAGCCCCAGCATGACATGCTAAATCTTCCTGATCTCTGCCGTCGTTGGATTTAGCATCGATCATATCTGGTGCCCCGGCTCATAATAAACGTTATAGCCATCAGATGGGTTGGTTGTTTCGTCAGAGAAAATTACTCTTCCCCAATTGAAATCCATCCAACCCATATTGCGAAAGCTAGGTGGTTGACAGCATGTTCCTCTCTCAAGGTCTCTTGGCCGCAGCTCTTCGTGAACGAATATTTACCTCTCTCAAAACGGTTTATAACCGTTCGAGAAAAGCCAGGGAAGTTGGCTTCAGCCCTTAACTGATTCTTGGAGTTGTCTTCTATCGTTTTCTTGAGCTCCAGCACAGTCTCTCCTTGAATTAGGTTGGCAAGACTTTCCAATACGCTCACATCCTGCAAAGCCTCGGTTATGGCATGTCTCATTTCTTCAGCATTTTTTGCCATTCTACTATTGTAAGATGCACTGATTTATATATGTATGACGCTATATATATTACCAGTTAAATGTTCACCTTAGTCTTATGCACAGATATAGTAAAATACCATCAAATAACATACAAGAGTCAAGAGTGTTGTTAGCATGGTTAGCCACTATCCGCCTCTTAACTTATCCTTCTATGATCAAAAATGGAAAGTTTAGAAATTGAGCATTAAATAAAAATTAATTTTGTGAATGCATTTCAGCACCATATGAGGGGTTATCGAAGTCCTCTTCCGTTTCATCTTCGAACTTCTCTTGTGCTGTCTTGCAACCTCTGTGCAGTAAAAATACGTTAATATACAATTATTTTTTATCACTTTCATAATTATGGGTTTGAGATTCTTTAATAAACTGCTTTTATCTCTAAGGGAAATACCATGTCTACATAGTAATTTCAGTATACGGATACCTCACTGACAACAGTTTCTTAAAATACTAAAAAGAGCAGATTTGTCTGTATATGTCGAATGCACATCATCATACTTACGAAAAGGCACTTTTCAGTGCCAGTAATTTATTTTGTGTGCACAAGGTTGGACTTTTGGAGTAAAGGGAAAGGAAGGTATCCATGTTCTGAAATGTATCCAAACCCAGCACCTGATTTCATGACTAAAAAGTAGGTAAACCTCAGCTGTGATTTCGACTACCTGTAGGCCTACAATATGCATTATACTAATAATTGTACCTGTATAGTGACATCCTCTAACTGTAAAGTTATAACAGCAGTTCTAAAATCCTGCAGGAATATAAATACATACATACAAATAAATATAAATGAATAACTTACCAGGAAAATGACCGAATTCTTCTGCAATTTTCCGCCAAGTTGCGTCCTTATCTTGTAGAGAAACTCCGTCAGTCTTCTTATTTAAATAAATATAAATGAATAACTTACTAGGAAGATGACCGAATTCTTCTGCAATTTTCCGCCAAGTTGCGTCCTTTTCTTTTAGAGAAACTCCGTCAGTCTTCTTATTTAAATAAATATAAATGAATAACTTACCAGGAAGATGACCGAATTCTTCTGCAATTTTCTGCCAAGTTGCGTCCTTTTCTTTTAGAGAAACTCCGTCCGTCTTCTTATTTTCTATTATGTGTTTATATTTCTCTACAACCTTCATATTTGCTGAAGTTCGGTGCTCTTACTCGATTTCCTTCCATAATAGAGATGAAATTGTAATAAAACGGAAGAGCTGAGGTTTATTGTGTACACAAATTCGGCAGACAAAAGAATAACACATTCAATTACTGCCACCAAAATATTACATATGTTAATGTTGAATATGCTTTTTGTCTTTTCTCTTTATTTGCGGAAAGGGTTGTTCATTGATCCGTTGCAAAATTTGTCTCATGAACACTCCTGGTGTAAATCCTAACTTCTTAATGACATGGAGTCTTGTTATATTCCCATCACTGAACACAGCAGCAGCATCAAAGGTTGCTATTCTAACAACCAGATTTGACATAAATGTTGTTTTTGAGCATCTCTTCCATACGAGAGAATTGAAACACTCATTTGGATTCTGTGTTTTTCCAAGCAGACATATTAGCAAATCAGAATCACAACGTGCTTGGTAAACTGATTTAATTTCAGCATTACTTCTTCTGGATGACTGTTCTTGTGGACATATCTTTCTCCAGTTTTTTTGCAATATTTTGTATTTACACCATGTGTCTGAACAAAGTCCATGTTGTAGTTTGTTGCCAGTTGACAAGTAATGAAACCATGTGGCCCACACAGCTTTTCGCATACTCTGGAGGTTATTGAGGTTGTTTGTAATTGCATTACCTAGTAATTTTGTAAACTGTCAGTTCTTTTTCTTGTCAATCTATTTTTTTCTCCCAATTGGCTTTCCATCTTTTAGAACTTTACCCTTATTTTGTTCCACTAGCCTTCTCAATCTTCCTCCCATTCACTTCTGAATGTGACTAATACATTCCAGTTTCTGTATAATGCATTGACCTCCATGGGGCATGCTCTCATTCACTGCTTTGAAAGCATTGAAATCACCATCACCCAAGTATTTTGTATATCTGACTCATGTTTTTGTACTGAGTGATGGAAAATCAGTTTCATTCCAGCAGGCTCTATTCCTCCACTTGAACCAGAATAATTTCTACTGCAGCTTTCAGAATGCTGATTGGACCATTCTTTTTCTTTGGTATTATTGCCATCAGGTTTATGTAATGCACAAACTGTGCAGTGCTTGGACATAACCTGTATATCTATTACCTTTCCATTATCTACAGAAATGACACTTGGTACACCATGAAGACTCGTATGGCCCCTTTTCATCCATGTGTTGTTGCAAGAAACTGATAAATCTATAGCAACACAATCTTCAGCATTTGAATTATCAGAAATAGCTTGTTGAACTGCATCTTACATACTTCCTTGACACAACTCTTGTAAGACATTGTACAATTTATGGTTTGCAGCAGTGAATCTTGATTGAGGGGTGGCATATTCATAATTCCACATAATAAATTTCCAGCTTCCCTTCCAGCACTAATACACCTAAGACCATAAGCCAGTCTGAGTTCTAAATTATTTAGTTGATTAGTTTAAACTTCGTATCAGCCATTTTCAGAATTAGTAAGGTTCTTGCTTCTTCCAGTTTCTTCGGTTGTTCGCTGGAGATGCGTTTGTGTTTGGTAGTGTGGAGTCAAATAGGGTGTGCATTCTGAAATTTAGTTATACAGTATATAGAGAATATGTTGTGGGTGTGCTTTTGTATTTCTGTATATATGTACTGTTCTAGTGTGTTTAATTTCTGGTTTTTCGGTTGGATCCAATTTGAACTTTTCTGATGTGACAAATTTTTCTGGTCTTTACATAGTGCTGCCATTTACTTCCTATGATGAATACAGCTTCGAAAGAGTATGAAAAATGTCACCACCAAATTTTACTTGTTTTTGAATGCTGTATCACCTAATTTATAATTCAAATGTGGCAGTGACAGGGATGACAGGTGCACCACATCCCTTTCAGGCCTCAGAATAGTACACTTGGATTAAAAAAAGGGTTGTTGGCATGACAGAGGAAATAGTTTGGCCGACCCCACGCTCCACCTCTTTTCTTAGCTTTGTTCACACTGGAGAGACACTTGGACAAGTAAAGTGGAAGTGATAGCATGCCCAATCATGCCACAAAGAAGCTTGCACTGGACTTAAGGTCACACTGGGTACAAGTAAGACTTCCATTTTCAGTCTAGTTGTCTCGAGCATTCCATATTAGGACGCGAAATTCACCATGTCGGCCTCGCATTCCTTCTGCCACCGGTAGGCTTTCATGGAGTGATCAGAGTGTCCAGCACTGTCCCAATAGTCCTGGCTACTTTATACAGGTAGGGGGTCGTCTACCAGATATGCACCCATTTGTTCCAATATTTGGAACATGAGTGACAACGTGAACTGGGGTGTCCATGTGAAAGCCTGCCGTCTGAAGGCATTGGCCCACTCTCGGTTAGTTGTCAGGAGGTTGGGATGGGTGGAGGGTTCAAAGCAACCTGGCTTAAGGTCCACTTGCTCTCCTTGGGTCGCCTATAATCAGTAGACGTACCCGGTTGAGAGGGGAGTCTAGTTGTTAAAATGGATTCCTCAGATGAACATTTTGTGTTAAAAAATGGAATGTTGAAGTTTTTAATGGTTGGGAAGAATGAGTGAACGAATATTTTGAGAACAGAGAGAAAAATGGAGAATATGGAAGCATTTTTCCTGATCATCTTAAGCAGCCAAAACTATTCGTTGGTTATTTTAGAATGATGCAAGAAACATTTTATTACATACTATACTTGGGAAAATTATACCAAAAATACCAAAGCACTCAAACTTACGAATTTGTGTATATCCAGATGGGAAGTTTATGGTTACTTCGAGGTAAGGTTTGTTTTTTAACTCTAATTTAATTTATATATGTAAATTGAAATCAGTTTTACATGGATTTGTAATTTGAAAAAAAAAGTCTAAGTCCGTTTTTCATAAGCTCTTGATCATCCACGTGTCTCCAGTAGTTCCCTCTGAGGTATAACATATCCCTGTGATGATGTACTTGTTGATGGCTGCGATTGTCCTAAGAGAGTAAGGGATGTCTGTAATAAATACTCTTCTTGAAGGAATAAATCTTCCATCTGTCCTCTAAACATCATCTTTCTGTGTGGTGAAATAGCTCTTAGAGGTGTAGGAAGACTCTTAAGAAAGTGGTAACCTAGTGTGTATATTATACCTTGGTTGTAGTCTTTCTTTGCTCATACTATGAAACCTTCTTTCTGCAGTATCGATCTTTTCAACTGCTTTGGACGCTGCTGTGCTGATGATTGGCACCCTCTTCTGTAAATTATACTGAACATTTTGCCCTGTAGCTTGCTGCTTTGTGTCATGTTTTGCAGATGTACTAGGTACATTAACAAAGTTTTCTTCAGTACCTTCACTGATGTGTAATCTTGTTCTCTTCATCCAGATTGATACTGTCGTCTGGCATTTCTTGAGAGTTTTCAGATTCATCTACTCTTTGACCAGAGCCTATGTTCCCAGTTGTAACACGAAGAGTGAACTGGTCTTGCAGGAATGACAGGTCATTAAAATGTGTTCATATCGATTTCCAAGTGTCTCCAGCAGCTTGTCCAATAGTTGTTATTTTTTTTTTTGCAAATTGTTTAGTATAGTTTTCACACAACTCTTCCATTTTTTCTCATCAGCTTCACCTGCACAGACTAAAAAAGCCATAGCACTGAAAGTCTAGACAAATTTTTCCATCAGCAATTCATTTACACACCTCCAGTTTGTCTGTACAAACACAGTCTGTGATGACAAACTAGTGTAAATATCTGTACTGTAAAGGGTACTTTAAACAAACAAGAAAATAATTCTATTGACGTTCTTGGGCAGGAGCCCATTTCTTCATGCATTTGCCAGTTGTCTGGTTTTAGAAGAAAATACATTCGGATAGAACAGAAGTTTCAGGGATACAAAAATACATTTTAGCCGTAATTCGTACATCTCATGAAAACATTTTTTGTGACATTTTTCAAAATACCAGTGGATATCTTGTTCTCTCCAAATACGGCATTTCTAAATACCGTTTCACCATTAATGTAACAGTGGTAGCTGGAGTCACTGTTGTCTTTGGTGTCGCTACTTTCGAATCAAAATGCACCCACAAGGAGTTACTCTTTTTCTGTAGGAGATGCAGGAACAGATGAAGGTAGATCTACAGGTTTTTCTTAGGTTGGGTTTGAAACATTGCTGTCAGCTCTTTAGTGATCCATTTTTGTGGATTTGCAGCATTTTCTTCTAGACCAAATGTCATTTTCTTTAATCTGGGATCCAAAAATATGGCTTTTGCCGTTCCCCCATGAACATGTTTATGACTGTATCCTATATTGAAGCACAAAAGTTACTATGCAGATATAATAATTTTAGCCTAAATTATTTCAGTGCCCAGCTAACCACCATATAATATCAGATTGAACTGACCTCATCTCAACATTGACTGTTTGGCAAGGTTAGCTGAATAGTATACTTCGTGTTGTATTGTATTGTATTTATTTACATTCCATGGTATTTGTACATCACTTCAAAGCTAGAATATGGAACATGTCAAAACAAATCTTAATAGTACTATAAAGTCTTAATTATAGTCACAGTCTTGTTGAAATATATACAGAAGAGTTTTACAATACAGTCTATTAGTACAACACAAAGGTCTGTGTTATACAATTTCTTTTCTGTCGAAAGTATCTGCTTATAAGAGTCTGTCAACATGACAAATGTACTTTACTTATTTCTCAATCGCATTCCAGTTGTGATAGACTTATATAATACTCCGATGAACATAATTATTGAAGAGGTAGTATTTGTTTTCTAATGACAACCTGTGTTTGATTTAATTACAAATGTTGATACCTTGTTAATTTTTCATTTCATTTCATTTATTATATTCCATAGATCTTACATTAGTAATGAAGCTTTAAGATGTGGAACAAGTAAAAATTTTACAAGATTACAATTACAATGTTTACAAATTTTTTACAATTTTTTGGCAAGATATAGTGAGGCCGAGGATTCGCCAACAAATTAGCTGGCATTTGCCTTATGGTTGGGGAAAACCTCGGAAAAAATCCAACCAGGTAATCAGACCAAACGGGGTGAAGTGAATTGAGGCCGAGGACTCACCATAGACCACCCGGCATTAGTCCCACGGCTGGGGAAAACCTCGGAAGAAATCAATCACACCAAACGGGGGATCCAACCCAAGCCCTAGAGCAGCTCCGGATCAGCTACTCTTGTCGCTAATGGTGTAATTACTGCGCCTTAAGCTTTGACAAACGTTCTTAAGGTGGAAAAAGTCACATTTTCACTCCTTGGTAACAATCTATCATCTCGTGAATAGAAGTTCTTTGCAACACTTGGAATATAATACTCTTCTCCATCATAGAATGGGCCAACTGTATCTAAAATTCGCCCAATTTGATGAGGATGTGATTCTCATACACTTCAAGAGTATCCTCACTCTTGTTAATAGGGTGGTCAAGCTTCCCCTGTACTGCCTGCAACTTTGACTCAAACATAGCAAGCGAAACTCTATAAAAAGCATAAATATTTCACAAAATTGAGTTTCTTTTCTGACTTGCTTGTAGGTAGATTGTAGCTACACTAAATCACAAACCTCTCGTTGTAACAATGGTAGTTATTGCTGTCAAAGTGCTATGGGCCTGGATCTTTCCTAACTGTCCCATTACTTCTGCCATATCCACTCTTAATCTTTCATCTAGTGCGCTGGTAACTTGACGACTTGTCTCAGCTCCATGACTCTCCCTAATTGATCTTGTCTTTTTCAATTGTAGGCCTTTCTTTGAGGAGTCTGTGGCTGTCTTGCTCGCTGATACCTCCAAGGATCAACTCCAGCATTCCAATTATTTAGGTTGTAACCATCTTGTGGTTGACTTAACAAAATCTCCCTCGTTGAAAGTTTCTTCCGGTCTTTGGGTACTTCTGCATGGTTCCGAAAAGTAGGACGGCAATCCAATCTAAAATTCGATTAAATCTATGAAGTTCTGATAGTAAGGTACAATTTAATTAAGAACCGAAAATATTATTATTATGAAAATGAAGGTTATTTCTTACTTTTCTGTATTATCTTCAAATAATTAAGGAATTTGTCTCAGAAGATCTTGGACTTTCCCATTGCTGATTATTAATATAAAACTCCAGCATTTCAAATACTGACTCTGCCTTTTTTCTTCAAGTGACAAAAAGGGGGAGGGTGAGGTTATCCTACTCATTGGGGTCGTTACAAGGGCTGACTCACATTACTGACTTTAATTATCTTAGTGTGATACCATTTTTAAAAGCTGTTCCACATACAAATTCGCGTTCATATTGATATTAAATTTCTATATCATTCCTGTCAGTTATTCTTTGAGCTTTTCAAATAGGAGGAGAGGTTAGTGCTGTGAGGGGAATGTTTGAGAACTTCATATTTCATATTCAGAATGGGTTCACATACTTATCTGCAGTATGGAAAGGTGCATTGACATGTGAAAGTTTAACATCAAATAATTGATTTATTATGAATATAAAACTTGAGAGGAAAGGGTGGAATAAGAGAACTCTCAATGGGTGGAATGCAGTGGCAATATGGAGATACCAGAGATAGAGGGAGGCTCATGTAGTCCCATAACGGTCAGCAGATTGATAGACCAACCCCATATGGCAGTATGTTGCATCTCCAGGTAACACCAGTACATGGTTGTGAGGGTTACACAGAAAGTTATAATCTATAGTCCAGCAACACACATTTCAAATGATGAAGGATCGGTGGAGCGGAGAAAAATTCTCTCATTTCTGCATGGAAATATCATATGTACTTCGGTACATCGCTATAATACATTTCAAAGTTCATAGAAACCAAATGCTCCTATTGGTCAGACTGGAGTGAGGATTAAATCATGTAGAACAATAACATCATGCGCGAATCGAGAACGGAAGCACTTTCTTTTTAATGTTGCCTGACTATAGCAGTCTGGCTCTAGCTGAAATCATCAAAGTTTCCTTCGCCACTTTGTGACATATCTTTTTGTAATATGAAGGACGAAATAACTGAAATGAAGTTGAGGAAAACAGAACATTGGCAGAAACATTCACCCTCTTTTTTGTCCACCACAAGTATTACTTAATTATTGCCGAATATGAAACCCATGTCAAAGAATAAGCAGTTTAGGCCACGTAAAGAGCACTTCATACTGAGTCCCCTTCATGCAAAATAACATTTTCATTGTACAATTCCACAAGTTCTTAGAGAATTTCTTTTTATAGCTCGCTTTGCATCCAAAAACCAAATTACTGCACATCTCTGTATAATTGATAGAATATAATTCACAGTAGTTTAGAACTGTGATAGATATAACTTCAGAGGCTTGCTTTTTCTTGTAATTTGGTTCATGGTTGTGTATAAATTTTCGTGGCAGTGCTAGTGTATCTTGCTTTGTAAATTCCACCATATTGCCATATCGATGGCTAAGAAGTGATACCTCGAATCTGTGAATTTGCAGGTGAATCAGAAAACTGTTTTAAAAGTTAATTTCTCTCAAAATAGACAAACTTTTTATCTATGTTTATGTTTAGCAAGATCTTCTGCTCGAGGACAAAATATTAGTAACTGTCCAATTTTGTGAACATAATAATAATAATAATAATAATAATAATAATAATAATAATAATGTATTTAAACTAAATGACCATTTTTGTAGGTATCACTTCTTAGCTATTGATATGATATGCTGTATGTAATTTGTTACATTTTTTCTGTAGTTTTGTATGGAAAAAACATTGTTAATTTATTCAGTAAGATTTGTCTTCAACTATTTCTGTTTTTGTTACAAAAGAAGACCATATCTTTCATATGTACTGTTCTGGAAATATGTTTCCAAATAAATTTTGTGTGTGTTTCTACAGGATTAGGCATGAATAACTGACCTGCCTCATCTCACTAAGATGCAAACAGAAGTATTTAGATGCTGATGGAGAACTTTTCGAGCATCTATTGTGAATGTTTGTTACATTCATTATTCATTTTCATTTTTCAAAGTTATCGCATTAATTAATTTAAGAGAAAGTTTAGATTGAGATGAGGCAGGCTGGTTATTCGTGTCTAACTCCGTATATAATGCAGCTGAATTCAAACCAGTTTTGTTAGCAATCTTGTAAGATTTTTTTTTTTTACTAATCTTGACTGTGGCCACGCCATTTATATGTGTGTGTGTCTCATTTGCATCAGTCATTTTGTGTAATTTTTTAATTATTTGTACTGGTCAGACTTATTATAAGCACAGATGTCTGCATTAATGGCCAATAAAATTGCTCAAATTTTATCCAATACCTCCTAATAAAATAACCATTTGTTTTCTTGAAACATTTTGCACAGAAAATTCTTTTCAAAATGTCCTCTTGTGTTTCAACAAGGAATTTTTATTCCAGTTCGTTTTAACTAAATTAACACTATCCAAAAGAGTGCTGCATATTTTTAAACTTATCACTAGGTACACTTTTCAACAATGGACGTTACTTCTGTGCTAATTTCATCTATGACTACCTATTTGTACTGATTCTCCAGAGTCATTACAATAACAAAATTCAATTCAAGCTTACATTGACTTGCACAAGGAAATTATGAATGATTAAAATTGTGTTTATATGATCACTCTGTATTTATTTATTATAACTATTTATTAAGAGGTTTTGGACAAAATTTTGTGTTACATGCGTGCTAAATGGATTTAATCCACTCATGGAAATGAGCATACTCCCATTAGTGGATAAAACTTCTACTCACTGGTATGTTAAATAACTTACTTGCATATTGTTGTGGGAAGAAAATAGTATGATAGTAATCATTTCAATTCTTTGATCATACACTTCAAAGTTGTGTGTACTGTTTTATGGTTTGTATCTGATATTTTTAATAAACTTATATAAAAAGGAAATGAAGTTTTACTTTTGGGAAATCTAACACAAACCTTGTATAGTATGAACTGACATAACATCTATTAGACACAGTCTATATTTTGTATTACTACACAATAAATAATGCCAATAATATATACCATTATTAACAAAGTAAGATGAACTTACAATTATTCATTTACTAATTGCCATGACAACAGAGCTGTAATATTATTTTACTTACAGTGCAAGGTCAACTGTAAGTAAATATTACTTACTTACAATGGCTTTTAGGGGACCCAGAGGTTCATTGCCACCCTCACATAAGCCTGCCATCAGTCCCTATCCTGTGCAAGATAAATCCAGTCCCTAGCATCATATCTCAACTCCCTCAAATCCATTTTAATATCCTCTCATCTATGTCTCTGCCTCCCCAAAGATCTTTTTCCCTCAGGTCTCCCAACTAACACTCTATGTGCATTTCTGGATTCGCCCATACGTGCTACATGCCCTGCCCATCTCAAACGTCTGAATTTAATGTTCCTAATTATGTCAGGTGAAGAATGCAATGCTTGCAGTTCTGTGCTGTGTTACTTTCTCCATTCCCCTGTAACTTCATCCCTCGTAGCCTAAATATTTTCCTAAGCACCTTATTCTCGAACATATTTCTGTGGTGTTCGGGTAAAGGGGTATAAGTCATTTTTTTGTCCAGGTGGAATTTTGTTCCCCAGATGAACACACAAGTTAAATTATACAAGTGGGTGTGCAAAAATCAAAGAATACTAGCAGTTGATGTGTTTTATTTGTGTAGAAAATTATTTGTAATAAGGGTTATCCTTCGAAGAGGTGGAAAAATTCAAATATCTTGGAGCAACAGTAACAAATGTAAATGACACTCGGGAGGAAATTAAACGCAGAATAAATATGGGAAATGCCTGTTATTATTCGGTTGAGAAGCTCTTATCATCCAGTCTGCTGTCCAAAAATCTGAAAGTTAGAATTTATAAAACAGTTATATTACCGGTTGTTCTATATGGCTGTGAAACTTGGACTCTCACTCTGAGAGAGGAACATAGGTTAAGGGTGTTTGAGAATAAGGTGCTTAGGAAAATATTTGGGGCTAAGCGGGATGAAGTTACAGGAGAATGGAGAAAGTTACACAACACAGAACTGCACGCATTGTATTCTTCACCTGACATAATTAGGAACTTGAAATCCAGACGTTTGAGATGGGCAGGGCATGTAGCACGTATGGGCGAATCCAGAAATGCATATAGAGTGTTAGTTGGGAGACCGGAGGGAAAAAGACCTTTAGGGAGGCCGAGACGTAGATGGGAGGATAATATTAAAATGGATTTGAGGGAGGTGGGGTATGATGATAGAGACTGGATTAATCTTGCACAGGATAGGGACCGCTGGCGGGCTTATGTGAGGGCGGCAATGAACCTTCGGGTTCCTTAAAAGCCATTTGTAAGTAAGTAAGTAAGTAAGTAAGGGTTCCAAGTTTAATTTTCATTTATCTCCGAACTCATTTTTATGACTTATCTCCCTTTACCCAAACACCACAGATTTAACATTTGTTCCTCTCTCCAAGTGAGAGTCCAAGTTTCACAACCATACAGAACAACCGGTAATATAACTGTTTTATAAATTCTAACTTTCAGTTTTTCTGAAAACATACTAGATGACAAAAACTTTTCAATTGAATAATAAAGGCATTTCCTGTATTTATTCACTGTTTAATTTCCTCCCGAGTGTCATTTATATTTTGGTACTATTGGTCCAAGATATTTAAATTTTTCCACCTCTTCAAAGGATAAATTTCCAATTTTTATATTACTATTTCGTACTATGTTCTGGTCATGAGAGACAATCATATAGTTTGTCTTTTCGGGATTTACTTCCAAACCTATCTCATTACTTCTACAAGTAAAATTTCCGCGCTTTCCCTAATAGCTTGTGGATTTTTTTCCTAACATATTCACGTCATCCACATAATTTTATTGCAGTAGCTGATGTAACCCATTCAATTCCAAACCCTCTCTGTTATAACTTATTTCGTATCATTGCTTGGATTTTTCGAGTAAAAGCAATGTACAAGCAATACATGCAACTTCTTTGACACCAATGTCATCCATTCTTAATACTTTTTACTCAAGTAACTACAATTTTATTATTATATCACTGTCAAACTTGACTTTTCAACACATTGTTTACTCAGAGCTTAAATTCCGAATCATTAGTAACCAAGTCATGTGCTACTTGAAAAGTCAAACAATCGGATACAGAAATGTGATTTTGATTTTTTTTTTCAAAAAGTGATTAATAACATCGAACTATAAGTGACTTTTCGATCTCATATGCTTAGGACACCTTGACCCTACGGACCTCGATTTCCCAAACTTCATTCTCAACCTGAAAAGTGTCATTTACAATTGAAAGGTAAGAGGAATACAATGGTAACCCTCATTTTTATATATTTGTATAAAGGTGAGTAAATACAATGAAAAACATGCAGAAATAATTCAGCATAATGGTTAACAGAAAAATGTCGAGTTTGTATTAGTTCCTATGCTATCAAATGGAGTGTTCAACATTTCTACCTAAGGTAAATGGAGGCCATCCAAGAGCCTGTACAATAGATACTACTACTATATTTGTACCTGAATATCTCCATTTCTGCTCACTGTGGATTACCGTTATGTTTCCTCATACTCTTTAATTCATGGCACATAATATATTATTTTGGACTATTGTTCTTTTTATCGAACATACCATTACTGTTGACATGCAGTGTATTCTTACTTTACCACAGTGATTCCTGGTTATTATGGAGACACAAGAAAAGACAGTACTGTTCAATGCGGTAAGTAAAATCACACAAAATACAAACTTTTTAAATCTAAATTCAGGGTACAGTACTGTTACAATATGTGCAGTTATTGTAGGTGATTGGAGCAGGGCTTTTTTTTTTTACAGAAAAGATCTAAGTCATTTCTCCGAAAAGTGATGATACTGCCATTTCTTTGGAATGGATACAATGTCGATGCTTTTGTGCAAAATCTTGTTGATGAATTTCGTTTTGATTTGTACTGAATTTTCCAGATAACACTCTGCTGCTACCCCAGAAGACTTCCAGCCACCATGCCATTCAAAATCGAAAATATCTGCTCCTGTATTTGCCAGTAAGATCATTGACATTCAAAACACATGTTCATTGTAAGAACTAGGATCCTCTAGATTGAAATATTTCCACTGATTAACGTATAACTTCTTTACTGTGTTAATATTATAAAAATTACCTGACTGGCTAGTTTCAACGTGGTATCCGTCATTGTCTGAAGCCTAGTGAGGTCCACACTATCTGCTGGTTTCCTGTTGTGGTGGAGTGTGTTCATGATTGTGTCAAAAAGAGTGTGTGTTTTGAAATTTAGTTCAGTGTTCAGGATGTGCTGTGGTGTGTTTTTGTGTGTAGGTGTCAGAATAGGCTGACCAGATTTTTTATGGTCTAGCAGGGGACATCGAAATTTCAAGAAAAATCAGAAATGCTTATCTAGTCACTCTCCGTTGAAATGTTGCAGAAAATACATGTAACAGTAGATACAATACTAGAACTTCACGCACTAAATTTGTAGAGTATCTTAACTTTTTTAATTAAAATCATAAACACACGTAACTCCTATACATAATTATAGCCACTAAGAATTCAGTTTCAGTACTGCTGCATGCATGAAAGTCTGTCACATAATATTGTACACACTGAACTCTAACACACGCATTTTACAAGTACTTGTCTGAAGAATGTATCTTTTTAAGGATCTGTTCATTCCCATATAGCTTCACACTAAGTTCTTCACATGAGAAATGAAAGTTTGTTTTTACTTGTAACAAAGCTTTAACTATTTCAATTTTTATTCAGTCCAGATTGAGTTCATTGTGTAGAAAAAAAAAGTCTTTCAAATAATGAATTACTGGCCTAAAGACACTTGATTAATAATACTATTTTGAGAAGATTTTCCAACGGAATGGAATTTTTTTTTGAAATGCTGAAAAATATCAGACCACTTTTCACCTGTTGGTTTGTCACAAAACTCCTAATTTTTTTAACTACTTAAAAATGGTTATTGCGGCAGTTCTAATACTTCTGCATAATGCAAATAAAGACAAAGATGCTATGTTCTTCTCAAAGTGTGCAGAATAACTCATACTGTGCTCACTGGTTCTTCTGTCTCATACTGAGAACTGTTCAGAAATGTGCATGAATCACATCAGTTTCATCACGACACTTAAATATTTACGTGTAAAATGTTATTGAAACAAAATCAAAACTTCTGGAACGAAATTAATTTCCTGGGACAAAAACAGGGACATTTGCTCCCTGGGGATAGCAACTCAAAACTGGGGACTGTCGCCGGAAATCGGGGACATCTGGTCAGCCTATGTCAGAAGTGTGATACAAACCCATGCCCACTGAACTGGATTTCAAAACACACACTCTTTTCGACACAATCATGAACACATCTCACCATAACAGGAAACCAGAAGATAGTGCTGTCTATATCCACTGGAACTCTAGTGTTAAAGGCTCTGTGACCAAGAAATTATTCTTTCCCAATGTACAAGACAGACTATGTTGCAGTCAGTTCTCAACCGACTTCTTTTACACCCAATTTATGACCGGCCATGGAAAATTCGGTTCCTACTTTGAAAGATTTAGGATCAAAAGTGCAGAAGAATCTCTGTGCATATGCAAAGAGAATCAGACTGTTGAACATTTGATTTTTCACTGTCCAGTGTTCGAAAGGAAAAGACACTTTTTAAGATATCATATCTCGGATTGCAATTTAAATTACTCCACACCCCTTTACCATTTTCTTAGAAAAAAATGTTGTTACAAACAATTCACAGAGTTTATACACCACATCCACGCAAGACTGTAGCTGTTAATTGTATATAAATTAATGATGTTATAAAATCCTAATGCACTATGTAAAACAAGGTGTCTATCTTTGGGACATAATAATAGTAATGACAACAATAACTATGTTTGTATTATAGATTTTACTATTGTTGAGTATTTGATGACAGGTATATAGTTTGTAACCATAAGTAATTTTGTTTTTATTTTTTCTTTACTATCGCAAACCAACTATATAATAGGTATTTTATTTGTAACTACGCCAATTATGTGCATTATCTCATTAATATTGCTTAAAATTATGTATAAGATCACAAATTAATGTAATAATCTTGCAATTTCTCTACACCTTCGATTATAATTTCTAATTTTATTTCATTTTGTTTTAACTGAAAGTAATTATTGCATAACGTATTTAGTATTGTTTACTGTCTCTTAATTAGTGTATTTATATTGTAACTATGATTCACACCTACTATTAATTCTTTAAAATTGTGTATTATCACTACATAATGTATTTCACATGTAACAAACTACAACCCTAATATACCAAAGGTAAAATAGGGTTTCAATATTTGGATAACAATAATAATATATCCACTTGAGCTGTACTGTGTACTTGTAAACCTCCTCCCCCATCCAACAATGTTGTCAAATGTCTAATATTATAAACTTTAATAATTAGTTAAATATTGCAACTAGAAAAAAAACTGTAAGGATATTTTTCTTCATTACGACATGAATAATTATCAGTTAAAATAATGGCACTTATATCCCTTACACCCTGTGTAGTACATAACTCCTTTAATATACAATCCAATAATAATTATATATAACAAATGCTATGGTCACCTCAAGAGACAGTAGAAAGTGTAGAAAATAAGACATAGCACTTGGAAAACACCAAAACACTCACATAACTTACCGTAGAGGCCTAACATGTGTCTCAACTTGTTGAATGCAAGTGAATCACAAATGCTCAGTAACAATACATAGTGTCATCTACCATCTAGCGGGTGTAGCAAGAACTATATGGGAGCTGTTTGGGGTTGGGGGATGTTCCCCTATCTTTACTACAAAAGGGGGAATTTTTTTATTACCACTGCATACTTTAAAAGTAGAAATTTTCCATTGCCACTATAAATATTTCATTTTTTATTTCAAAAAGTATTCATTTAATCCTAAAACCCATACGCTATTTTGTTAAGCACAGTGTGTAGAACATGCAGTAATAATTTCATGTTCCTAGCATCAAAATTGTAAGAGCCTTTACACTTTGAACCTGACGAAATGTGCTGAAAAAAGTGTGAGAAAACAGTTCGTGAAATTTACATGGAATTGAAGTTCAAGGATGCAGCCATTTATATATTGCATAATTTTTATGCTTTCGAGCACTGCAGAGCATTGAAACTTGTTGAACATATAAATGAGAGATTGCTGATTCATTTTTTACATGAAAACAAAAGTGCGATTTTTGATTGAAAATGATCAAAATTTCAACTGTCAACCCCCCCCCCCCCTTAAAGAACATTCTGAATTCATTTGTTACATTTATCTGTGCTTAATAACATAAAATATCAATAATATGCAATGACGTTACTTCTACAGTATCAGTACATCTCCTAGATCATATTTCATAGGTTGGAAACGAATCATCTTATTTTATGACGCTTTATCAACATCTTAGGTTATTCAGCGTCTGAATGAGATGAAGGTGATAATGCTGGTGAAATGAGTCCGGGGTCCAGCACTGATAGTTACCCAGCATTTGCTCATATTGGATTGAGGGAAAACTCCGAAAAAAACCTCAACCTGGTAACTTGCCCTGACCGGGAATCAAACCCAGGCCACCTGGTTTCTTGGCCAGATGCGCTAACCGTTACTCCACAGGTGTGGACGAAAACCAATGTGAATGCACTTACTTAACGCTTATTGTTAGATTGAACCGAATCAAATGATTAATCTTGATATATGTTCAGAACTGAAAAGATTGTATGTAATTTTATTCATATCTTAGTTTTAAAAATATGAAGATTTGTTACTGAGACATCCTCAGAGCATATTTGTAGTGTTACAACATCGTCCAATATTTCGGTCCTTTATACTGTAAAAAATACATAAGATTTAATATTTATGTAAATATAGAAGTAATGTATCCATTTTCACTAAAGGATCTTATGTTGGAGTGCGTGTTCATTAATTTTTCTTTATCTCGTATATTTTTTACATGTACCAATGTTACTTATTTTTCTATGTTACAAAATATTTAAACAGAATATCTTAGACTAGCCTCAAACTATAATGATTTACTAAACATTTCATAGGACATGGAATTTACATGGTACTGTAATTCTGCCTAACTTTCGGACTACCTTGATAGAGCCTGTACAATAGGTCTCCCTCGCGCAAGGATACATTAGCTAGCAACCTAGCATATGATCTAAAATGTGTCATAGATGGTCGACAGATCTGAAGTAGATATTCATTGCAGTTTTCTGGAGACTTTGTTTGTAAGCACTTTGATATACCCTTAGATGTTTCTTGTACAAAGTCTGTTGTTTTCAAATAATTTTGTACCTTTTTTCTTTCTCTGCTCTTGCTTCGATCGTCCATTCTTCCATAATCCTTCTCTGCCTTGTCTGTTTTTTGTATATTGTGTTCTGATACGAATTCACCAGATCTATCTCGTGTTCTCTTTTCCTTTTCTCTGCCCTTGCTTTGATCACCTCTTCTTCCATAATCCTTCTCTGCCTTGTCTGTTTTTTGTATACTGCGTTCTGATACGAATTCACCAGATCTATCTCGTGTTCTCTTTTCCTTTTCTCTGCCCTTGCTTTGATCACCTCTTCTTCCATAATCCTTCTCTGCCTTGTCTGTTTTTTGTATACTGCGTTCTGATACGAATTCACCAGATCTATCTCGTGTTCTCTTTTCCTTTTCTCTGCCCTTGCTTTGATCACCTCTTCTTCCATAATCCTTCTCTGCCTTGTCTGTTTTTTGTATACTGTGTTCTGATACGAATTCACCAGATCTATCTCGTGTTCTCTTTTCCTTTTCTCTGCCCTTGCTTTGATCACCTCTTCTTCCATAATCTTTCTCTACCTTGTCTGTTTTTTGTATACTGCGTTCTGATACGAATTCACTAGATCTATCTCGTGTTCTCTTTTCCTTTTCTTTGCCCTTGCTTTGATCACCTCTTCTTCCATAATCTTTCTCTACCTTGTCTGTTTTTTGTATGCTGTGTTCTGATACGAATTCACCAGATCTATCTCGTGTTCTCCTTTCCTTGTTCTTTTCAACTAACTGTTGATCTTTTATATCAGGTTTTTTCGTCATCATGACACCTTTCCATGTGCTTTCTTTTTTATCAGTTATTTTAAGTTTTTGTTTTTGTTCTGACGAGAATTTGTCACTCTTCACAGATTTTGGTCTTCTGACCTCCTCTTCCTCAGTGCCCTCAGAAGTTCTGTCATACAACTTCTTTTGCTTCCTTTCTTTCATAGCAATAATTTCTCTGTCATGTGACTCATCTCTTAAGTTTTTCTTCTTCTCTTGTTGTTTATCAGATTTCTTCATTTTTCCTGTTTTATCATCGTATTGCTTAATCTTTGCCTTTGATGTTAAACTGTTATCATCATTCTCAACTTTAGTTTTACTTTCCTTATAATGCTTTTTAATTTCCTTTCCACGATCACTCTGGGATTCAAGTTTTCTTTCTCGTTTCTCTTTAGGATGTCCTTGCTCTAAGAAGTCATCTGTTTCGTCTGTATCCTGATCAGATTTTGATAGGCTTTTTCCAGTATTTCCCTCTTTCTTCTTAAGCTTTTCGTCTGAATTTCCAGCACGATTTCTTCTTCTACTTTGTCTCTCAATCTCTTCATAGTTATCTTCTTCAATCATTCTTTCCATTTTTCCTGCACGTTTTCTTCCTATATCTTGTCTCCTCTGAACTTCTCCATGATCATCTTCATCTCTTTCAAGCTTTTGTTTTTGTTCTCCATGCTTCTCATCTTCGGTACTTCTGCTACTGCCTGTTTCTTTTGCATTGTCTTTTTCTTTCTCTTCTCTTTTATCTCTACTGTTTTTCTTTTTCTTAGTGACATACTGAATACTTCCATTACTATCAGTTTTCCTTTCTTCCTTCTCGTGTTTTCTTTTGTCCTTCCTCTTATTAGAGGCATACTGAATACTTCCACTACTGCCAGTTTTCCTTTCTCCTTTCTCGTGTTTTCCTTTGTCCTTCCTTTTATCACTGGCTTCATCTCTATGATCATTTTGAGTTGCATACCTTCCCTTCTCACTTTCTTTTTCATCCTTACCCTTCCTGTTTCTGTAATTGTATTCCTGTAGTTTTCTTTCATCACTCCTGACGTAATATGTTTGACTGTCTATGCTTCCATTGCTATGTGGTTTTCTCGTGTACTCTGTACCCTCAGACCAATCTGTGGGACACACAACAGTTGAGGCATATGTAAGAAATTAAAGGAAATAATACTCAAGATTACAACAGTCATTGCAGGCTAACTGTATAGCTGAATGATATCTAATCTAAATCGAAGTGAGAAATATCTTTCGTTAAAGTGTTGGTAATTATGGTTTCATTATTGAGGTGAACATTAGTGTCTTGCAATGTTTGAACATCAGAGAGGCAACCAAGACATTAAAAACTTAGTCTTATTTGATATGAAAAACTAATCACAAGATGTGTACTAAAATTCTTAAGGGCTTAAAACATGAGTGAAGGACAGCAAATATTTTATAACAAGGTCAAACAAACACGAGAGGCCTTGTTCTGTAGAGCGAACTTCGACGAATATCGAACTTTACCGTACTCGACAAACTTGAATCGAGCATAGCACCTGTAATGCGCGACACTAGTGTACAGTAGTGGCAAAAAAAAAAAAAAAAAATTGGACTGACCCTTGTAGCTGATTTCAGAGTCACAGATTCAAATGTTGTTGTTGTTTTGTAATGCCAGGCGTTTGACAATAAAGTCATTTGACCTCTTGCACTCCATTATTTTTCAAAGATATTATCATGACTAGCCACTGAAGCACAGATTTTGAGGTGTTCCGAATCCATTTCTTGGTTTGAGTTGCACAATAGGCAGTTAGGGGACTGATATATTCCAATTCTATGCAGGTGTTTGGCCAAACAATCATGGCCTGTTCCAATCTAAATGCAGCTACAGACGATTTCCGTGGCAAATCGGGAATTAACTGTGGATTTTGATGCAGAGAGTTCCATTTTTTCCCTTGGGATTGAGTTATCAAATTTTGTTTGTTGAAGTCTAAGTATATAGATTTAATAAACCTCTTCACAGAGTAACAGATTCAATTGTAGCTAGTCACAAAACACATCCATCTTGTATAATTAATTGTAACAATAAAATTTATTGCATTTATTCGATTCTTACCGTCTTTTGTTTCCTTCAGTGCCTCAAACTTACAGACGAAAAAAACTTTGAGAGTTTTAATTTCGTCTGGCATCAATAATACATTTCTACCTCTATTCGGCAAAGACAACTCCGTATTTTTACATTAAATAATAGTACATACCTCTGGCTTCACTAACCATATTGAAATTACCACAGTTTGACACAATACACAGCACAGGATTCTTTTGTATCAGCTACAAGGGTCAGTCCAAGTTTTTTGCCACTACTGTACATACTGTCACTTCAGTGTGTGTCTTGTGATATAGCACAGTAACTACTAAAACAGAGATTTCCAAACGTTTTTAGTTCAAGATACCCAGGTGTGGCGTGCACCGAACACATGTTGTTTACACTTTTAGTAAATGTTACTTCTTTAGTAAGTTACTCTTTTAGTAACTGTGCTAGTGTCCCAAATGCGTGTCTCACGGTTTTAGTGAGAGTCTGAGAACTTTTTTTTTTCCATAGACACAAACATGTGTTCTACAATATTTTTTGAAAGGATATGAGTTCACCGAAATAATGAAGAAGTAAGCTATAAAAGCTAAGTTGAATTGAGAAATAAACCAGACTGGTGAGGTAAAAATTGAAACAAGAATTCCTTCTAAATTGCACTACAGTAAAATCTCTCTAACCGACAATACCAAAACAACAGCAAGCCAGATTGTCACATTCTGGGCCATCAGTTTTGCCACATTAGGAAGTTAACACGAACTTTCATTTTCAGTGAATATTCCAACTTAAAATGAATCTATTATTTGTGTTGTGTAATGTGTTTTAATAAAAAAATCCACACAGTTTTTATGTTTAGTTATGTTTGCCACATTAGAAAATTCGCACGAACTTTCATTTTCAATGAATATTCGAACCTAGAATTAGTGCATTAACTTGTGTTGTGTGATGTGAGAATCCACACAGTTTTTGTTTATTCAGTTATGAGCAAGCGATAGAGAAATAAGCGTCATATGGCTGCAGTTTCAACATTTGGCACCATGAAATACGAACCGATATTTATTCAATTATCTGGCAAAATCTCGTATCCGGAACTGGCCTGGTCCCTTTGGTGCCAGTTAAGAGGGATTCTACTGTATTTTCAAAATGAAAACAAATGTGTATACTTGACTAATTTCTAGTGAGTACCACTGTGTTATGCCTTCGTTAATTCTCAGGTAATCAGAGTTGAAATCAAGGGGTGAAGAGAAGAAACAGAGAAAGTAGGTAAGAAAATACCACACGCAACTAAAGACTGGAAGAATTACGTATATTACCATTACCATGCATCCAACAAAGGTGCTGGACATTGGGAAGTCGAGCTAAATGCTCCCAGATGGACTTCGTAGCTGAAGTCAGCCCTGGCTGCATTTTACAGAATGATTAATTTCTAATGTATAATTATTAAAAATTTGTTTTTGCATGCTACTTATTATTAAGTTTGTATTGTAATATATAGTCATGATCATGTCCTTCACGTGTTAGACCCCAGTGGTTCCGTTACAGCCTCATGCAAGCGTTTTTGTGGTCTTCCCAAATTTCTCCTTCCTCTTGGTACATAGGCAAGAATTTGTCCAGGCCATCTAGTACGATCCAGCCTTTCAACATGTTTCTTCCGTTGAAGTCTATATTGTTGAACAAAATGAACTATAGAATCTATTTTTAATTCTTTCAGTATGTCTTCATTTTTACGGTGTTCAAGCAATGAGCATCCCATTGTCTGTCCCATAAATCTCATTTCAGCTACTGTTAGCCTTTTCTCATCAGCTTTTCTGATTGTCCATGCCTCACTGCCATAAGTCAGAACTGGTCAAGCTAGTGTTTTATAGACTTATAGCCTTGTGTGTTTTTTTAATTTGGAAGGGTTTGAAGACTATGTTAATTACTCCAGAGATTTTTTATAAATTTAGATATTTTGTTTGCAATAACTTCATGAGTAATATAAGATAAATTATAGCCTAAATAGTTGAATGAATTGACACGTTCAGTGAGTTTATTATTATCATGATTTTACTTGGAATTGGATCTTGTCCTAAAAATGCCACGATTTTTGTTTTCTCTGTTGAGATTTCCATTTTAAAATTTGAAGCTCCTGTAATTAATCACGTAAAACATTATCAGAACAACTGGATAAATCATCTGCATCGCATGCATAGAGATAGAATCCCAAAAGTCATGCCCCATTATCGTCCAAATGGGAAGAGATCTCTTGGTCGTCCAAAGAAGTGCTGATTGAAAATTCACCTGTGAGATCGTAACAGGCCATTTGGCCTAATACTTGAAGGGAAGAAGAAGAAGAAATGTGAAATGATTATTTGTAGATCATCTGTTTTAGCGTTGAGAACCTGATCATCAGCAAACAGTAATGTATCAAGAAACATGTTTAGATTAATTTGAATTCCGGCATGAGGACTTTGCCTCCAAATGTAGAAAATATGGTTCATATATATGATAAATATGAGAGGAGAAAGACTGCACCCCTGTCTAACACCTTGGTTTGTTGAAGTTCAGCTGGTAGTTCCGCATTCAGTTCTTAAGGCAATTTCATTTTATTGATATAAATTATAAATGGAAAAAATGATTTGATTTGGTACATATCATGGCATAAAATCTCTAAAAGCTTTTTTCTGTTAACTTTCTCGAATGCTTTTATGAAAATAAATGCTACATGTGTTTCGATATTAAACTCTCTATGCTTTTCTATTAAAATTTTCATAATAAAATAGCTATGATGTAATATATAGCATCTTGTGTAATCCTTCCTTGATTCTGTGTTTCACTCCCAATGTATAATTAAATGAATTCTAGTCTTGCACGTTACTTAGAATTAAGTTTGTACCGGTATTGTTATATTGCCGATATGATTTTTTTTTTTGTGTGTACTGACGATGCCATAAATGCTTGTAATTTTTACGACTAATAAAGATCTAATCTAATCAGTAAATCATCTGAAACATAAAATTAGTCTGGATATGATAAAATACCAAGGAAAGTTCTAAAAGCGTGTTCTGAAATAATTTCTACTCCTTAAGCTGTTTATGTAATTTGTCAGTGCAATGTGATATTTTCTCCAAAAGACTCCATAGTTAAACCAATTTAGAAAAAGGGAGATAAATCTACTATTGGCAACTATTATTGACCCGACAATTAAATGGGACGTTAATGATGATCAGATATCTCAGTTCCACAAGGAGAAATGTAACATCTATGAGCTGATTGTACTTTATTACTTACTTACTTACTTTATTACTTACTGGCTTTTAAGGAACCCGGAGGTTCATTGCCGCCCTCACATAAGCCCCCCATTGGTCCCTATCCTGAGCAAAATTAATCCATTCTCTATCATCATATCCCACCTCCCTCAAATCCAGTTTAATATTATCTTCCCATCTACGTCTCGGCCTCCCTAAAGGTCTTTTTCCCTCCGGCCTTCCAACTAATACTCTATATGCTATATATATACTATTTGACGTCAGTTGAATTTGTTGGACTTATGATCAGAGCATGGGGCACTAACCCCATTTCTTTGTTTTTTATAGGCACTTCAAAGTGCACAACACCTTCCTTAGGAAAATGGCCCTTTGTGTAATGGAAAGATCATTGCCAATCTTAAACAATCATCTGTAGGCACTTACATGTTGTGTAACTCGATATTGTATCTTTTTGGCTTATTTGAAAGTTTGTACCTTCTTTGAGACTTTTTAGTAAGATGAGTCCTCTGATTAGGTTACTGGCCTGAAATGAGCAAGTCCAGTGGTGGGGCTGCCACATTTGGCCTCTGGACAGGCACAGAATACCTCGTCAGATTCTAAATAACCAACCAGCGGGCAAGAGATTCTTGGGCCGATCCTTCAAACATTGGATAGAGACCATAATGGACCCCTAGGTCCAAAACATGCAACGATGATAATGATAATAAAAATTTGTGTCTGAATATTTCTTAAATAGCTTTGAATTGTATGCATCAAATCTGTATATTTTCTGTTCTTTTTATTTTTTGCTATACTTTGTGAATAGCAACCCCTGATTGGGAGAAGCACAATTTTTCAATAAATTCCTCATGTAGCATATACTCCTTAGTAATGCTTAGTATCTTTCAAATCGAGAACGAAGTGACAATGAACTCGCAATCTATCCAAACGATACCTATATATGTTGGTTGTATTTCTCACATAAAATGAAGAGAAATGAAATAAGAGCACTGTATAATAAACAAAGCCCTATGATTCGGAGGAATATGTTATTAGATTATTACTCACGTAATAAAAACGGTAAAACTTGTTAAAAAGAACTAAAGACATTTAATTATGTACGTCGTTAATTAAATATTAAAACTTATAAAGGTATTTACTGATGTCCTAGTTTGCTTGCCACATCGGAAGATGATTTACAATGTTCAATATACAACTTAAAATTAATAGCAGGAAGATATTCCATGGAAATTCATTCTGAGAAAAATATAATAATGACCTTTCGTGGCAAAGCACCAATACCTAACAAAATCTGTTTGGATAACAACATTTGGAAAGTGTAAATTCTTTTTTAAGAACCTTGGACTCAATTGATCATTCCTGAAAGAATTGAACATATATGAGAAAAAAATCCATCATAAAGCAGGTTTTCGAACCATCTTCAGTGTAAACACACACCTTTGCATCTTTACAAAACTTTGGCAAGATCTGTTCTTTGCTATTGGAGCTGAACATGGACCCTATAACAGTATGATGAAAGCAGAATAACATCTAGTGAGATGAGGTTCTTGAGACGAACAGCAGGGCTCTTTTCGCGAAAGTACAAATTACAGGAGAAAAAAGTTACAAATTTTTGTGTTTCACAAAATATACTCTTGTAAATTGTGGGTGGAGTAGAAAATAACAGGTTCCAGGCCATGATCCTACAAATTCAAGTATCATTTCTTTACAATTTTACGAATTGTATGTTACAAATTTACAAATTTTACCCTATTCCTGATGTAGGTATAAACAGATGGGATGGAGGTTATATTATTTTATATCCTAAAATTGGCTGAGGTGTTTTTTGTAGAAACATGTATTCTTCTTCTGGTGATTAAGAAATTGAGGTTTATCAACATAATCTAGAGTACAAATCTAGCTTTCAGGTAAAGCTCCCTGTGAAGCAGACTTGAATAATTTCAAGGGGAAAATTGTTCCGTGGCCAGGTATCGATCCCAGGACCTTTGGCTAAATGCACCAATGCTCTCACCAACTGAGCTACCCAGAAACTTCATCCGACACTGTTGAAAAATTGAGCCGGTGTCGAGTGAAGTTCCTGGGTAGCTCAGTTGGTGAGACGGTGTCGGGTGAAGTTCCTGGGTAGCTCAGTTGGTGAGATGGTGTCGGGTGAAGTTCCTGGGTAGCTCAGTTGGTAAGAGCATTGGTGCGTTCAGCCAAAGGCTCTGGGATCAATAACCAGTCCTGGAACAATTTTTCCCTTGAAATCATTCATAATCTGGAGCGTTCCAGTTTTTTGGTGTTGAAATCTAGGAGCCCTACTCATGTGGAATAACTGTATAATTACATATCACTCATGTAGAATTACTCTAACAGTTGAAATATTTACTAAAGTGAAACAGAGAAATAAACAACTTTTACAAACCTAAAGTGCTGGCATCTGTCTTGGTCCAATCTTTGCTATATATCTCAGACTCTTCTTCTTCTTCTTCTTCCTCCTCCTCTTCTTTCCCCTTCTCTTCGTCTGTGGTCTCCAGGCTTTCATATTCGTCCAAATTTTTCATTTTCAACCAGATATTTTCCCACGATTTATCCTCCTTGCCATAGAATACTACCACACAAAAAAATTGTAATTCACTTTATATGAAGAAGATTGGAATGAAGTAATTTATACAAAGATATTTCATTACATAATTCGCAAAACATAATTATACAAGTGAGGCAGTGTGAAGATAAAGGGGCAAACCCAATCGAAATTTTTAGTTACTTATTTTTGTGAATTATGAGCTATGGAGAACAATAATGTCAAACAACTTTACTGATTCACACTTCTTTCCTTGCGATAATTAGAATTGAAGAAAACTAAGCAAAGATTTTGAACAATGTGGCTGCGAGTATGAAAGGCATATTCAACAGTTTTCCTATCCATTTAAGTAAGCATCTATACTGTTTCGAGCTGCATTGAAAAATGTCGCCTCTCACAGGATTCTGTTATGAACTTTACTGCCCTTCATAAACAAATTACCAAAGCTCACCTGATGGGAGCAAAATTTAAAGATGGAATAATCTTCCAATTCATACGGGATTGCAAACAATGATTCCATTCTATATAAACAAAGAATATAATTTCGAAGTAAAAACATCAGTTAAATTTCTATGACTCTGCCAACGCTGGGATAGTTTTTCAATTTTGCATCTGAAGAAATCTGCTGGTTTGGAGTTAAACAAGTCATCATACGAAATTTGTAAAGCATCTTCGTTATCAAAAGAATTCCCTTGAAGATTGTTGGATAGAGAATGGAGAAGAAGAAAATCTGAGGATGCAAGATCAGGAGAATATGGGGGATGTGGAATCACTTCACAACCAAGCTTCTGGAAGCTTCTTTCATCATGTAAGCAGAATGCTGGCATGCACTGTCATGTTGCAGCAGCATTTGATGAGGTCTTTCCAGTCGTTTTTCTTCAATTGCGACCACAAGGCATCTGAGTTGTTGACAGTAAATGGCAGCAGTTATGGTTACATTCCTGGGAAACAATTCGTAGTACACGAAATCTTTATCCCACAAGATGCATAAAATCATCTTCTGTGGATTGACACTAACTTTTGTATGGGGTGTTGTGTGTTAAAATAATAGAAGCCGGCTGCTGGCCTTACGCCCACATGCCGAAGCAGAGGTGGACGATCATCCAACCAGAATGGAGGTATCATGTGGTTAGCACGATGATTCCCCCCCAGCTGTTAGCTGGCATTCACAACCGGATTTCGCTACCTATCGCAGCTCCCCAAGTGCATCACGATGCTGGGTGGACACTGGTCCTATACACTGGCCGAAATTTCATGAGAAAATTTCTTTCCTCATGAGGACTCGAACCAGCACGCATTCCGTAGCGCGAGCCCTAGGCAGGATGCCTTAGACCGTGATGCCACGCATTCTCCCCGTACACGGTACAAATGTTTCTAGTCGCCTCTGCTGCCTTTGCTCCTTTATCAAACTCGAACACAAGAATATGTCGGAACTGTTGTTTTTCTTTTTCACATGACACACTATATTCTTTAGCCCACAAATAGCACACTTTTTCTTCAAATCCGCAAAATTAAAGATTTGTTTACAAGCACAACACTCCAAATAACAAATGACAAACAATAAACAATCTCCTAACAATACAGTGTTGTGATGACTAACAAAATCGCTATGAACTTATGCATCAACCTAATATGATAAAACAAAAAAAAAAAAAATGTAATCCTAAATTCTCAAATCGCAAATGGCTTGTCTAAGTAAGTCTATAGAATGGCATCAGACAGTATTCTGTTTAGGGGTTTACAATATAAGGTGAAAAAGTTTTGTTAGACTTCGCAAGAGATTGTTGGTATTGTGGAGTTTTTAACAGAGTACTGGTACTGTACTACTGGCACAATCTGTATCTAAAGTATAAGAGAAGGAAAAGGGTATGGAATAGATCTATAAATGATGATTGTGTTCGATGTTTGAAAAAGGCGGACTCTTATACTAGATAAGTAAAGAACCAGATGCTTAACGATGTACTATACTTCATTGCGAGCATAGTAACCATGCAGAATATATTGTGGAACCCGTCTAAATTGTTCTGGTCGCGTCAGGAAGTTGCGCGCGCATCCAGCGAGAAGGAAGGCACGGGGAAACGGAAACACTAACCCCTGATGCTAGCCGCGGTATGGAGCAAGGGGGGAAGAAAAGCTAGTGTGGCTGGGCGGAAGTAAGGAAGCATCTGGAGGCGGATCTCTCTCGAAGATTCTGTAAGCCACGCGAATTGAAGATTCCAGGAATTATGGTGTAATAAATAAAAGCGCTAGAATCAGTCTTCGGAAGTCAGTCTTCGAGTGAGCAAGGAAGCCAGCCTTCGAGAGCATCTGGAAGACCGGGGTTCGACGTGCAGAGAACCGCAACTGGGAAGACTAGAGTTCGACGTGCAGAGAACCACAACTGGGAAGACCTGAGTTCGACGTATCGTGGACTGTAGCCGGAAGACTGGGGTTCGACGTGCAGTGAACTTGAGTGAGTCCGTAACTGTGGCAGTGTCCAGGCGAGTATGACGCATCCGGAAGACCGGAGTTCGATGTGCAGTGAACTTGAACAGTGAGCTAGAAGAACTAACCAAGGCGAACATAAAAGTCACATTGTTATCGGGAGCGTGGTGGTAAAAGTAGAATAAAAGTTACAAAATATATATTTTAAGAAAGACTTCTTACCTATTTCACAGCCATGTTCAGAATTGATATCATTACATTCCTTGGAGCAGAATGACACAAGTCCACATACAGGACAGGTTTCTAGTGACTTGTTCCTGATATGTGCACATTCAAAGCAGGCTCTGTATCTCGTTTCCTGGAATATTAATGAAACAGGGTACAATATGTTCCTATGTTCTTCCATAATATTAATAAAACAATACAGTCGTCCAAAATAAAAGGGTATCTAATCCTAGTTTAAAATTCAAGTTTTCACAGCATCAAAAATAAATGTAGTAGTAATAAAAATAAAAATTTCATCTAAAAACATAAAATAACTTCAACTATAACTTTAACTGCTTTAACTAAAAATGTTTACTCGTATTCATTGTATACCTGAGGATGCTGGCACAAATTTTATCAAGTGTAATAAATCAACTTTCCACTAACAAAATTCTTTCCATTATTTATTTTTAGTTGCCATTTCATTTAATATAACCTATATCTCATTATTTTCTTTCCTACTGAAGGGGAAAAATTGATTAGTGTAAGGATTTTCCAACAATGGGTTTCGTGTACCATGATATGAAGCAGTGTGTCATAATAATTTAAGATGTTCTTGGGCTTCCAGCCAGGTAATAAGTTGGTGATGCACCAATCGGCGCACAGCTCCTCGGCTGATTACTCCTCTCCGGTATTATAAATAAGGAGCAAGATATCCCCCTAATTATCAGTTAACCTTGAAGACGAGGAAGATGAACAGCCCCGAAACATCGGTAGATTAAACAACTTATTACCTTGCTGGAAGCCTGAGAACATCTTGAATTATCACGTCGCCAGGAAAACTTCAGTAGTTAATGTATCACAATATTCATGGTACACCTTAGTTATTTGTCACATGGTTATTGTCACTAATTTTAAGTAGGCTTAAAAATAAAATGCTATTACCTTGCTGGAAACCCGAGAACATCTTGAATTATCACGTCACCAGGAAAGCTGCAGTAGTTAATGTATCACGATATTCATGGTACACCTTAGTTATTTGTCACATGGTTATTGTCACTAATTTTAAGTAGGCTTAAAAATAAAATGCTATTACCTGGCTGGAAGCCCGAGAACATCTTGAATTATCACGTCGCCAGGAAAGCTGCAGTAGTTAATGTATCATGATATTCATGATTTACCTTAGTTATTTGTCACATGGTTATTGTCACTAATTTTAAGTAGGCTTAAAAATAAAATGTTATTGAAATTGGTGTGCAAATTATTTATTACTGTATTAGTAGGCTTAGTTGTTTAATCTTGCATAATTTTCCTCAATCTGAAAAATGTTGGAGTGCATGCATTCTCATTTTTGTCTTCATAATTACTGCCATGGATGTACAATTTATGTTTTGTTGTTAATGAAAAATGGACTACGAGATATTTTATCGTAAGTTCTGGTATATATATTCGGTATTAGATTGATGCTTAAGTTCATAGCGTTTTTGTTTGTCATCACAACATTGCATTGTTAGGAGATGGTTTATCATTTGTTATTTGGAGTGTGGTGCTTGTAGATGCGCCTTGAATTTTGCGAAGAAAGTCTGTGCTATTTATGGGCTAAAGGACATGGAATGTCAAATGGGGAAAAAAACGAACACTTTCGACATATTCTTATTTTTTATTTATTTTTTTTTTAAGTTTAATAGAAGCGGAAGGAGGCAGCTCGAAACATTTGTGCTGTTTACTGGGGAAATGCCATCGGAGAAAGTGCTGCAAGAAAATGGTTCTGTCTTTTCAACACACAACATCCTGTACAAAAATTAGTGTCCATTTACAGATGATGATGTTATGTGTCTGGTGGACTAAAGAAGCTATCGTATACTACAAATTGCTTTCCAGGAATGTAACCATAATTGCTGAAATTTATTGTCAACAACTCGGACGCCTTGCAGCCGCAATTGAAGAAAAACGACCAGGAAGACTGATCAAGTATTGCTGCAACACAATAATGCATGCCCACACTCCGCTAACATGACAAAAGCAGCTGTCCAAAAGCTTGGGTCAGAGTGATTCCACATCCCCCATATTCTCCCGATCTTGCGCCTTCAGATTTCTACCTTTTCTGTTCTCTATCCAACAATCTTCAAGGGAACTCCTTTGATAACGAAGATGCTTTACAAACTTGGCTTGACAACTTCTTTAACTCCAAACCAGCAGATTTCTTTAAATGTGGAATTGAAAAACTACCCCAGCATTGGCAGAGTCTAATAGATAATGTAGGAGAATATATTACTGATTAATTTATTTCTTCTGTTTATCTCAAATAAAAACTTATTCTGTCACAGTGAAAAATGCTACGAACTTTTGCATCAACCTAATTCATTTATATTATAATAATAATAATAATAATAATAATAATAATAATAATAATAATAATAATAATAATCCATGGCGCTACAACCCGTGGAGGGCCTAGACCGACCAGACCAGCCAGCTGCTGGCCTCACGCCTACATGCCGAAGCAGAGGTGGACGATCATCCAACCAGAATGGAGGTATCGTGTCGTTAGCACTATGATCCCTCAGCCCCTATAGCTGGCTTTTGCAACCGGATTTTGCTACCTATTGTAGCTTCCCAAGTGCATCACGATGCTGGGTGGCACCGGTCCCATACACTGGCCGAAATTTCATGAGAAAATTTCTTCCCCCATGAGAACTCGAACCAGCGCGCATTCCGTAACACAAGTCCTAGGCAGGATGCCTTAGACCACTACGCCATGGCATGGGACAATACATTTACATTGAAACCTCTCATTTACGGACTTTGAAGGGATATAACAATCTGTCCGCATCTGGGAGGTGTCCTTTATTGGGAGCGAGAGTCACCAATCTAACAGTAAATTTATAATGTACATTATGTATCCCTTCACGCTTTAAATTAAATGTGTTACTGTAGTTTAATTCTAAATACAGTATACTACAGCAAATTCTTTGCATCTTTGAACTACAGTAGATGAGATCAAAAAGGAAAATACAGTACTGTGCCATGCAATTTTATTCTAGGTCTACAGTTGTGCAGTACTGTAATTTATAGTTTTCAACTTAACCTTTAAGTTCAGGTGTCATGTCTATCAAAACAGAACCCATCAGACAGGTTAAATTTTATGACTCTTTTATCCACCCATTTCCAGCTAACAAGGGGTAGCCGGCTGGTATAATGGTAGCACACGAGACCCTTATTATCTTTTTTCATGTTAAGGAATTTATGTACAGTTCTCAAAACTAAATTTTCCATTCTTGTAACACATTAGGTCTTGAAAACCAAGTTGTGTCCGCAGTCAGGAGGTAAAGAAAGCTTTAGGACTGTGAAACAGCTGTCCCTGTCCGTGTCTGAGAGTGTCCGTAAACGAGAGTTAAATTTATAATTATTTCTATATTATTTCAGTTGGGACATAAAAATCTGTCCGTATTTGAGGAGTGTCCGTATCTTGGAGGTGTCCGTAAGGAGAGGTTTCACTGTATATATAATATTATTTTTGTATTTATTTCAATATAGTCTCAAAATGATAGTTGAGTTACTTAAAAAGCAGGGACAGTTTATTGCTTCAAAATTACGATGTACACCTATTTCAATGTTTTTTTTTAATTAATGGCGTCACTTGACTTGCAACATTTACCCAAGCGTCCTCATCCAGTGGACGACATGCTGAAGCTTGTGGTTCTTTCAGCTGCCATAAAGACATTGCCCTTGGTGCACCATAGGAGGCGAACTACATAACACCATATTATGATAATGATTAATGTAGCAATGGTAGAATGCTAGTAGTAAAAATGGGAGTACTCCACGAAAACCTACCACCAAACACTGTTTTTGTCCACTACAAATTCCAGTAGGACCTGCAGGAATTCGAACCCGGGTTACCAGTGTCAAAACTGGAAAGCTGACACTCTAGCTGTTCAGCTAATAGCGCACCTGCTTATTTCAATGTAGGTGACATGCTTCCTTTCAACATTTTAAAATATATTTGACATTTTTTTAAAGAACAATTGATTCGTTTTAATTGATTCATCTCAATGTCTAATAATACTCACATCTTGATCCAATTCGGGATGCACTATAAAAGGTGTTTTGACAAAACCAGTATTAATCAGAGTTTTGTAATCTGAAGGTGGAAGAAAATTTGCCAATGAATGTCGTGTTTTTATTATGCCACTTCTTGCCTGTGACAGAGTTTTAATTCTGCTACCAGATAATTCTTCAAGATTACGTTGAGAACCCTTTTCAAGGATGAAGAAAGATATCTGCTTTTGTAGCCTTCCAACCTTCTCCTCTTGATCTTGCTTTAGGAAGTTGAGGTCACTTGCATATGTATCTGCGATCTACCAATGAAAAATAATGTTCAGGCTATTTTTGAACAAAAGATTTTAAGTTCAATGTGATACCCGATAATAACTTTAAATTAACACAAACACTGTTAGTATTATACCAACAACGATTGTTTGGGCTCACAAGGAGCAAAAAGGAAAATGAAACAAAGAAAACTGAATAGAACAATAGATACAACATGTACAGGGTGAAAGGGGTATAATTGCATTAATTTGAACTATTAATCGATATCAATAAAACTAGTAGACAAGTTCGAATAACCGTTTCTCTATCTATAATGATTACGGAAAAAATAGAGTTTTTTTTTTTAGGGATTGGAAGTGGATATGTTGCAACAGCACAGTGCTTGATTCCCCATAAATTAAAAGCATATCTGGGTACTCACGATTAGTAAATTTTGGCATTGTCCTATGTGCAATTCATTTTGAGAGTGTTAAAATGTTTTTAACTTAATTTAAGTCTTTTAGCATTTACCTTCAATTTTATGTTAACATCCTATTCTACTTATTTAGTCAAATGCCTTTCAAATGAGGTTAATATATTAATTACATTATCTGATAATGTCGCAATGACGACGAAAACGTTAATACAAATTGTAAAATATGTAAAATATAAGAGTTCTACTCTTTGATACTATACGATAAGTCAATGACGGATATATAATAAAACATTTATTTGATATTGTCCTATGTGATTTCATCTTTAGAATTCTACAAACAGACTGGCATAAGGCTTACTTCTGCCGAGGTACAATATAAGAATGCAGATAAACAGTATACACTTCCTTAAGTGCAGCGATGCCAGGTTTCCTTGAAGGTTTCGTCACACTGTAAATGCGTTTTTATTAATCAATTAATTTTGTATGTTATCACACAAATAAAGTGTTTTTCGACTAAATGACTCGGCTTGTTCTTCGTGTTGATATTTTACCATTCATATGTCTCAATACCCAATATTTTTACTATAAATGGGATTCAAACTTCAGACATAAATTATATTTTTTTCGACTAAACTGTTATTTAAATACCAAAATTACATTTTACTTTTTGGTTACTTAAATTGTTACTAAAATTAATTAGAGAGTGTTATTACAAGCCTTTTCCCTTACACAGTGTGGTCTACTGTTCGAATTGTCGTACTGTATAACTTCTGTATAAAACGTCTATGGGTGTCAAAAGAAATCTTGTAATAAGTATCGAAAAAAAAAAAAAGTAAATAATTGAATGGTTTGGGGAAAGAGAAACTGTCTCATCTCGCATCAGAATACGAGATTGGAATGTATAAAGTATATAAATCTACAACACGAGATCTCCACTATTCATATACAGAGACAGCCATTACAAGGAGTTTCCTTGGCCCTTAAAAATCCGTCGTTGGCAACCAGACTTAAATTAGTGAACTTCTGATCCACCATGTTAAATACAAGACTATGGAGAAAATTACGAAAGTGTAAATATTATTCATTAAATTTACGAATATCTTTTATGGTCCATATTATCAGATTTTTTTGATTAACCGTTCAGTCCACCCCCTCCATTACCGTGGATAATAGAGGTTTCACTGTATACCCCTTTCATCCTGTATAAGCCTATCTACTGTTTCTACTCGTATTTATTATTTCGGTTGTTTGTTGAGATTGCTACTGAAATATTAATATGAAATTGAATATAATTGTATTTTTTTTTATTTTGAAGGTTACTTTTTTCTTATTTGGGGTACAATGATAGACTCACCTCCTCGTGGTGTACCCTGGAAACGTTTATAATAAACGGCTAAGTAGTCTATCACCTAAGCAGAAGAATCGAGTGAGGCAATGTTTCCATAAGAGTTGGAGGAACAAATTAAAGATAAACACTGGAAGGACGCACTAAACTCCCCTCTCATCGAATGGCCCAGAAGAAAAGCTGTTGCAACGTTCCGCACCACAGTAGGTCATGACTGTCTGGCTAATCATCTCCAGCCTGGGTGTAATATCCAGCCCCACTGCATGCTCTGTGGATGTTCAGACAACATGGACTCAAACCACATTAAGACTTGTCCAGCACTTTCATCTGTCAGATTTGTGGATAGGTACTGGGAGGCCAGAGGAAGAATGCAGCAGTGCTGACATTCTCTCCTTCATAGATTCACTTTATTTTGTTTTCTATCTTTCATTTTAGTTTTAATCGCCATTGTACAGCCAATGAGTCCAGTCAAGTGCCACTGCATTGAATAAAAATTTTTTTTTTTCTTATTTTGTGTATGTTTGTGTCCAGTGCCTAGATGTTTAATCGAAGCCATTAGTCTTCTTGCACTCCAGTATTTTAGCACCAAGGTTTTTTCTTCTTATAAGGAGATATTAACAAGGCATAGTATGATAGTAACATGTTATTGTTTTCTAATGCCAGGCGTTTGACAATAAAGTCATTTGACCTCTTGCACTCCAATATTTTTCAAAGATATTATCATGACTAGCCACTGAAGCACAGATTTTGAGGTGTTCCGAATCCATTTCTTGGTTTGAGTTGCACAATGGGCAGTTAGGGGACTGATATATTCCAATTCTATGCAGGTGTTTGGCCAAACAATCATGGCCTGTTGCCAATCTAAATGCAGCTACAGACGATTTTCGTGGTAAGTCGGGAATTAACTGTGGATTTTGATGCAGAGAGTTCCATTTTTTCCCTTGGGATTGAGTTATCAAATTTTGTTTGTTGAAGTCTAAGTATGTAGATTTAATAAATCTCTTCACAGAGTAATACGTAGATTTAGTAACAGGTAACATATGATAGTAACATATGGAGGTAGATCTGTCATTGGCTCTCGACATGTAAAGGACATGATGAGAGGATAAGTATGATGATGATGATGATGATGATGATGATGATGATGATAAGTCTTACAGAATCATATTAAACATCATCATCATTATCACTTTTAATCAATATTATTATGCTCTTCACTTTTCTCTTGCATCTTCATTACTATCATCTCATGTTCCTCCGTATCTTTATCATTCTCGCCATCATCCTCTATACTCGTCATTTTCCTTATTATTCTTAACTTCCTCGTTCTCATCACCACTATCCACCTGATCATGACCCTTGACCCCTATCGTTGTTATCATCAGAGTTTCCACTTGTGTCTGTGATTGATAGCCAAATTGAAATTATAAAGGTACCGATACTTCTTTCATTAAAAAGGAAATGAAATTGAGTACCACCACCCAGTAACTGTAAGTACGAGTACAAATTATTATTGTACTGTACGATATATGCTTCATAATAACTTCTATAGAAACAATAACAGATAATTAATGTTTGTTATTGGAGTTACTGAATAATTATTCACTATTTTTACGTAGAATTATGTCTTTCTTCTCACTAGGTATTGAGAGAGATAACTTTGAAAATGACTATCAAAAAGAAAATGCAACATCTTGTTCTCCTTTTACTCCCCTTGTTTTCCTTACATTAGCTTTGCTATCCTTGTATTACCCTTGTATTCCTTGCATTCACATTGTTTTTGTATTCCTCTTCTCCTTGTATTTCCCTTGTACATCTTGTATCGTCCTTGTACTCGTATTCTCCTCATTCTCTTTGTATTCCCCTTATATCCCTTGCATCCCCTTGTACTTCATGTACCGGTACTCATTCTCTTTGTATTCACCTTGTTCTCCCTGTATTCTCCTCGTTCTCCTTGCACCCCCTTATTTTCCTTGTCTTTTTCTTATTATCCTTGTATTTCCTTTGTGAACCCCGTATTTAGGTAGTGCTATGCCCATGATCCCGAAAAATTATTGCATCACTCACCAACTAACTTATGCAAATCTTAGATGCTACAAAAACTTCGCAAGCATTCATATTTTAAGATGGCAGTGTTGCCAATAACATGATTTGCATAAAAATCTCTCTCCGTCTACCTAAATGTTTTCCTTGTATTCCCATTGTATCCCTTACATCCCCTTGTACTTCATGTAACAGTATTCATATTCTCTTTGTATTCACCTTGTTCTTCCTGTATTCTCCTCGTTCTCGTTGCACCCCCCCTTATTCCTTCCCATATTGTCTTTGTATTTCCTTTGTGAACCCCATATTTAGATAGTGTTAGCCCATGATCCCGAAAAAATATTGCATCCCCTACCAACTAACTTATGCAAATCTTAGACACTACAAAACTTCGCAGGCATTCGTATTTTAGGATGACAGTGTTGCCAATAACATGATTTGCATAAAATCTCTCTCCATCTACCTAAATGTTTTCCTTGTATTCCCCTTGTACTCCTTGTATACCCCTTGTAACCCTTGCATCCCCTTGTACTTCATGTACTGGTATTCAGATTATCTTTGTATTCACCTTGTTCTTCCTATATTCTCCTCGTTCTGCTTGCATCCCCCTTATTTTCCTTGTCTTTCCCTTATTGTCCTTGTATTTCCTTTGTGAACCCCATATTTAGGTAGCCCATGATCCCGAAAAAATATTGCATTCCACACCAACTAACTTATGCAAATCTTAGATGCCACAGAATCTTTTCAAGCATTCGTATTTTAGGATGGCAGTGTTGCCATTAACATGATTTGCATAAAAATCTCTCTCCGTCTACCTAAATATTTTTCTTGTATTCCTCTTCTTCTCCTTGTATTCCCCTTATATCCCTTGCATCCCCCTGTACTTCGTGTACCAGTATTCATATTCTCTTTGTATTCACCTTGTTCTCCCTGTATTCTCTTCGTTCTCCTTACACCCCCCCTTATTTTCCTTGTCTTTTCCTTATTGTCCTTGTATTTCCTTTGTGAACCCCATATTTAGGTAGTGCTATGCCCATGATCCCAAAAAAATATTGCATTCCCCACCAACTATCTTATGCAAGTCTTAGACGCCATAAAAACTTCTCAAGCATTCGTATTTTAGGATGGCAGTGTTGCCAATAACATGATTTGCATAAAAATCTCTTTCCGTCTACCTAAAATGACTCTCTCACAAATACAAATTTCTGGTACCATCACTGCTGTCTTTTGTGCTTATGAACATTTATTTTCACAAAGCAGCTATTCTATCAATTGTCTCTAAACACACACCTTCATCTCAAACAGCAGAAATAACTAAAATGCTCTCTCAATTAATAACACTCAATAAAAGAATTGTATTCCAATGGATACCATCCCATTCTGGAATCCTGGGAAACGAGAATGCGGATGCTTTAGCAAAGAAGGGCAGCACTGCTACTTACAGACCTGTTACTAAATCTACGTATTACTCTGTGAAGAGATTTATTAAATCTACATACTTAGACTTCAACAAACAAAATTTGATAACACAATCCCAAGGGAAAAAATGGAACTCTCTGCATCAAAATCCACAGTTAATTCCCGATTTACCACGAAAATCGTCTGTAGCTGCATTTAGATTGGCAACAGGCCACGATTGTTTGGCTAAACACCTGCATAGAATTGGAATATATCAGTCCCCTAACTGCCCATTGTGCAACTCAAACCAAGAAATGGATTCGAAACACCTCAAAATCTGTGCTTCATTGGCTGGTCATGATAATATCTTTGAAAAATATTGGAGTGCAAGAGGTCAAATGACTTTATTGTCAAACGCCCGGCATTAGAAAACAACAACACAACAACAACATTTATTTTCAGCTCTATTTTTTTTTCTTTTCTCAAAATTTTTGCCACCTCTACGAATTTGCTGCCTTGGGCCTGGGCCCATGTGAACATGACTAAATATGGACCTGCCCATTATTGTCCTTGTATTCCCTTTATTCACCTTGTCTTCCATTACCTGACAACACATTCCGCATGCTGTTCAACAACAACCCCTTCTATATAAAGATGTGCAGCACAGTAATGCTATGCATCTGTTGACAGGTAATCACACCTACATATAGTTCTATGTAAAGATATGCAGCAAATAAAGCTATGCTCCTTTTTATTTTATTTGGTTTACTATTTTAGTATTTCTATCAAATCTTTTAAATGTAATGATGTATTATTTTTATTTCTGAATAATATAGATAGGCTACAGTAGAACACTGATTATCTGTACCCTATTAACCGATCGTCGGATTATCCGACTTTTTTTCTAGCTATTTTCTTTTTGCTACAGAAAAAATATGAAGTACCATACGTTATGTTTCTACAGAAGGTTATTACAAGCCTTTACTCTAACTACAAAGTATGTAGTAGTAATGCTTCGCTGTTAGCAACAGGCATAATTACTTGTAAAATAAACACTACTTGCTTCCAAAGAAATTACCCCAAGAATTTCCACACAAACCCGTGTACAATTTATTCAGTTCTTATCTCTACTATTCGAGTGGAACGTACTGTATAACTTCTATGCAAATGTCTTCCATAGTTGTCAAAGAAAACGTATTGTGTTAATTATCGAAAAAATTACAAATAATTGAGAAGTTTGAAAAAGAAGAAATTGTGGTTAATGCTGCTTCAGAATAGGAAATTGGCGTTACAACTGTACGCGATTAAAAAAAAAAAACAAGGATATAAAGTATGTAAATCTACAACATGAGACTTCAAGTATTCCTATCTTTTTGCAGACAATAATCAAACATCAACCGGTTGCGGGTTCGATCCCGGACCAGGTCGATGGCATTTAAGTGTGCTTAAATGTGACAGGCTCATGTCGGTAGATTTACTGGCATGTAAAAGAACTCCTGCGGGAAAAAATTCCGGCACATCCGGCGACGCTGATATAACCTCTGCAGTTGCGAGCATTGTTAAATAAAAAAAAAACAAAAACATCAACCCTTGGCCCTTAAGCACCCGTCGTTGGCAACTGAACTTAATGAGCTCCTGATTCACTGCATATCACGTTAACATAAGACCACAAAGGAAATTACAAAATTGTGTATTATGCACTTAATTTATAAACATTTTTTATGGTACAGATTATCTGATTTTTTCGATTAACTCTTCAGTCCACCCCCTTCATTACCATGGATAATAGAGGTTCTACTGTATTTACTTGCACATGAAAAGTTCTAATACATTACCTCAGAATCTGTGATGTCATCAGTCCTTGTTATTAATCGTATCAATTTGAGAGTCTCTTTCTTGCTAATTACAAAGTCCCCCGTTAGGCACATAACTTTCAAACATTCAATCAGATCATCAGGTGTTAACCACTTGGAAATGAGTGTCACAATCTCGTCAAGATCTGATGAAGAGTACTTCCTGGATTCGATGATCCTAAATGTATGGAAAGTCACGTTTATCAATCAAATTGTAATACTCGTAGTTTTTGCTTGTTGAACTGCTATTCACGGACACAGTGATAGCTTAGTGATCAGAGAGATTCTTACAAATCCTACATGTTTTCATTCCACTGTTATATCATTATCACTATACCTTCATTCATCTCTGAATTGAGTTAGCTGACAACTTCTTGCCAAAGGGACCGAGATTTGGTGTCTGACATAATATTCTTCAGCGTTTATGGTGGGCGAAACAGTTGTGGAACAGACTTTCTCTCGGGATAGTGCAATTAAACGACATTTTGGATGAAGTTTGAATTAATAAATTTTTATCGACTTAAACTCTAGCCAATATATAAGTTATTTTAAGAGAATATTACTTTTACACTATTCCTACTATGTGAACTGTTGGTGGTCTCTCGTTTAAAGTGTTTAGTGATATGGTATTAATAATGATTTGTGGCTTTGGTTTCAGTACTTTAAAAACAGGCCTGTTTTAGCCTAAAATAGGAATCAGTAATGAATGCTGCAAATGTCCAGTAATTTATTAGAAAAGTGTGGATGTATTTTATTTGCGTTTCTGAGAAAGGCTAAATTCGGTACAGTTGTACATTTGGTGTAATATGTGGGAGACCTGCATTCTCTCTCTGAGCTTCATCAGTACTTTTGTAATTACAAGGAATCAATACCCGCATCTCCATACACCTAAATACAGATTACATATGTCCACCGAAGCTTAGTTTAATTCAGATATTGACAAAGTGTATTTGTGTTTACCTTACTTATGGCTTTTAAGGAACCTGGAGGTTCATTGCGCCTTCACATAGGCTCGCCATCAGTCCCTATCCTGAGCAAGATTAATCCAGTCTCTACAATCATATCCCACCTCCCTCAAATCCATTTTAATTTTATCCTCCCGTCTATGTCTCGGCCTCTCCAAAGGTCTTTTTTCCTCTAGTCTCCCAACAAACACTTTATATGCATTTCTGGATTCGTCCATATGTGCTACATACCCTGCCCATCTCAAACGTCTGGATTTAATGTTCCTAATTAGGCCTATGTCAGATGAAGAATACAATGTTTGCATTTCTGTGTTGTGTTAATTTTCTCCATTCTCCTGTATTTGTGTTTGCCTACAGCTCTTAAATTTATTAGCCTGATCACAACTATTCCAATCACTACTTTTTTTTTGTGAGCAGTCATCTTCTGCTCTCAGACGAATAAAAATTTTCTTCACATCAGTTCAAGGAATAGAAGAACTATCACTATTCACTTCATCAATTTTTTGTATTTCCAGGAACTTACCCCAAAATCTTAAGTAGTTGTCTTGTCATCTCTCCTCTTACATATCGTACAAGTCTTTGCTTTGTTAAGGCAGTGAGATTACGTACAACCATTCTTTGTTTTTCTGTTTCTTCTCCTTCTTTGTAAATATTGTTCTTAGATTTGTTGTTATTTCCTTTCTTTCCATTTTTCTGTTTTGCATTTACACTGCAATAAGCAAATGTAAGCATGAAAATAAATAAATAAACGGTATGTAAATAACATAATGAAAGATATGGCTATGAAAATATCAAGATTACAGTTACAGTCGGAATTAATCAAATTTCAGACATAATAGACTGAAGCCTGGTTCCACAGTGCTTGTTTCCATGTTGGATTCCAAGCTGGGAGCGCTGTTGGCTGCTCTGCGTGCTTGCTTGCCAGAAATAATGCGCCCTGGTGGTGCTTTGGTGGCTAGCTTGCTGGATTTCGAGATTAGGTTGCTTGCTATTTTTGGTGTTGGCTTGCAAGCTGGAGCCAAAGATGATGATATAGTATCACCACTGAAACCATGTCGCCATGTTCGTTGTTTTCAACTAAATCTGTTTTTTTTTCTGTATTCCTTAATTAAATATCGGACTTGTGGTTTAATTACCTAATTACTACATTTACTATTGTTAATGTAGGACTTTAGTTGTTTTCCACTCATGGTTTAGTTTCTTTTTCTTCAAGAGTGTTGGCAACAGATGAAACAGCAGATGATTTTCCAATTTGAACTGTGAAAAGAGCCGCTGTGTATGAACAGTAACCAGCATAGAACCACACATGGGAGCCATCAGCGTATCCATCAGAGCACCAAGCTTGCTGGCCAGCAAGGAAACAAGCACCATGTGAACTGGGCTTAATAAATAGTATATAAAGTCCTTGCACGACCATTTCTGGCTTATAATAATGAGGCATGGACAATAGTAAAAGCATATAAAAGTTTGTTGGCAGCTGCAGAGATAAAATTTATGAGGTGAACTGCAGGATGCATAGTATAGACCAGGCCTGGGCATTATTAACTCGATTGAGTCATTGCAGACCACCCCCTAACTCGCCACTCACCTTCTCTGGCTGAGACAGTAATGTTTTGGTGCGGTTGAGCAGACAAGAAAGTCAGAGACGGGGTGTATGAGGTGGACATCATAGCTTTTATAAACTTTCGGTTATCACTGGTCGCCAAAAATCCACCACTGATGCACAGAGACTTACTGCGTGTTTGTTTTTAAGGTGGTGTAAGCAAAAAGGACATGGGTGGGAGTTTCTTAGTCCTTTAACTTCCCCTCTTATGTCCAGGGTGCTATAGACCATCGAGGAACTGAAGAATCGAAAATAGATCCTGTACTGCAATATACTCAAAATTATAGAAGGAACTGGAAAGATCATGTTGACAGACAGAACCAGAAAAAACTACTGGTAATGAAATCAATCCTGCACTGTATACGCCCGAGAGGAGTCTGGAATTTTGGGAGACTCAAGAAGGGACAGACAGAGATTGTAATAGGCCAGTAAAGCTTAATAATTAAATTTTGTTGTTGATGATGAAGATAAATAATATAGTAGAATAATGGTGGTAAAATGATTGATTATTTATTATAAATCAAATGTTTATGGAAAAATTAATGTCGAAATGTGCTTAAATATTATGTGCTAAAATACGTAGGTTGTTATAAATAATTATATAGTAATTATTAAAATATTATCTACCAAACTTAATTCTGATTGAGATTCTGGCTGACAGTACATCTCACTTGATATGTGTCAGAGGAAGAACAATTGTTTGTATACATTATACATCTGAAGTCTGATTAGTGTAGGCAATGTATGCAATGAAGGGGAAAAGGAAGCGGCCACCCTACCCCATTACCTCTTGGCTTAGTTGCTTCATGAGTGATTTGTACATGAATTATAGTGAATGTAACGTGATTAACTGAAGCAAGAATTGACTTGTTGTGGTGTGGTGAGGCAGTGTGACGCCACACGCATATCCAGTATTCATGTATAAAGATATGTTACTTGGAAACTTATTACTCGTAGAAAAGGTATAGTTTGTACCATAGTGCATGTTGTTTAGAATATTATAATCCCAGAATGTGACTTTTGTTCAGTATCCCTTTAAATTATAAACATATTTAATTAAATTAGTATTGTATTATAACACGACAAACATAATTCTAATAAATTTTTAATGTCTAAAATTGGTTACAGAGAAAAGGAATGTGAGCCTTTTATAGTTATACTTCCCATTCCAACATATTTCACACTCTGACCTACACCACTGTCAGCATACCACTAATGACATCAACGTCAATCAGTAGATGTACTTATTAAAAAAATTAAGCCACGCTACAACTTCATTTCTTCTGTTACTAAAGAGTGTTTTGAACAATGAAAATATTGTAACTACGCCGACATTACTGATACCTACAAATTAAAGGAAAGAAAAACAGTAGAGTTGTCAAATTTACTTAAGTTTGCTATCATTTTTTCAGAATTCATAAATCATTTTACAGTTTCTCAAAAGCCGGAAATCTCTGTTTTCTAGAATTTAGGATCCTTGTGGTCTGCCAATGTTATTGGTGTGATGTTTTTCAAATAAAAATATAGCGGTATATAATAATTACGATTTATATTTCATTAGCCATTAGCGTAATGTAAAGTGTATTTTATTAATAAGCAAAAAAGCGTGTATTTTTTTTACAGTAATAGTTAAATCTGTGGTGTTGATTGGAACATGATAACTCCAAAAAAGCTGTTTTGAGATACAAGCATTTTTATTTTCATTCTTCCTTTAAAAATCATAATTCTGATTTACATACAAATGTGAATGAAAATAACGTAGATTAGGGCACCGTTTAATTATATGTACATGCTCATGCTTTTCTATAGCTTCAAAGTAGCCTACCAGTAAGTGTAGATAGCAGGAAATGTCCATTTTGGAGTTATGTTCTGACTAACATCACAGAAATATCCACAGGAAATATCTTTCAGTTGAAATATGCATTTATATGCAAGCAATCAAATGATTGTTAGGTCATCAGTCAAGCCATTTTACTTGAACTTAAATTTACAGTATTTGTTATCATTTACTGATAAGTGTAATAAGCTTACTGTATGGTCAACATTTTAGCTGTCGGATCCTATTTGTATAGTCTGGGAAATAAGTTGATTCTGTGCCGATTCTTTGTAGTTATTGCAATAAAAAACAAAATTATGATGGTGAGAGATGGTAGATTTTGTGACTGGACTTTGAATACATTATTGCAGGTCTATAAATTGACTGTAATCTCCTTGTGTTTTCGGATGAAGCTTGATTCCACATACATTGATATGTAAATCCCCTAAAGAAAAAATATGGGAGTCTTGAAAAACCTTATCTTCCTAAACAAGTGCTTGTCTACAGTGAGACAGTGATGTTGAGTTGTCCCTGTAGCCAATGTGTAGCAGAACAATCGCCAATAGGAAAATTGCTGTATAGAAGTAAATAAAAGTTTTATACACTCTGTAGTTTAATACACATGTACCTTAGTCTTTCAAGGACGTACTCTCCAAAATCAACTGCATTGCCTTCAAATTCTTCTCCAACAGTTACAGTTTCCAAAGAATCTGCTCCATAATCCAAAAGCAAGGTAGTCTGAAACGGATAACATGATGTGTTCTTACATTTCATAAAAAAAATCAGTGTCACTAAAATTCGTTGCAGTTATGAGTATTCTTGTTCCTGATATTAATTCCAACTGGCTTCTTATGGTAACAATCAATGGTGCAATAATACTTCATGATGATTGCAGTAGCATTGGTGGTGGTGGTGATGGTGGTGGTGGTGGTGGTAGCGGCAGCGGCAATTATGAGATACTGATATGGATAACAAAGATAATACTATATTATTATTATTATTATTATTATTATTATTATTATTATTATTATTATTATTATTAGATTACACAAGGTGCAGATTGAGTGTGAGCTCAAATACCTGCTTTTTTAATGGCATAAATATATTTAATAAGTTACCATTGGAGGCGAGAAAGTTACCAATAAATAGGTTTAAGTCCTGCATACATAGATGGTTGATGAACAGACCTTTTTATTCAGTGAATGAATTCATGGAGTGTGATGTAAATATTGTATTTTAGAAATGTAACCCTTTCTTTATATTTTAATTTGTCTCTTTGTACTTTAATTATACCTTTTGTCCTTATATAAATGTGTTAACCTACAGCATACTCTGTATATATCACAGTGTTTGTTTTGTTTATTTCTCTGTGTTCGTTTATTTGACTATGTATGTTTATTTGCTTATAATTATTTGTTTACTTGTCTATTTATTTGTGCTAAGTTTGTTTGTGCATGTGTGAGTGTATGTGTGCATGTGTGTGTATTATCGAACCTGACGATGTCATATCCAGGCCTTGTACACTGGTTTCTGACAAATAAATATTATTATTATTATTATTACAGACGTGTGCAAATTATTAGACTCAAACTATAATATAATATATGATTCAAGTAATTTTTCTTCTACAAAACTCATTTATTACACACTGTTTGCAACAATTAATATTTAGTATGAAACCCTTTGTTCTTTATCATCAATTTTATGTGGTTTGGCCTGCTGTTCATGAGATTTTCACATTGTTTCTCGATGTTTTCATGTTTTCATAAGTGCTTCTGTGAGGTCCACCTTGGTGATAATCGTCATAAGAAGATGTCAAAAACACAAATTTTATTAATCCATGAATAACAGTGGTGAATGTATATATACTATGGGCTACCAATACTACTTTCAAGTGCCATATGACAATTATCAGTACTGCAACGTTAAAATTGTTCACAAAAATAAAATAGAACCATATTCACTGTCAGATTAATATTATCGTAACTAATAATTTTTTTAACATCAGTTGCTGTTAGGAAATGGAATGGTGCCTTCTCACTCAGTGACAGATTCATTTTTCCTTGTAGAACATGCATCACCAGTGTTTATCACAAGACAGTCCACCACACTTTTGTTCTTTATATTGATGTGTGGATCTCAGATAACACCTTTTTCACTATACAATGTCGTCTCTGTTAACAACATATAATCTATTTATTTTAGTACATTCAAAACAATTTTTCTAGTGGGAGTTTGTACGACTGTAAAATTTTGTTGACCAATAAAATGTTAATGCAGTAAAATGTATGGTGTTCTATCGAGTGACGTTCATATCAGTTAAATTTTACGTTTTGTATTTTATTCTATAGGTTATATATTACTCGAATTATTCATCTCTTATATTCTGATTATGATTTTTGTCCAGTCAGGCGTAGCCTGCAGTTTCGATCTTTTTTTAATATCAGATCTTTTAATAGTCTTTCACACGCATAATGAAGTATTTATCTCTGATTGAGGTTCTGGATAATATGTACTGTACATCTATTATCAGGCAGTACATCTCACTTGACGATATGTGTCAGAGGGAGAACAATTGTATACAACTGAAATCTGATTAGTGTAATATGTTATTAGACAGCGATTTATGTAATGGAAGGGGAAAGGAACTGGGCACCCTACCCCATTATATCTTGGCTTAGTTGCCTCATGAGTGATGCCTTATTGGTGTCACTTCGGACAGTTGACTAAACAACAGTGAAGTGTTGAAAGTCTATTAGCTAGGTGGACGTACTCAGTGTCTTGAAGTGAAAACAGGTCTATGGCCTAATTCCAGGGAAACAGAAGAAGAGGAGGGAGAAGAAGAGAAAGAAGAAGTGAAATGTTAATTTTCACGGAAAGAAAAGACTTTATTGCAAATAGCTGTTATAGCTATTTTCTCGTTTATCTTTTATCTTATGTTGATAACTGCTACTTTGTGTTTTCTTTTCGTGCTTTTAACACATTCGAAGGCAAAAGACCATTGTATTCTGATACAATTTCAGCGACTTCCTTTTCAATAAATTGGGTATGTTTTTCTAAACAATTTGTTGGTGATATTAAGAAATATAGTTTTTTTTGTCCCCCTCTTTTCGAAGACTTTCTTCGTTGTGTTATTTTCTGAAGGATTATCTACTTCTTCTTTTAGGCTGTCTCAGAAGACATTCAGAAAAATCACAAGGCAATTCCTAACTGCACATTCGACTCTGTCTTGCTGTTAGACTACTGTACCTGTCAAATTCATTTCTTAAACTAAATAACCATAGGTATTAGGAATAGCTTGCTATGGTTTCAGCAGCGAGAAAATGTTATTGATAACACCACGAAAACAGTACCCTCATTTATTCCCGACCGTGGATCTGAGTTTTGAGTTACAGACTAAACAGCATTCTTTCATACTTGTCTCACTGCATTGATACAAGGAAAGGTGTCAGATGTCACAGATAGCTTCTGCCAGTCGACATTCATTGGAATAGAATTGCATGCGTTGTGCGACTCCCTTTTCTCAGAAATAACGCCTACCAATGATACATTTTCAAACATGATTTCCATTTCCACAGAAAAACAGAAAAAACAGCTACAGGTTTGTCAAAGGAGAATGGAAAGGAAGATCCTAAATGTCTCACTAAGAGACAGACTCAGAAACGAGGAAATCAGAAGAAGGACAAAAATGCGCGATGTGGTAGAAAGGGCAGAAAACCTAAAATGGAAATGGGGCGGCCACGTAGCACGTATGGATCACCAGAAATGGACGAATCGCATCACAATGTGGGACCCGAGAGAAGGACGACGGCACATGGGACGACAAAAAACCAGATGGGCGGACTACTTCAGAACCAGAGTGGGAAGTCAATGGTCGAGAGTGGCATGAGACAGGGAAGTATGGAGGCAGCTGGCACCAAACATGAATCAACAAGCACCAGGTAGGACAGAAAGTCAACGACAGTGAGTGTAATTCATGTGAAGTGATATGGGGAAGTGTGGGGGATGAGTATAGTAGAAATGATCGAAGAGAGAAGTTAGGAACAGTGAAACGAAGAAATATCAGTAATATGACCAAGCTCCCAAGGACTTGCTCACCTTAGGAGCGTACTTATGAGCAATTCCCTGTGACAACAGTAGGCCCTTGCCCTTACGGAATGTGTACGGGCTAAATTTATTATTATTATTATTATTATTATTATTATTATTATTATTATTATTATTATTATTAGTATACTGGTACTCATTTCTATAATAATTGTAAAATGTATTTGTGGAAGTAGACAAGCAAATAGGCATGTAATTGAATGTAAACAGTACTGGCAACACATTATGGAACTGTACTTTTATGTAGTGCATTGCAGGCAGGGTTGGGAAGTTACACATAAAAATTATTTTCCATACAAAGGGTAAAATACACGTAAAAATGCGTAGTTTATGTCATAAATGTAATAAATTCAAAACTTGCTATAAATACATTAAATAAATAAAGTGTGAAATTGTTACTAGAGTTCCCAGGCTACCATCATGCATTACTTTCTGTGATTTATTCGAGGTATTCATATTAAGTCTTCATTTCTTCTCTACTTTGAAAAGATATACTGACACCACACAGTATTTCTATGTGTTCATTCTCGCCAGCCGATACAGATCTCAAAATTTACTAAAGATCATAGGCTGCCAACTGTTTTCATTATTTTGTCATTGTGTTTTCCACGGTTTTCACCGGTATTTTTTTGTCTTTATGACATAATCAACTTCAATCACAGCATAGTTCCGAAGCATTCAGTAAGAGTTTATAATCAGTGATTTTGAAGTTAGTAAGATACTGTATTAAAAATAAAACTTAAGGCGACATATTGTACGCAGAAGACCTTTGCATAGCAAGTGTGATGAACTTGATTCTATTCCCACAAAACTTGAAAATAAAAACTTCGAAAAATATACATTTTGTGACTCGATAATTAAAAACACAGCAACATAGTGTCTTCAAGCACATAGTAGAGCATGTAACTTATTAGTTTTTCCAAGTGACGTAAATTATGTCATTTGCAGAAATCTTTGTAACAGTGTGTACATATGGATTTGTTGACATCAGGATTAAAAATTCAGTGAATAAATAGAAAGTAATGGTGGTGATGATATTCTTGGTGGCAGTGGTGAGGATGATGGCCATGATGTTGATAATGACATGAAATTCTTACCAACTCCATTCTGATATCTGCACTGAGCTTCCTGTTGCAGTCTTCAGACAGAAGGACAGTTAGGGGCACTCCCAAGTCTGCAGCAAGCTTCTGATTAGGGTTCACAATTCCGGAGTGAAGTGCTTGATGCACTAGTTTCAAGTTGCCTCGCAGTATGGCCAATGACAGAGGAGAGTGCCCCACGTACAAGGCGTTTGGGTCAGCATTGCCCTTTTGTAGTAATAGGATGAACATAATTGCTAGTATATGCTGTAACAACAGACAAGAAATAATGAATAGATTTTCAACTAGAATTGTAGAAGTTTCCAATGAATACGTATAATATAAAGTAAAATCAAGAACATGTATTAGGTTGATGCATAAAATTGTAACATTTTTGTTCATCATAACACTGCGTTGTTAGATTGTTTATCATTTGTCATTTGGAATGTTGTTCTTGTAAATACACCTTGAATGTTGCGGATTTGAAGAAAGTTTGTGCTATTTGTGGACTGAAGAAAATGGCGTGGAAAAAAAAAAAAAACCGAACATTTCCGACATATTCTTCTGTTTGAATTTAATTGGGGAGCAAAGGCATCAGAGGCGACTCAAAACATTTGTACTGTGTATGGGGAGAATTCCATCAGAGAAAACGCTACAGACATGGAAATCCTACACATACAACCCAAAAACCAAAAACTCAACACACTAGAACAATATGAAATATACAGGCACACTAAAACACACCCTGATCAAATTCTCAACACACAAATCAATTTCAGAACACACACACTATTTGACACCACATTTCAACACTTTTCAACAATTGAACGTGCCCACACAACAGACAGCAAAGTTTGAGATGACGCCGAGATCTAATAGGCTCTGAGGATGGCGTGAAGAAGCACCGAAATAGCTGTACGCCGCACATACTTACGCAATTAACACGAATAAGATAGCCATTCAATCAATTATTTAAAATTTAAGTGTATGGATTTCTGTGCAATCTCATAAATATTTAAGCGAGATTCATAGACGTGCAAAGCACAATTCACAGTTTTCACACTTAAGAGAGGCAGCTTCATTGTTTAGGCCTACTGTTACTATAATGGGCAATACAACCAAAACTGAATTACAAAATATGCTTTCTGTACGCATAAGAAAATAAATTACAAAATGATATCATTTATAACGTGATAAAGACGTGAATTGCAAAACATGTAAAATTTATAATGGGAAAGTTTGTATCCTATTTAGACACCAATTTTTGTTGTTAAAATCTGGGAAGTCCACCACTGTGGAATAATGGTTAGTATGTCTGACCATGAAATGAGCGAGCCCAGTTTCAAATCCTGGTTGGACAAGTTGTCTGGTTGATTTTTTTTCCTGAGTTTTCCCTCAACCATTAAGAGCAAATACTAGGTAACTTTCAGTGCTGGACCTTGGACTCATTCACTGGTATTATTACCTTCATTTCACTCAGACGCTAGATAACCATCACTGTTGATAAAGCATTGTTAAATAAACCAATTAAAATATCTAAGGATCTTATCCTAAGATACCAGAAGACAAACCTGAAACCATCCGAAAAGACTTTTTGCGAAAAACGATTGAACTACGATTTGTGAAGTTAATAAATATTGATAAACATTTTCTTTGGTAGACATTACCTTGCTTAGATCGAGGTTCGCATCTGGTCTCATACACAACGTGTGTAGTGCTGTTCGTCCAGATTTCATGTGCTCTTCATTAGGAGTTCGTTCGGCCAACAACTCGCTCATGAGTTTCTGCTCATTTGCGTCCTAACATGAGGAAGTCTAAAATTATTAACATGTTCACTATTGTCATATCCATTTTTCAGTCATTCTCCTCTAAATGAAACATAAATGTAGATTAGCAAAGTTGGCTAATTAAGAGGTTAGATACAGCTTAAAGCAGTAAAATTTTGGAAATATTCAACATTTTTTTTCCTCCATTACTGTATTTTGTACAATAATGAAAATTGGTATGTGTAAAACACTATCCTTCTGCTATATGAAAAAAATATTTTTACGATTTAAAAAAAATTATTTATATATATGAATGAATGAATGAATTTAGCCTATAACATCCCTTGAGGCTAAGACCTCCCACCGGTAGGTGGGGTAGCTTTACGAGCACTCACTAAAGCGGGTGCCGGCACTCACACACATATATATATATATATATATATATATTTTTTTTTTTTTCAAAATTCATTTCATTGTGCAGTGATGAAGCATTTCCCACATAACTCAAAAACTATCCAATATTCTGTGATGAAATTTTTTGTGTGAATTTATGCATGTCATATCTACAATATGATGCAAGATTACTTCTCTACCTTTAATAGATTGTCTGATAAAAAATAAATTCATTTAAAAAATGGTCAAGTATCAGTACTTTCTTCTAACACGAAATAAAAGAAAATATTATTTATTAAGGAATGTAGTTGAAAGAGCATGATATTGTAAATATGAGTTTCAGTAATACAGTAAAATAAAAGAGAGAGAACATGAAAAATTTAACAAGTTTATGAATTATGAGGGAAACGCTTGATCACTGCACAGTGAACTGCCACCATTTTGAATTTGTAAAAAGATATATAAATAATTTGTTTTAAATCGTAAAAATATTTTTTTTAATGTAACAGGACAGTGTTTTACATATATCAATTTTCATTATTGTATGAGATATAGTAATGGAGGAAAAAAATGAATATTTCCAAAAATTTTACTGCTGTAAACTTGTAAACTGTACCTAACTCTTAACAGTAGGTTATAAAGTTTTTATCTTCCTCTCCCCTCAACACACAGTAGATGTTTGATTTTTTATCACTGATCTTAAGTGTCCATTGCTGCCTTTGGTGTTATCCTGAGTGCATCATGGGAGATGATTTGCATTACACCTCTACTGCATTGACAATAGGAGTTCAGAAGATTTGTGCTATCCTCTGTAATTTTGTGATTATGTGAGAGATTCAATTATGTTTTTGTTCTTCTTTGTTTTAAATATAATCTGAAGTAGCGGGACAACTTGTTTCATTGCAGCAAGACTATTATTTTTAGCAGAATGCCTGCTGCTATATTGATAGTCTTGACCAGCCTCATGGTCTAGTGGCCAGAGCTTCTGGTTATAGTTCATGAGGGTTCGATTCCCGGTTAGAGCACAGGAATTTTTCCTTAAAGAGGATTATTCCTGTGTTCGTCCATGGTCTGGAATTTAGGTTAAGTTTAGATTTAAGACCTCTCCTGGCACCACATTATCATAATCATCCTATCACATCATCGGGGTAATGTAACTCCGCCCCAACCTCAGAAGTGGGTTACAACTAAGCCACGGTCAGGAGAGAAGACCAGAAATGTCGAAAAGACAACCTGGTGGCATTGGATAAAAAAAAAATATTGATAGTGGTAGTAATGGATCTTATTAACTTTGTGTACATTCCAGTGAAATGGACAGAAAGAAGTAGATTGGAGTGTTAAACTTGTACGGTCAAGTGGCACAGAAACTAATTCTTTAGAGCATTGGCTTTCCAAGCTAGTAACCCAGGTTCGAATCAAAATGACAAAGAAGATGCTTGTGGTAAATTTTCGTGTGGAATGCTCACTTTACCTATCAGCATTTCATTATTGCACCATCATCATCTGGTGCTCTGTAGATCCCCTCCCATAGTGCACCAAGTGTAATGCTATTGTGACAGAAAGATCTAAGTTACAGCACGTCATTCCTAGAGGAGAACGCAACATTCAAGATGCAAGTAAAGTATCTACCATTGGAGTGAAAGGGGAAAAAATTGTTACTTATGTATTATGGGAGGTAAGTAGTTTCTACTAATCAAGGACGAGTTTGTGCCTGAGCGACAGTGAGGACTGCAATTAAGTAGTCCAGACTAGTAAATTCTACTTAACTCACGAATTGCATGTAATGTTTTTCCCACTCCCACATTTTACGTAATAAAAATAATAATATATTTCTTCATTTTACATGATTTGATATCAGATCTGTTGGGAACATTGTCGAGTTTTGAGTATTCTTTTATTTGTTGCTATGTTACTGTTGAATGAAATATATTTTCACTTACTTCCCTAGAGAAGCAACGTGACTTCAGTCCCGTCGTCAATAGCAACCAACACCATCACAGTAAAATCCATTTACTTCTCTAAAAACAAGTTAATAACAGCATACTTATGACAGCAGAAGTGGAAAAAAAAAGTTTTTATGCTACACTGTAGGAAAATAGAATTGCCGAAAGCTACTGGCATAGTCTGGGGTAACCAGGAGCACTCGTGAACCGAGGTTAACTCGGGTATGGGTTCGAATCCCACTTGGGTTGATTACTTGGTTGAATTTGCTCCGAGGCTTTCCCCAGTTGCATGGTGAATTGCCAGCTTCATCTCACCAACATACTGTCTTGCTATCACATATTCTACCAATTTTAGACAACCATGCAGCTGATGCGTCATTAAATAACTAACTAAAAACAGCAATGTCTCACTTTTAAAATGAAGCAGAGAGTTTACAGACATAGAACTATATTTGTCAGCAAGGCTGTTCAGTCTCCATGAGCACCATTGGGACCTAGTGACCCATCTCTTGTTGTACAAAACCTGGATTTTCTGTTTGAACCAATGGTGATACATCTCGCCATTCTACAGCCACAGAGGCAATAAAGCTTGCTAGCACCACTGCTCTCTTGTGCTCTCTCTCTTTCTTTGTCATCTCTTACACTCTACAGTGATGGTCTTGGGCTTGTTTGATTCGTTTTGGAATGTCGTTTTCTCCTTTGTGCTCGTCAACATTTGAATTTTAGGTATTTTTAAACTCCACTGCTACTTTTTGGAGGTTGAAGGTTTAATTTACATCGGATCATTTTTCTTTCGCGTTTATTTAGTCTATTTCGTTGCGCCCAATCGATCGACACCTCAAACATCCGGATTGGCTGAGACCTCAAGGAGTTATGTGTATAAAATGGCCACCAGAATGCAGCTTTCGAGACAAGTTTTGCCCCACTTGTTTCGTTGCCCTTGAGGGTCTGATCATTTACGTACATTATGGGACTCTTTTGTTTTCACAGTGATATGCTTTTAGTTTCGTTATGTTTATTTGTTCAAAAGTTATAAGTGATTCATTTGCAACACTTTTTTTTTTCTTTGTTTGACATTGTTATCGAGTAGTTGATGACCTACCATGCTGAATACAAACACGTCGACCTACATAAAAAAAAAAGAAAATTTGCTGAAATTTCAATTTGGTTTTCAATTTTCATTTTTAATATAGGCCTAATTGAGCCGTTCAGAGCAGAAGTGGTGTAAGTAAAAAAATGGGTAATGAGGGTTGAAGTAAACATTCTGTAAAATACAGCGCAAAGTAGCAAGTAATATTCAGTTTATTTAAACTATTAGTAGTCAGTGGATAGCAAGAACGACATATTAATTGCTACTTTGCGCTGTATTTTACAGAATTTTTACTTTAAACCTAATTACCCACTTTTGACTTACACCACTTCTGCTCTGAACGGCTCAATTAGTCTTGGACTTAACTGTAGGGACTGAACAAAACTTACCATCATAGCTCCTAAAGAGTTATAGATAAAAATTTTCTCTTAAAGTAGAAGAAATTAATTATACTTTAATGTAACATAGTTTGCTTGTAATTTTTAAATCATCAGTATGATCCAGTTGAAGTATTTGAACCTGCATGTTAGAAACAATAAAAAACTGCGAAATTTTTAAGTAAATTGGACTTTGAAGGAATGAGAATCATATAGTTCTAAGCCACACAGACAAAATTTCACAGGCGAGTATATTAATAGATTGGAGTCCAGTGCTATTAGACGCATTATCATAATTTCTTCAGCATATAAATTTGTAAATTTTATAATATTTGTTGAGTAAATTTTGTAATATTTTACCAGTAGCTTCCCCATATGTGTAAGAAATGAATTCGCACATAAAACCATTTTTGCTAAAAGCGTGGCTTTAGACTGTCTCATTCTCACCCCTTCATTTGGTTATTGAGATATAAAGTTTCGTGTTCAAAGAATTCTTTCGGAAAAGTGACCTTAAAAGTTGAATATATGTACTTTTAAAAATTTATACTAAAAGGCACACATTAGCACACACTTTCACAAAAACATTAATAATTATGTCCTTTAGTAGGACTATAATTAATTTCTGAACAAACTTTTGCATATTTCCTGGGAGGCATACCAATACATTAAATAAAAATAGGAATAAATTAAAGTTTCTTACTGTATACATCTCTTAAATTGTGTTGAAAGTGAATGAATAAATGAGTGACTGGATGAACGGCTTGTACCTGTGTCTGAATGTTGGGATTTGCTCCATACTGAAGGAGAATATCGCACATATTTAACATTTCATCACAGGGTGGCACTAAAGTTACTACATGAAGAGCAGTCAGACCTCCATCCTGAAAGACAGAAAGATGCAGCTTATGTGTCAGTCTATCATTCACCAAACAATAAAAAATAAAAAAATCTTATAGAGGAAACGTTGTATTGTTATGAAGAGATATAGTGGTAGATTATGTATCTTAGTCATTTAAAGTTACATAAAGATGAAATTTTGTAATTTTTGGTAAAAAATTGCTATTTTTTTTTTCTTAAGCTCTAAAATACTTCTCCACCAATTTTCATGCCCATGGAGCTGTCCAATCACCAGTTAAAGTTAAAAGAAACTGCTTGTATTTACATTCACCTACAATAGAATTCCTTTTTAACGAATCTCTGAGGGATTACTTTTTTTTTTCCTTAAAAGCAGATTTACATAAAATGGAAAGGAAAGGTTAAAATAACTAAATAAGTAGTACTGAGTGTGTTATATACCAAATTTAATTAGACCTATAATTATTATTTACAATATATTTCATTATAGGCCTAATATTTTCTATCTCTTCGAATGGTGATGTACGAATGTTTTTCCATTTGGTTGAACTCGAACCACACTGAAACTCGACATTAAAAATGTCTCCTTTCTTCTTCATTATTCCCCATAATGAAGTAGTTTGCAAACCATGCTTTTTTGCCATATACAATACCTAGTTTATTTGAGGATTGGCTTTGACATCCCTTACTATTTTCACTTTCCATCCAATAGTTAATTTCTTTCATTTAGTCCCCATTAATAACGATGCATAAACAGCATAAACTAACAGAAAAACTTGGAAACAGGATTCACACAACTCGCGAGAACAAAGCAAGCAAAGCGATCACATGGTGCTGCATTACTATCAATTGAGATACACTATCGCATATGCTGGTATTATTGATAATTGAAAGTCTATTCGATATTTTGGGCTTCATTATCACAAAATCCACTTGAAAAGTACCGATATTCCTTGAAAGTAGGACTTTCCTTAATTCAGTTTCCTTAAAAGTGGGAATTAATTACCTTATCTTATGGTAATTTGGCTGGAACTTATCAAATTATTCCTTAAAAACGTGAATGTTAAAACGGGTTTACTGTATATAGTTTCAAACTTTTAGGGTGGTATTCACAGACATTTCGCAGCATGCGCTACGAGCGTACTAAGCTAGCCCCGGCTATCCACTGGTTACTTGTACAGAATTCAAATCATATCCTATCGCTAACACTGGTTTATGAATACGAAAAACACTGATCATCCACCGGAAACCCACACTAAAAATGTCTATGAATACGGCCCTTAAACTCATTTTTCTCGGCTTAAGTTTATTATATATTTTTCTTTACTAAAATGCTACTTTCCCTGCAAATGTTATAGTGGGTGTGTTATTTTTTTGTGTGGATGCCCTTGAATGTGTGCTTAATAACAGTTGCAATGAGAACTTCATATTTTATAAATTTTCTATAGAGGCTGTATTTCTTTTTTTATATACTTGCGATTTTTAGGCAATTTTTATACTTCACTGCATTAAATACGTTTTCTTATTTTTTGAGTAAATGGAATGGTAATTCTTGACAGCAAGTTTCGAAATTTGTGGAAAAGTAGCAATTTTTCAAAATGTAATTTAAATTTACAAACATGTTAACGATAATAATTCTTACATTTCTTAACCAAATCAGATTAAACTTTGTACAGAGACTACACAGCAGATGTATAAATTCAGCATGTTTTACTATTAGATCTATGCAAGAGATAGTAAATATGAATATCTTGAAAACAATATACGGTACTTTGCATACTTCCACTCACTACTGAGTTTTGGAATAATATTCTGGGGAAATTCTACAGATAGTATATTCCTACTAAAAAAAAAAGTAATTAGAATAATAATAGGTGCCGAATCTAGGGAATCGTGTAGGACCATTTTAAAAAAACTACAAGTAATGTCCATGACTTGTCAGTATATTTTTTCATTATAATCTTCCTCGTATGTAATCGTGAAAACTTTGTAACTAATTCAACAGTTCATAGCATAAATACTCGTAAAAAAATGACTTTCATCTCCATCGGAAAATCTATTGTGCTATCAAAAAGAAGTGCGTTATATGGCAGTAAACATTTTTTATAGTCTCCCTATGGATATAAAAATTGAAACTGAAAGCATAAGATTATTTAGAGCCAAATTAAAGAAGTACCTAATTTCTCACACCTTCTATTCTGTAGGTAAATTTATGACAGTCATCATTGCTGCATGGGTATTTCTGTCTTGTATTAAGTATCGATAGTAACCCCTTATGTTGTGCTAGTATAGTGTAAAACTCTTCTGTGGGCTATATATTTCAACTAGACTGTAATTATGAATTAAGACTCTGTAGTACTATTACATTTTTTTTACATGTTCTGTATTCAAGCTGTGAAGCAATGTGCGAATGCCATGAAATGTAAATAAATACAATACAATACAATACAATCCTAATGCTAAGGGAAAAATGAGAGAATATTGATGGATAATGAGAAGAAAAAAATAGAGTAGGTGAAGTGGATAAATAAAAAGAAGAAATATAAAAGTAACTTACCACAGGTAATGTGTGTGCATTGGGATTTGCCCCATATTCGAGCAACAACTTTGCTATGTTGGGTTTCTTACTGAATACTGCCAACATTAGAGGGAATTTTGGTACTTGGCAGCTGTTGGGATCAGCATGTCGACGTAGTAGCTGTGTTATTGTGTTCTCAATTGTAGACAACCTGTTACAGTAAATTTAATACCGACTCAACATCATAATATTACTTCTGTAGAGAATGCTCTACTGACAATTAGCTACGCCATGGACAGGGATCAATTGCTGACAAGCCAGTATTCATCTTCTAATAAGAAAATAGATCATTGGAGGCTGAGGCTAATTGTCAGTTGAGCATTTTATATGGAAACTCAGAACTTCTTGGCTCTGATGGCTTAGTGAAGTGAATTACACATCTGAGCTGGATGATAGAATGATTAGCAAGGATGATGGTTGATTATCTAGATTATGTAGATAGATATGTCGACCTATTGCTAGTAATGTCAGATTACCGTACCTAGATTTTATTGAATTTAGTAATTGTTGTTTGCTATTGCTCTGTAATTTGGGTTATGTATTAGCGTATTATAATTATTATTACTTGAAGCAAGTAAAGAAATAGGTTTGGAAGTAAATCCCGAAAAGACAAAGTTATGATTATGTCTCGTGACGAGAATATTGTACGAAATGGAAATATAAAAATTGCAAATTTATCTTTTGAAGAGGTGGAAAAATTCAAATACCTGGGAGCAACAGTAACAAATATAAATGATACTCGGGAGGAAATTAAACACAGAATAAATATGGGAAATGCCTGTTATTATTCGGTTGAGAAGGTTTTATCATCCAGTCTGCTGTCGAAAAATCTGAAAGTTAGAATTTATAAAACAGTTATATTACTGGTACCGGTTGTTCTTTATGGTTGTGAAACTTGGACTCTCACTTTGAGAGAGGAACATAGGTTAAGGGTGTTTGAGAATAAGGTGCATAGGAAAATGTTTGGGGCTAAGAGGGATGAAGTTACAGGAGAATGGAGATAGTTACACAACACAGAACTGCACGCATTGTATTCTTCACCTGACATAATTAGGCACATTAAATCCAGACGTTTGAGATGAGCAGGGCATATAGCACATATAGGCGAATCCAGAAATGCATATAGAGTATTAGTTGGGAGGCTGGAGGGAAAACGACCTTTGGGGAGGCCGAGACGTAGATGGGAAGATAATATTAAAATGGATTTGAGGGAAGTGGGATATGATGATAGAGACTGAATTAATCTTGCTCAGGATAGGGACCAATGGCGGGCTTATGTGAGGGTGGCAATGAACCTCCGGGTTTCTTAAAAACCAGGAAGTAAGTAAGTATTATTATTATTATTATTATTATTATTATTATTATTATTATTGTTATTATTCCTGTCTAAAGGAAATTACAATCCACTAGTATGTAAAGAGATCAGACTCACAAATTCATTTTCTCTCGATCTTTTCCTAGGACTTGATCTGCAAAAGATAGTTTTTTCTCTAGTTTCTTTGGATGAATGGTTGGTTTGACAGTTTTATTCCCAACATTTTTTACTTTTTCCTTTCTGTTATTTTTCTTAACTTCTTTCTCTGGTATGATAACAACAGGCTCTACACTGAATACATAATCTTGCATTTTGAACTCTTTTCCTTGTGATTCAGTAACAGAAACATCTGTAAAATTCAAAGAAGAGAATAGGAAATAAATAACAAAGAAATTATTATTGTTGGTTCTTAATTTTTCTATATACACTTCTAACAGATATATCACTGATTAAATTTCAAACTTCTTTACCATGTTAATATTTAGAATTTACCTTGCTTGACTAGTTTGGAAGTCTTGTATTTCATTGTCCAAAAACTGGTGTAGATCCTGCGCTATCTTCTGGTTTGAAATACAAGACTTCGAAACTGGTCAAGCAAAGTAAATCCTAAATATTAACATGGTAAAGAAGTTTGCAATTTAATCAGAAATTATTGTTATTAACCAAATCATTCTGTTCAATTTGTGCATAAGGTGAATTTTTGTTCCCTGGATTACTTACAAAAATCTTTCTCTATAATTCCAAAATTAAGACATTTGTCTTCATTTTATGAATTGTACGATTTAAGTAGGCGTATATACAGTGTGGTAACTTGGAACACGCACCATAGGGATTTCGATGCTAAAATTTATATTTTGTTATATTAGCTCCCCTAATTAATATAGAAGAGAATGTCATTAAAATTTTTTGTAGAGAAAAAAATTCTGCATCCAATCATACCATCATAACAATTTTTGGCTGGGGATAAAAAAAAACTAAAAAAATAATATAAAATATTCCCGCCACAGAAAGCTGCACTAATGTTTAATGCATGTTAATCATAGTTGGTTATGGATTAGTAAAAATAATTGAATACGAAAATATTTCGGAATATGTATGATTAGACTTTCTTTGACTCTACACTACGAACGCACCCCCACAGGAAACAAGAGGAGTCAAGACCAACAACGACTAGTTCTGAAAATGACCCATAAATAGATCGAAACATGTAAACAAGGTACGTTAAAATTTAACACACGAAAGTCTTATCATACATATTCCGAAGTAATACAGTGTTTTTTTTATTAGGTTATTTTATGACACTTTATCAACAGCTTAGGTTATTTAGCGTCTGAATGAGATGAAGGTGATAATGCCGGTGAAATGAGTCCAGGGTCCAACACCGAAAGTTACCCAGCATTTGCTCATTTTGGGTTGAGGGAAAACCCCGGAAAAAACCTCAACCAGGTAACTTGCCCCGACTGGGAATCGAACCCGGGCCACCTGGTTTCGCTGCTAGACGGTCTAACCGTTACTCCACAGGTGTGGACGATACAGTGTTAAAAGTTGTGTAATCAAGATGTACGAAAATATTGTTGTTTATGGTTGTTAATCATCTGAGAAAATATATTCCATGAAAGAAAGAGTTCAAATTATTAAATGATGATAGCAACAGTGCATGTACCTAAAGAATGCAACAAGATATCAAACATACAGCTAGCAAATATCAGACGAGAGTTTTATAATAAACTTGATTATTGTTTATCAGCAAATGGAGGTCCATTTGAAAAAAAAAAACATTTATTGTGATTTACTAATTTACCATGAAATAATGTAAACATTGGTATGTTCACTGTTAATATGTAAAAAATGAATTCACATTGATGTCACATTCATTTGTTTCCCCCTTTAAATTTTATCGTAACTGATTAAAAAAATATTCCCCTTTCAAATATTTATAATAATTTTATGAAATCAACATATCTGATTATAAAAAATACTGAAACATTATTATCAACATGTATGTAACTCACAATTTTCTGTAACTTTCGCAGATCTTGAAATTACCTTGCATCACGATTATGTCAATTTAAGGTCAATGAAAACAAAGTTAATGTTTACACTGCACCTCTTGAGGTCACTAATCACTAGAAACGGGTATATCCACCCCTGGCATCTAAGCCAGCCTGTGCGCGATGGGGCATACTGTCCACTAACCGTTGGAGGGCCTCTTGGAGGATGAGATCTCAACTTTCCAGCAATGTTGCCCTCAACTGCAACAAGGTGTTGATGTCACGCCGTTGGACATTCCTTCCAAGTATATCCCACACATTCTCAATAGGATTTATGTCGAAACTACGAGCTGCCCAATTTAGGGTTCGTATCCCAACTTCCTGTAGTACTGCACAACACAACGAGCAGATGCAGACGGGCATTATTGTGCATGAGTATAAAGTTCTGGCCAATGAAAGATGCAAAGAGCATTACATGGTCTTCCAGGATCTCTTTAATGTACCCTTGCGCATTGAGGGTCCCGTGATCGATGAACACGAGTTCAGTGCGGGCCACATTGCTGATGCCAGCCCACACCATTACTAAGCCGCTCCCAAATGGAGTCCTCAAGGAGAAACCAACGGGCGAGTACCTATCTCCGGGCCTTCTCCACACCCTTTCTCGTCCATCAGCAGACCTCAGGTTAAAGCGGTTCTCATCAATGAAGAGGACAGAGGCCCACTGCTCTGGAGTCCATCCCTGGTGCTGTCTCGCAAAATGAATGCATGCTTCCCTGTGCCATGGCTCGAGTTGAGGTCCATATGCAGGTCTCTTGGACAGAAGATTAGCTTCTGCAAACCTCCTCCTGCCTGCTCACTCACTTTCACATGCCTGACATTTTCCAGTTGATTTCTTGCCTGTACTGCTGTGGTATGGCGATCATGTAGAACTTGCAGAGCGAGAAATCTGTTATCTTTGGCACTTGTAGTCTTCCTACGGCCTGATCTCCATCTCCTGTCGTATGTTCCAAGTTCCCTATAGCATTGCATTGCACTGTTAATGCTACCGAGCAATGATCTAATGACAAAAGCCACATAACAAAGGCTGCTTCATTCTCCACCAAACCAACTTCTCTTGCGACATCTTCACGGCTAAGAGGCATGTTTTACTCACAACAGCACATGAATAACTGACTAAAATTTTAGTGAATGGTTCAAAATATTTTCCGATATCCATAGATCATCGATAAGATTGCCGCAAGTTTGTAAACCTTAAAAGATTTTATTGCGCTACCCTCAATAAAATCATAAAGATTAGGGGCGAATGCTAGTCACGAAAGTTAGGCTTGCTCTTTTATTCATAGGGGAAGATGGGAGGATATAATAATTCATAATTAATAAAAATAATCAGACCCACATAAATAATTTATTTTATAATTATGAAATCATTATGAGTCATGGATCATATTCGCTTATCAGATGTAGATATCATATATTCCCTATGTCTGTCTTCTCTTGAATAGTCCTTCGGGAAAATGGATTTAAAAATAAGGCTTCAATAAACACAATTCCGAACTCATTGCAATACTTCAAATGAATGTTTAAGAATTAATAATACATGCAGCAGCTAACATATGCATTCCACTCATACAATTACATTGCACTCGCAGATCACAGCACATTCCCGCTGTCAATACTGCTCTGTGTAACGTTAAATAGTTGTTGGTGTATGTAGCTCTAGGACCAGAGCTTCAAAGCCTTCAAACAACACACAGCAGAAGATGTGCACCTAGGACGGACTAAGGAGGAAGGCACTTGCGCGTGCATCTTATTCTCTCTATTTCTACGTCTTTCCTGTAGCTCTGAGAAACGAGCAAGCGTTGCGATACTTGCGGTATGCAACCTGTGGATGGTATTACGCCTATATAATGTTCCAAAAATCAAAATAAATTTTAGTGTACGTAATCCCATTTTGAGGAATGACATTCTACGAAAATATTGGGCTTGTGCAGCAAACATAGCATGCCCTGAGAAATCACACCTGATAAAGATAAGTACTTCGGAGATTAAGGTGCAATTAAGTACCCTAAAGACGCTCATATCCTCAATTTCTTTTCACAAACAGTTCAGAGGGATGTTCTAATGTGTTAAACATCTTAAAAATGAGACGAGAATTCTTTGGTTCCTAATTATATAGAAAAAAATGCAATTTATTTGAGTGTATTGCTTTTTCTGCAGGTCTGTATATTTTGTTTCAAACACAAATATCATTTATCCATGACCTACTGTAATTAAGTTTTCATTAAAGATGGTTATAATTACTTTTTAATTTTAATTAATTCCAAACGCACTCATAATCAAAAAATTAATGTAATAAAACAAATGGATGCAGAATTTTTTCTCTAAAAAAGCTTTTATGACATTTTCTTCTATAATAATTAGGGGAGCTAATATAACAAAATATAAATTTTAGCATTGAAATCCCTATCGTGGGTGTTTCAAGTCATTACCCGGTACAATTAATTCTCACATATAAAATAACTAACTTTATATTATAATCACTCCTTATATAGATGTAGACACACAGACACATACAGAGGCTAAGAAGATAGCACAGTGAGTTTCACTTGAGTAGCACATGTGCTTGTGTGCTTGTCTCACCCTCCACACTGCAATCCAATCTGAGAAAGAAATCCTTCTCCCTTAAGTCGCCCATCGAATTTTCCACTGTCTAAAAGGAGTCAAGTACTTACCAGGAATATTAATGATTGGTATTGAAATCGTGTCATCGTACATGGAACTTAAACATTTCCGTGGAGGCCGCCACTCTCTTACCGTTTTGTTTTCTGCAACAAAATACACAGAATTCAACTCAGCTTCCAGCTGGGAACACATGCATCAAACATGCTTGCATGGCCGGCATAAATTGCATTATTAACTTCCCATGTTTTTACTCATATAACTTTGATTAATGATTGCATGCACGCAGTTACATTTTTATGTCGTAATTAATTGATTGAATTGTTAGTCACGCGCAATTTAATACACTGGTAATATAGTATATGTCCATAAATTTATTTTTAGTAGATTATTTTACGACACTTTATCAACATCTTAGGTTATTTACCATCTGAATGAGATGAAGGTGATAATGCCAGTGAAATGAATCTGAGGTCCAGCACCGAAAGTTACCCAGCCATTTGCTCGTATAGGGTTGAGGTAAAACCCCTCTTACACTCAACCAGGATTGAAACTTGCTTACATAGTTGAACATACAACTGGATCGGAATTAAGTAATTACATAGTGATACAATTTAGGTACATAATGAGATCAAAAGAGGTAGTTACTTAAAAATTTACCTCATAAAATAAATATAAACATACTGTAGTGGAATACATATTAATGTTAGAATCAAATACGAGTCACACAAAAATAGAAGCCAATAATTCAATAACAAATGTACACAGAAAAAATAAAAATAAACACATTGGAATACATATTAATATTAGATTACAAGTAAGTAGGATTCACACAATTAAACCAGAAACCGACAATTAATTAAAATGCACACAATAAAAAAAACAAACTAATAAAATAATAATAATAATAATAATAATAATAAAATAATAATAATGATAATAATAATAATAATAATAATAATAATAATAATAATAATAATAATAATAATAATAATAACACAGTGGGATACATATTGGTGTTAAGTGATAAATAAACACGATTACACAATAAAAATAAGAAACAAAAAATATAAATAAATACAGTGGAATACATTGCATTAAATATTTGTAACGCATTAGATCTGGCAACTCATCATAAGATATTTTTCTAATTTACATTTAAAAGAAATTAAAGTTCGGCACCCCTTAATTTCAGGCAGCAGAGAATTCCAGTGACGAGAAGTAGCAACAGTGAAAGATGAAGAATAAAGAGATGATGTGTGGAGTGGTATTTCTAGCGTGTTATATTGTGACCAAGTATTTAAGTTATGATGGCGAGAAAGATTGTGGATATACTAGTACTGTAGATATTGATGGATTTAGTCTGGTTTAATTAACAATAATAAGTTCATTTTGCGCACAAAAACTTAGAAATTTCGTGGCCACTATACAGGGTGTTTAAAAAATACGGGGCATAATTTCAGGTATGTATTTCCCACATGTAGACAATCAAAATAGTTCATTACAACATGTGTCCGGAAATGCTTTATTTCCGAGTTATGGCCTTCACAACATTGAAATTCACCGGAACGTTTTTCTTTCCACAGGTCGTTGCCGTCAAAGGAGACATTAAGAGGGCACTCTGACAGTTCATTCCGAGGCGAAGATTACATTCAGTGTTGTGTAGGCGTTAGACTGTGCGACATGTATTCAAATCAAGAGCTGGCAGAGATACACTTCATGTACGGTAAGGCGGACGGCAATGCTGCGCTGGCTCGTCGTTTGTACCAGGAGAGGTACCCACAGCGACAATGTCCAGATCAGAAGACATTTGTACGTCTCCATTACCGTCTGTGCGAGTATGGAAAATTTAACTCTCCTGGTTTGGGAAGGGGACGACCAAGATCCACAACTCCAGAAGTACAGGAGGAGATTCTGGAGGCTGTGAACATGACTCCTTCTATCAGCACACGAAGGGTAGCGTTGCAAGTCAATGTTCCTCATACGACTGTCTGGAGACTGTTGAAAGAGTATCAATTGTATCCTTATCATTTGCAACGTGTACAGGCCCTGTCACCAGCAGATTACCCTGCACGAGTTAGGTTCTGTCAGTGGTTCTTGCAGCAGTGTGGTGTAAATCCGAACTTTCCTGCCTTAGTATTATTTACAGATGAAGCACAGTTCACACGAGATGGCATAACAAATTTCCACAATCAGCATGTATGGGAGTATGAAAACCCACGTGCAACTGTTCCATCTCATCACCAGGTGCGGTTCTCTCTCAACATGTGGGCCGGTATCATTGGTGATCGATTAGTTGGACCCCATGTACTTGTAAACAGACTTACAGGGCAGGCGTACACAAACTTCCTGGAAAATACCATACCTCATGTTTTAGAAGACACTCCACTGATCAATCGTCAACACATTCACTTCTTGCATGATGGCGCTCCTGCACACTTCAGTCGTACAGCTCGCCGGTACTTGGATCGAAGATTTCCTGATCGATGGATAGGTAGAGGTGGGCCAATTGCTTGGCCTCCACGCTCACCAGATGTGAACCCTCTCGATTTCTACTTGTGGGGCCATTTAAAATCATTGGTTTATTCGTCTCCGGTGCCTGATTTGGAATCCTTTCGGAATCAAATTGTGGCATTTTCTGAGGACATACGCAATACTCCTGGAGTTTGGGATCGTGTTCGCAGATCAATGAGACATCGATATGAGGTCTGTATTCAAGCAGGAGGTGGACATTTTGAACATCTTCTGTAATGACAACGACCTTCGGAAAGAAAAACGTTCCGGTGAATTACAATGTTGTGAAGGCCATAACTCGGAAATGAAGCATTTCCGGACATATGTTGTAATGAACTATTTTGATTGTCTACATGTGGGAAATACATACCTGAAATTATGCCCCGTATTTTTGAAACACCCTGTATATGGAACAAAGACTTTACCATATTTTGGTGATTCGACCTTGTGTTGGGGAAGGAAAGCCAGCTCCCAGTCCTGGACATCCCTCGAGATGGCGATGTATTGGGTGAGACATAAGTTAAGGGCAGTCATACCCTCGTCATTTACATGGTTGATATCTGCTCCCACATCAAGTAACAAGTCTATAGTTTCGCTGTTGTTGTTGGCCTGAATTAAAATAACACGATTATGATGCATCATAAAAGGATAAATTTCCTTTCTTTACAAAATATTTGAATTCATAAGCTCATAATGACATTAAGATATGTGGAAACTAAGAGGAAGGCAGAAAATAAGAAAAATTGAAGAATGCTGGGTTTGCAATGAAAGACTTGCCCATGGGCAGAACACTTATGTACAGAGACCGGAAGTTTAGGCATTATGTATCATTAAAATAGGCAGGCAAAAAGGCATCATAAATAGCTAAAATACGCAATAAAAGGCAATTACAAAAACCTTGCACTAGACCCACAACCTTGCACTTTCCACAAAGGGATTTCGGCAGCAAGAAAAGCTTTACATAAGTAGAATACAAATTGAGAGTTTCGACTTGATGTTGCAATTAAGTTGGAAGCAAAGAAATCTTCTTCCCAGTAGCCTTGGAAAGTGCATTTTTATGTTGGTTGTACTGACATGTTGCGATATGAAATATTTGGCTAGCTACAACAATGTCGCAATGAAAACTGAAAGAAAAATAACCGTTAAAAATAACGTTAGACCCACACTCATTGTTGTCTTGTCCAGCAAACACAAGCAATAATTAAAATGCTTACTGTTATACATTTTTGCACGACAGCACTCACTGTTGCAAAGAGAATATGAACTGACTGAAAGACAATAATATACATTCGGTGAAGTCACTGTCATTGTAGCAGTTATAGAAATAAATTAAAATATACTTGTAGGCAATCTTTAATAATAAATTAATGAATAACAGATAAATAATCAAATAAAGGCAAGAAAAAGACATTTATTTTGTAAATTAGGCATTTATATTTAAAAAAGCAGAAAAGGGCAACATAAAACTGTGAGGTTTCAACCACAAAGGTATAATTTGTACAGATTTACTTTCAAAATGAAGATAGGTTTAACACATTTAAAAAGACATTCTGTCTAAGTTCCGGTCTCTGCTTGTGTATGTATGTAAGCTCAATAAGGAAAACTTGAGACACAAAATAAATTTAGTTGTAAATCATACATAACTGCTCCTAATAAACACTATCTACATTAAATAATTATTCAAGCAACAATAATTAAACCACAAACAGCGAGGCATGGATGATAACTTTGTAACTTTTAACAGGAAATTATATTCGTAAATTAATTAGAAGAGATTTTCTCACTGAAATTTTGGATGAATTTGAGTTAAAAAATTAACAAGAAATAAAAAAAATATATATATTTCACCGTTGCAATGCAACACAATACAATATCCCCGTGTCTATTTCATTATTAAGATTTCATGAATATGTGATAAAAATTTCAATAAGCTGTGAACAAATAGATAATGAGAAAATGAGGCATTAAAATTCCAAATTTAACATTGGTAAGATAAGGCATTCCCAGTCCCCTTGTATCTGTCATTCTCAGCCAGATTTGAACTCGGAAATGTAGGATTTAATGGCAAAAAGATAACCTCTCCACCATCAACATTACAATATATTACTCACGACTGCAAATAGTAAGGCAGTGTTTCCCTGAGAGTCCATAATATCGGGCCGAATGTTGTTTTTCATGAGGAATTCAGCTGCCTGCAGATTTGAACCATTACAGCACAAGAATAGGAAGTTGACACAGTTTCTCTCATGTGTGCCTGGCAACCTGAATAAATCTCTTTCACATGAGAGCAATGTCTGCACGCTGAATGTGACACAATCCTGTGAAAAGACGCCCAGAATGGAACTGTGCTCAGTTTTTATAGATTATTAAGTTAAATGGAACTATCTTTACACACAAATTCCACAATTTGGGACATCTGGCCGACATCTACGGATTGACCACTTGGATCCGGAATACAAAGGAGAAGTTAAATTAAAAATACAGTATGATTGCAGAGAGAATACTGAACAATGAGAAATTTAAAAATAAAGTACAATTTGATTTCGGAGAAACATGAGATGAAAATACATTGAAGAGTAATGAAATGAAGTAAAAAAAATGTATTACGTAGTATTATACAAGTGATTGTGTAAAATGGATAATGAATCTCTCAATACCATTAGACAAATTTTGTTAATGTCCTCATTAGAAAATTTAAGAGAAAGGAGAATAGTTCTGGTTAACTTAAATGAAGTTCCCCTAGCGCCAAAAAGAAGTCATTTCACTTCCCATGTATTAATATTCATTTTGTATCTCTCAGAAAGTTTCTTCGTTTGGAATTGAGCAAGGTGTATGATAAATCACTCCCTATTTTTAAATTGTTATAATTTCTTTATTTATGAATCAATTCTGTTAAAACTGGCGCCATTATACTCCCCATTAATTGACAATATGATAAATTCAAGAATAATTAAGGCCAGGAAAGCTACAGGAACACTAAACTCTATTCTATGGCGGAAGAATATCAGGACACAAACAAAAATGATGATATATGAATCCATAGTTAAAAGCACATTACTCTATGGATGTGAAGTTTGGCAGATACCAGAGCATATGACAAATAAGCTTCTATCTACTGAAATGGATTTCCTGAGAAGATCAGCCATGCAGTCAAGACTAGATAGGGTCAAGAACGAAGATATTAGAAGACTTGTGCATAAAGAAAAAAAACTGTCATCGAAGAAATACAAAGAAGACAATTAATTTGGTATGGACATGTTCAGCGGATGGAAAACGAAAGACTGCCGAAAACTATCTTGAAATGGGTTCTAGGGTTCCAAATATGAGAAGAAGAAAAAGAAGAAGAAGAAGAAGAGGGCGACCGCGAGATACATGGATTAAAGGAGTTAAAATGCTATGTCACGAGAGAGTTACAAGATGGTGATTGGGAGGACAGAAGAAGATGGCAACTAGGATCCGAAAGGCGATCCTTCTCGCTGTTTTATATATATATATATATATATATATATATATATATATATATATATATATATAATTGAGGTTTATTTTTTTTAGTTGAAATGCTATCTGTGTTGAGTGTGGAAGAGTGGGCCAGAATAGCGGCCCGTTATGAGGTCTGGGGATCTGTGATATGAGTACAAAGGTGATGGAGGGCTGAACATGGGATCCATGGAACTTTGGATGCAAAAACAATTAAAATTAACATTGGAAGTTACTAACAACAATCAATGTTGGTGATGCAAGGAGGTCGGAAAAACCATCAATTTCGAGAACACCAGAGAATGTTGACAGAGTTCGTGATATGTTCATGAGGAGCCCTAAGAAATCACTGCATAAAAGTGCTCATGAAAGTGGTCTTTCACATTATGCAATTGCAACCATTCTTAAAAAAGATCTCTCTTTTAATCCATGGAACTCACATTATGTGCAGCAATTGTTTCCTGACGACTGTGACAGAAGAATGGAGTTTGCGGAAATTTTCTTGGGTTGAAATGATGATTGGTCCGAACTTTCTGAGAACCTTCCGTATTCTGATGAGGCAGTGTTTCACATTGGTGGCTTTGTACACAGACACAACTACCATTATTGGCCACTCGTAAACAATACCCGATGTGATCAACAGTGTTCCACGCAACATTTTGCAGGCAGCAGTATTGAACGTGCCAGCTCGCTTAAGGAAATGCATCGAGTATGATGGGACTTACGTGGAGATTTAACAGAATGTGAAACAAAACCTCAAGGAGTGGTGTTTCTGAAAATACTAGTCCTAAACAATTTGATTAATAAATAAAGAAATTGTAACAATATTTGAAAATAGGGAGTAACTTATTTACACCCTGTATAATCATTTGATCTAGAAAACACACATAGAATAATATATTACTCCTAAATTGAGCTCTGTCTGTTATACATTAAGATCCTTATCTTCTATTGACGATATAAACACCCTTAAAATGGCATGCTTAGCATAATAAAATATGGATTAATGGGGATAAATCATCTGAAGCAAACATATTTTTGTTTTACAAATGCAAGTTATAAGACTAATGTGACAGGTATGCATCTTGTTCCCTTGTTCTTTTTACTTTATATCAATGACTTGCCTAAACAGGTTTTGCACTCTAAATGTTTACTATGGTATATGCTGATGATGTTAAATTATATAAAGTCATTGACAAACAAGACGCTTTTGATCTACAGCATGATTTGGACAGACTATATAGATGGAGTATTGACAATTTTCTTCCGTTAAATCCTAATAAATGTTGCTTTATGACGTATTCTAAAAATAAGACAATTGCTCAAAATTCGTATGAAATTAATGGTGTGAAATTACTTAGAGTAGAATCATTTAAGGATATGGGTATTTATTTTACACACAACTTATGTTTTAAAATGCACTTAAATCACGTGGTAAATGATGGATATAGAAAATTAAGATTTATAATCAAAACTACAAAAGAATTAAAAAATATAAATACTATTGATACTCTAAATAAAACTCTAGTTAGGAGTAACCTAGAGTATGTGTAGAGTATATGGTCACCTCAGTTCCAGTCCCATCAAATGCAAATAGAAAGGATACAGAAAAGATTTTTACGTTATTTATATTTTAAAAAACTTCACGTATCATCTTATGTAAACAAATACCAGGGGGATCCAGGAAATAACGACCGTTCACGCATACCCGCCGCGCAGCTGACTCCCCTTCCTTGTTTGAAGGTCAACTGGCTTCCTTAACATGTGTTCTTATAATGTTGTGAGTACTGGTTGCAACAAGTCGCCATTGTGCATTTTGTGTTACTTCAAAATGAACGACGTGATTGATAATCCCGCCGACTGTGAGGTGAGGAGTGTGATTCGATTTTTGAATGCCCGACATTTGAAACCTGCAGAAATTTACCGGCAATTCAAAGAAGTGTATGGTGATACTGTAATGAATGAAAGAAATGTGAGAAAATGGTGCGAAATGTTCAACAATGGGCGAACAAATGTCGACGATGAAACTCGACCCGGATGCCCATCACTCTTCACAGAAGACCTGAAGACTAAAGTGAACGACAGAATCTTGCAAGACAGGTGCACATCACTCGACGAATTGCATATTGCCTTTCCTGACATTTCTCGTTCTTTGCTTGGTGAAATTGTGTCGCAACATCTTGGTTACCACAAAATCTGTGCAAGATGGGTTCCACGGCAACTGAGTGACAAAACTCAGAGAATGGCCTCAGCATTGACATTCTTGATGCGATATCACACAGATGGAGACGCCTTTCTTGATCAAATTGTGACTGGTGATGAGACCTGGGTGTCTCACAACACCCCAGAGACCAAGCGCCAATCATGTCAGTGGCATCATCCCTCATCACCCAAGAAACCGAGAAAATTCAAACAGACTCTCTCAACACAAAAAGTCATGGCTACTGTCTTTTGGGATCGCAAAGGTGTTCTTTTGCTGGATTTCATGCCAAAAGGCACTACGATCAATCCAAATCGTTATTGTGAGACTTTACGAAAACTACGGCGAGCCATTCAAAACAAGAGGCGAGGAATGCTTTCGAGAGGAGTTGTGCTTCTTCACGACAACGCCCGCCCGCACACTGCTGCTTCAACTCGAGAATTGCTGGATCATTGATCATTCGCCCTATAGTCCACACCTTGCTCCTAGCGATTTTCACCTTTTCACTAAGCTGAAAGACTTTCTGGGTGGTACGCGTTTTGGAAGTGATGAAGAGTTGAAGAAGACAGTGAACACCTGGCTTAATGAACTGGCGGCAGAGGAGTATAACACGGGAATTCTAAAGCTAGTGAACAGATACGACAAATGTTTAAATGTAGGTGGTGATTATGTAGAGAAGTAAAGGAAGCTTTAGTTATGTAACAGACTTTGTTTTTTCAAATAAATATATATTTTTTTAATTATTACAACAAAACGGTCGTTATTTCCTGGATCCCCCTCGTATATGTTGTTGTTGTTTTCTAATGCCAGGCGTTTGACAATAAAGTCATTTGACCTCTTGCACTCCAATATTTTTCAAAGATATTATCATGATCAGCCAATGAAGCACAGATTTTGAGGTGTAAACGAATATATAATCAGTTACTTTTTTAATTTAATTATAAAACTTTAAATTCTAGATGATTAATAAATAGCCAGATTTTACTCTATAAGACTGTTAACGGTATATTGAATAATTGTGATTTTCTTAAATTCCTTGAGAATTACGTCATGGGAAACCTTTTGTTATTCCAATTCCTAGAACTGTTTTCTTCAAGAACTCTTCATTGTTTCTTATGTATAGTACCTACTTCAACTCTCTGTCTTTAAACTGTGATTCTCAATTAGATTCAGTTTAACAGTTAAAAATTGTCATACAATATTAAATAGAATTGTATTTCCGTAGATACCTAAATTATGAATAAGTGTATTATAATGCTTTTTACTCTAGTTTTGAAATAATTTTGCATTATTATATTGATATTTGGCACTATATTAACTGCAATATTATATTCTAGCATTTATTATGTATCTTTCTTTCGTTTGTGTTGTTTGTTTTGTTTTTTCTTATTGTGTATTTTGTATAGGTACCGTATCAATGTAGCCACCTGTAATTGGAAGCTTGCTTCTGTTGGTAGTGGATTTAAAATAAAATAAAAAAATAAAAGGACATCCTCTAAAAAGATTTTACAAAATTTAGAAATATTGACCTATTGTTAGTAGGTGCATTCTTTCCCTGATGATGTTTTATGTTAAAAATCAAAATAAGCTAGCCTACGGTAATTAGAACATTAATCATTTTAATACAAAAACAAATCATATCTTCGTCTATCCTCTGTCAGGCCCAACTGTAATCAAAAGGAGTCCATTATTGATATATTACAAGACACTGCCCTTATTTCTGAAGCTTTGAAAAACCAAGAGATCGGAATTAGCAAAATTTCTCCAGACTCACACCTTCTACTCAACTGATGAATTGTTTATGATTATAAATTGAATTAATATGCTTACGACGCATTATGTATTTTTGTATAATTTTTTTGTTCACACTTCTGAGAAGTATGAGTGGTACTGTAGTGGTGATATACACAAATTTGAATGGTCTGACGCTAAAATAAAAGTAAATAAGTGCTACTGATGTAGTGTCTACAGTAAATAAGTGATATTTAGTATCTGTAATATATTAAATACAGTATAAGTTCTTTAGAAATCCGTAGTTTCCTGTTGTCGATGGAATTGATGTGTTGATCATGTCCTGGTTTTGTGTTTCTTCATTATGACAGCCTTAATTGTAAAGCAATGTGCAACTTACGTACCTCAAAACTGCGATGTTGGAATGCATGGGCTTGCAGCTCCTTCATTTGTTCCGTATTATTCCACGCCACAATGTGAGAGACTGTGGTGAAGCAAGGTGTTGTAGTTGTGTCACTTTCATCTGCTATAATGTCATCTCTTTCAACAAATTGAGGTTCTTTCAGACCCACAGGAATCCAGAGAGAGCTACCTGATGTTTCGTCAGATGCATCATACGACTTTGTGTGGGGAGTAGCTGCAGTACTAGTCTGTAAGTTATTTTGAATACTAAGAGTCAAATCCCAGCGAGTTCACATGATGAAGAAAGTGTTTAGTACAAAATTAAAAATTAAAAAAGCTTATCTGTTACAAATTATTGACAAAGAAAGTAGATGCAATTGCTTTTTGCTCTAACATTAAGCTACCTATTACAAAATAAAAGACAAAATTAATTTTCTCCTTAATTTGCAAACGTCTACAGTCATAAAAATAATATATAACATCAGATGGAGTAAGTGTGATACTGTAATAGGTTTGGTGTAACATCAAATGTAAAATATTGTGTCAGATTAAAATAGAATATTGTATTTAGTAGTAAAATACTTTGCATCTTTTCATCTATAACTTTCAAGCTTCTGTTATGTCAAAAAGTTTTTCTTTTATCCAATTACAGGTCTGGTACTTTACTTTTTGTCACTCACTCAAGCATACCCATATATATGCAATATGCTGAAGGTGTAAGTTCTTTTTGCAGATGTTCGTGTTAGATTTTCTTATGATGAAATTCAAGCGACTGCTTACTTATTAGCTTATAAAAATGTCGGGAAAAAAAGGAGGAATGTGCTAGGTGAAAGAGTTACCAATAATAAAAATGGAGTACTATGTGAAGTTACAAAAACAATCTTCTTCAAGAGCTGCGGTAGCATAATTTTTTTAAATTTATTTATTTGGCAGGGTTTTGCTGTATTGGGCCTGAAGGGTGTGCAATTTATTTTTAACATCATCTTCTAATATTACACTAGAATATTTTGCTAAAAACCCTTAATTTCTTGTTGACACAAACATTTACAGTTCCACAAGCACTCTCTTGATCCTAGTGGGTTTGCTATTTACTTATCTGCAGTGGCAGTGCATCAATAAGAGCACAAGAGCACGTGAACACCTTGTTTCCATTAGTGCACGAGTAGTTTTATTATTTAATACCGTATTGGCGTAGTGAGGATATATAATATCAGGATTGAGTATTTTAAACTTCCCGCATCTTGCATGAACTTCTTATGTAAACTTGGCAACATCTGTTCACGTACAAGCTGTGCTCTTTTCAAGAAGGTTACAGAAATTTCACGCATGCGCGGGAGAAAATTGTCTTTTGCTGGCTGCTTATGACTCGTCAAGAGCACAAAGCATTAAATGAAGAGTGAATCTATCCTACAGATGTCAGGTGCATCGATGTCTATCGTTTACGTGCTATATCTCAAGGAGGAAATTTAATTAGTCTGTATTTTAGTCTGCAGGTGTCAGCATCTCACTGTCGGAACGTTTACTTTATGTGGATGTGTACAGTATACAGTGCTGCTACGAGAGTGTAGTTTGTGAATTACTATACTTCAGTGTCGGCATATAGCATAGTTTGACTTTCAAAGACGTGTTGGCTGAATGTGATGTGAATTTAAATATCTGTATGGTGGTGTATATTATTTAAGAATAATATTTACTGGCATGTATTTATAGTAATCAATCTATGCGAATGGGATTACAGTACTGGTATAGGTTATAGTGTATCAGTGTATTGTGAATCAAAATATATTATTGAACACACGCTTTTGTAAATTGCGTTATGTATTAATTTTTAACAAACGTAAACAATGAACTCTGTTCAAGTAGGCTAATTTTGAAGAGTAAAGAACTGGATAAATTGGCTTACCAGATAAAATTGGAATTATTATTATTATTATTATTATTATTATTATTATTATTATTATATGTCGTCTTGAATTTATATACGGTTTTTTCGATAGTGAAACATTGGAATCATGACATTTCATATTAGGCTAAAAACATACGATTTCAAATTCTCTTCGATTTTGGAACACAAAAATTGTGAACACACATAATATTTTATCACGAGCCGCCACTGCTTATCTGTTTTAATTATCATACAAAATTGACATTATTTTTGTTATAAAGCCGACAGAGAAATGCTAATAACACTATTTCCGTAAATATTGTTGGTAACTTCCCTGTTTGAAACAATGTTACGGCCCCAGAACAATTTTTCCCTCGAAATTATTCAAATCAACTTTACAGGAAATTACACCTGAAAGCTTGATTTGCAAAATACACGTCACTGTTCGTTAACAGAAAACCACAATTATGTCACACAGAGTTAGTGTGCACTCAGTGTTGGTTGTTTGACGGTTGTCAGCCCACTTTGAGGTCTGTGGATATAGAGGGAAAAATTGGATCGGTGTCTGGTAGAGTTCCCGGGTAGCTCAGTTGGTAGAGCGTTGATACGTTTAACCAAAGATCCTGGATTCGATGCCCGACCCCGGAACAAGTTTTTCCTCGAAATTATTCAGTGTTATGGAAAGATAAAAAAATTAATTGTATCATCACATCAAATGCTGAAATATATATGTCCTAAACAGCATAAAGTATTATTGGCACATTTGAGTGGCAACACTGCTTATAACAATTACAAAAGTTTCAACGAAACCAATATAAAAAATGCTGCTGCTGCTGGTTCGGCAGCTACTACTGTTCCAGTTGCACTGGTGTTCACACGTCTCATTGCGTTAATTGCGAAGTATTTTGTACTACATCTCCGCAAAAGTAGTGTTGTGTGACCTTACCTTTAATTGAAATAGTTTGCTCTTAAGTAATTAATTAGGCATTACCAGTAATTGATTTTTTTTTCTATGTGGGAAGTCTTGATAATGAGGAAGTGAGTGTGTGCCTACCTTTTTGCACTATTTTGGCAAAACTCGTAATCAGGTGGAAAATGAACTTTAAGGGCCTCTTCAGACGAGGCCACGAGCATTTGAAGCACTGCTTGCTATACTAAATTTTTGTAGAGAATTTTTCAGTCTTCCAGTGAACATGGATATAGAGGACGATATACTTTTGGCAACTTTGCTCATATGGAGAAAGAACAGACGTAAAAATAGAAGAAGAGTCTGGATCAATGCATTTGTTTTGGAAATACAGAATCGAGGGCTGTTTACATCAGGACTATAAGAATTTTTTTTTGCATGTTTAAGAAATCATTTCAAGAGCTCCAAGCAGGACTTACCAGTGAAAAAAAAAAAAAAAAAAGACACTGTGGAACAATAGGCTGTATACTGTCGTGGTGGTGTAAGGAATTGGTAGCTCAACAGTCGTACGTTAGCAACACCACAGATGAGCCACTAAAATAGTGGGGTGACTGTAGCCGCATTTGAAACCTACAATTTAATTCCATGTATTGTGATGTGAACTACCACTTTTAGTGGCTGCTACCAGCAGCGAAACCAACCACTCAGACCATATGCAGCACCACTATTCTGTGACTGTGGCTGCGTCTGAAGGCTCTTATTTATATTCATTATTCACAAGCAGCAGGGCTTCTAAAAGTGGCTCGGTTGAAGAGGCTCTAAGATGATTTTTGAAAATATGATACGAATCTATTGAGACCACAGTGAATAAGTGGATCCATTACATGACGATGTGAAAGCTTGCAGTTTTCATTAATTACTCACGTTTTCTGTGGAAGCTTCCTCTTCATTATTGTTCTTTCTCAATTCCTCTACGATTGTAACTGACTTCACATCATTTTTCCCAAAGAATGCTTCCTTGTATGAAAGCTGGTGGAAAAACAAACTCCGTGGATCTCTTACTTTTGGATTATACAAACAGTCTGATTTTTCTATTACTCGAGCATTTGCATTCTTCTTTTTTAAGACGGTGCGGGCTATGTCAGGAATTTTCTATGACAGAAAAGAAGTAGAACAGAAATTAATAAAATACATATGGTATTCCATAATAATTCATTTTAAGATGTAAAATTAAAAATAATTTTCACACCTATATTAAAAAAACTGTCCTTAAATTCAATGTAATACCAGAATTCTAATAAAATTTTACAAATATTTCGTAAATGTTTAAATTATATTCTACTTTTTTTTTTTTTTTTTTTTTTTTTTTTTTTTTTTTTTTTTTTTTTTTGCTACAAGAATAAGCTTTCAGTCTGTTTCGACTCAAAGACTGTCCTCTCCAGGGTTGGCTTTCAGCTGATTGGGTCGATTTATCCCAATTGGACCCCATGCCTAAGGGGATCCCACACTTAAGCATAGTGATTTATTTGGATTTTTGTGCTATTTTTAGAATTTGTCTATGGATACTACAGGAAAATGCACAGCAGACCTGGAAGTGGCATTGACAGATGTGAGAGAAGCGAATGTCATAAGTTGCTATTATAAATGACTGCATGCTTGTGGAGTGAGGTACTGAAGTCAGTTCATCCAGAAGAAATTAAGATCCCCATCAAAATAACCTGAGTCTCTTCCTTGCAGTAGGTCTATCGGTACTACCCTTAGGATGTTCCCCTCACTCCTAGTGACTGTGGCTTCAGAAGAAAAGAGTTTTTCTTAGCTTAAACTAATAAAAACTCTGATGAGGATGGCGAGGCCTCATATATGAATATATATATATATATATATATATATATATATATATATATATATATATGATAAAAACTTATTTGATATCAAAGAAAGAAACTACAATCCAACAAAGATTTCTTTCTGATATATTGTATTATTGTAACAAATGTAAATGATACTCGGGAGGAAATTAAACGCAGAATAAATATGGGAATTGCCTGTTATTATTCGATTGAGGAGCTTTTATCATCCAGTCTGCTGTCAAAAATCTGAAAGTTAGAATTTATAAAACAGTTATATTACCGGTTGTTCTTTATGGTTGTGAAACTTGGACTCTCACTTTGAGAGAGGAACATAGATTAAGGGTGTTTGAGAATAAGGTGCTTAGGAAAATATTTGGGGCTAAGAGGGATGAAGTTACAGGAGAATGGAGAAAGTTACATAATGCAGAACTGCACGCATAGTATTCTTCACCTGACATAATTAGAAACATGTTGTTGTTGTTGTTATCTAATGCCAGGCTTTGGCAACGAAGCCATTAGCATTCTTGCTCTCCAATATTTCTCTGTGGTGGATCCATCAGGTAGAACTTCACAGGTTATGAGATGATCTTCAGTCATTTCTTCTTCTTTGTTGCATAGAGGGCAATTTGGATTTGTGTAAATTCCTATTTTATTCAAGTGTTTGGCCAAATAATGTGTTCTGTAAGCATTCTGAATTTTGCTACTGCAGATTTACGTGGGATTTGTGGAGTATTTTAATAAAAAAAAGACAGAAATTAATTAGAAACATTAAATCCAGAGGTTTTAGATGGGCAGGGCATGTAGCACATATGGGCGAATCCAGAAATACATATAGAGTGTTAGTTGGGAGGCCGAAGGAAAAAGACCTTTGGGGAGGCCGAGACATAGTAGATGGGAGAATAATATTAAAATGGATTTGAGGGAGGTGGGATATGTGAGGGCAGCAATGGTGGTACCGGTTTCTTAAAAGCTATAAGATAAGATATCGTATTATTAAGCAAGATTATTAATGAAGAAAAATTATAAACAGACAATATCAAATATTAATAAAATAGTGAAAACAAGCCTTGGTGCGAAATTAAAAAAAAAATAAAAGTATGATTTCTAATTCTCCAAGGAACAGCAGTGGCTATCTTCAGACTAGTAACTGGACATGTCTGTTTGGCAGCGCATCTCTTCAGAATTGGAATTTGTAGATTGCCATGTGTTCTCTGCATAGAAGAAAATTAAGGACCCCTTCAGATGAGCCACTTTAGCAGCGCCACTTGTGACTCGTTAGTGATGCTGCGAACGAGCGTTAGTAGCACTGCGAACGCGCATTTGAAGCACTGCTTAATACACTAATATATTTGTGAAGAATTTTTCAGTCTTCCAGTGAACATGGACATACAGGGGATATACTTCTGGCAACTTTGCTCATACGGAGAAAGAATAGAAATGGTTTTTGAAAGACAGAATCGAAGACTATTTCACACTTTATTTGATGATTTACATCATGACTATAAAAAGTGTATTTTTTCGTATTTTCACATGTTCAAGAAATCATTTCAAGAGCTTCTAGCAGGAATTACCAATGAAATTCGAAAAAGACATTGTGGCATAATAGGCTATATACTGTCGTAGTGGTGTAAGGAATTGGTGGCCCAACAGTCATCTGTTAGCAGCACTACAAATGCACCACACACATGGCGCTAAAATAGTGGCGTGGCTGTGGCTCCGCCTGAAACTTAAAATTTAATTCCATATATCATGATGGGAAGCGCCACTTTTAGCGGCTGCCACTAGTGGCGAAGCCAATCACCCAAACCATCTGCAGCGCCACTATTCTGTGGCTGTGGCTGCTTCTGAAGGCCCTCCTTTATATCCGTTATTCACAAGCAGCCTGCAGCACTTTTAAAAGTGGCCTCATCTGAAAGGGCTCTAAACTATGAACTTGCAGCACACACTGAACTCAAAGCTATCAACATTTCAGATGATAAAGTTCAACACTAGCATAGCTCAGAGGTTTTCGTGCTGATGCAGAGTTACACTCAAGTGTGGGTTCGATTTCCTCTTGGGCTAATTATCTGGTTCGTTTTTTCCGAGGTTTTCCCCAACCATAAGGCGAATATCTGGTAATCTTTGGTGAATCCTCGGCCTCATCTCGCTATCACCAATTCCATCGACACTACATAACTCAATAGTTGATACAGCGTCGTTAAATAACCAACTAAAAATAATGAAAGTGTCGATAAAATTATAGACGTTACTGGCATATTAGAAAAGTTATGAAAATCCAATGTTGTGAGCATTTGATTAATTTATTTGAGATAATTAATGCAGCAAGAACGTTTGAACAGTTGATAAATTTATTCTGTCCATTGAATATGAAAATTACCTGGAGTTTATTAAACTTACAAGGGGTCAGTGAGCTGATATAGAAACCTACCTTGAAATTTTTCTGACAGAAGACGTCTTGTAAGAATGCCACACACAAAAATTCAACTGCGAGTTTCAACTGTAAGGTCTTGAGATCGAAGCTCAGACCACGTTGTGCTGTTTTCTACTTTCTTTAGACTCAAACGCATTCTACTAAATCGACAGAGCAGTGTATTTAATTATTCAGAAATTTTTCTTGTAGGTATGTTATTATATCATTAGCAAAAAGCGGTTTTTTATTCAGAGCTTTGTTTATATAATTATCCTACTATTTTGTGTAAAAATTCTTACTTTATTCACTTCTACAAGATGTTTGAAAATGCGCAGCTTCTTTCTGCCCTGGCTACTGCTTGCAAGGCTCGGAATGGAGAGGAAAGACACAGTAAGCCTCGCTAGCTTAGTGCCAATCCACAGCCCGACATCTTGTTCTCCATTGGGATAGGTGAAGATCCCAGGTCCAAATCGGAAGTTATTTTTATGAAGACCCTTCAAAAATAATTTGAGAAACTTTGTAAAAGTCACCAGTGGCGTAGTGTCAATGTAAGCTAAAAAACTCAGCTTCCCCAGCTAATAACTCCATAATAAACCTGCAGTTTATGAACAAAATTATTTATTAATTTTAATACAATTTATATTTACTCATTAAATGTTGTGATGCGGCAGCTCAGGATGATTTGTGATGCAGCAGTAAACATGAAACCTGCACACACCAGCTTCCAATGTTCCAATCCCCTCCACTGCACTACAAGCAGAATCGTTTCTTTCACGCATTCTTCTGTGTAACCTATCCCGCAGATTTTCCTTCCCTTCTAAGTAAACTACCCTGGTCGCAAGGCTCGCAAGAAGCTAGCTTTGGCATTGGAAAGAATTTAGCTTCCAAGTTATCCCTTTCGTCAGTTGTGTTCAGTTGAAGTGTTAGTGTGCATTGTGGCTGATATAATAAATGTGAGTGAAATGACAGTTCCTGACACTAAGTTATGTAGTCAAAAATAATCTTCTGATAAAGATTTTAACGTTGATTGACGTAATTTTACTAACACTGTATCTATTGACCCGTCGACCTGGTTGGCGAGTTGGTATAGCGCTGGCCTTCTATGCCCAAGGTTGCGGGTTCGATCCCGGGCCAGGTCGATGGCATTTAAGTGTGCTTAAATGTGACAGGCTCATGTCAGTAGATTTGCTGGCATGTAAAAGAACTCCTGCGGGACAAAATTCCGGCACATCCGGCGACGCTGATATAACCTCTGCAGTTGCGAGCATCGTTAAATAAAACATAACATTTCTATTGACCCTTAATATTGTGATTTCTCTAAATATGACAGGGAGTGAGCTTATGTTAAATTATACGTATACATGTCTATTTGTTAGAGATATGTGTAAACCATGAAATCATATTTTACTGCAATTTGAGGTGGTGCCTTATTGGTGTTACTTATGAGGTTCCAACCAATCTTCGGACTGCTGACTTGACATAGACTACAGTACTATTTATTTTAAGACTATATTTTTGCAATACCTTTCCTCATACATGAAAGACAACTTGAGTTAGCTTTCCCTGCCCAAAATTTCGTGCTACACCACTGAAAGTCACATCTGCTCAATATACAAGAATACAGAGGTGGGTGTAGGATTCAACTGTAGTTAAGCCTGGATTATTGTCATCTTCTACCATCCGTTTCTACGAATATTGTCATTTGTTATTTCATATCATTGAGTTCGATGATCGTCGAAATTCTGTTAATCGTAATTCTTTCCCATATATTATGTTATACTGTATCGGTAATTTCTGTATGTACCAGTACCACCTCTGATTGAGGTTCAGGCTGATATGTACATCTATTATCTGGCAGTAAATTTCATTTGACGATATGTGTCAGAAGAAGAACAATTGTTTACAGGGTTGTTTCCGATCTCTGATAATGAATTTGAATGACATCATGTGCGTCAGAAGTCACACGACAGCTGAGCTGTGGTGCGAGGTGACAGACCAGTAGTGAGTGATCTCATAGTCAGAATGCACGGCGATTCACAGCAGAAATTCCCAAGAAAATCGAGCCTTTTTGGGAGGGGTACATAACAACCCTTTCCGATGCTAAGTACAGTTAAGTGAAAATAAAAAAAGCTTGCAATAAACGAGGTTTCGTTATTTCCAAGAAAGGCATCTTCTATGTACTTAACAAGATTGGTATAGCTCGACTGGAATTAATTTGTATCATCTTGTGGGGTGCAGCGACTTGTGATGGGGAGGGGTGGATTTGCTTGTTTTTTCCACTCTGGAATTAATCCCATACGAGCTTTGCCAATCTTATTAGGTACACACAAGATGCCTTTCTTGGAAATAACGAAACTACGTTTATTGCAGGCTCCTATGATTTTCACGTAACTGTACTTGGCATCGGAAAGGGTTGTTATGTACCCCTCCCAAAAAGGTTCGATTTTCTTGGGCATTGATACTGTGATACACAGTGCACTCTAATTATGAAATCACTCACTACTGGTCTGCCACCTCTCGCCGCAATTCAGCTGTTGGTGTGATTCCTGACGCACATGATGTCATTCAAATTCGTTATCAGAAATGGCAAACAACCCTGTATAATATATCTGAAGTCTGATTAGTGAAATATGTTACTAGTCATCGATGTATGCAATGAAAGCGGAAAGGAACTGGTCACCCTACCTCATTATCTTCGGCTTAATTTCCCATGAGTGTCACAAAGTTCCAACCCATATTCTGACAGTTGACTAAACAAATAATGTAAGTACCAGTACATTTCATTTTTCTTGAATTAGTATTATTCACATAATCTACAGCATTCAAGACACCCAGATCACTCTTATCAACCAATTCTGTTTAATCTCTTTCGATATTTGGCTGTCATTCATAAAAAACAAAATTACTGAACTTCAAAATCTATGGTTGAATAACCACGTCTTCCATTGATTAATTCTTTCTCAGACTTCTAGATAGTTTCCCATTCTTTATTGTTCATTTTCACTAAGAAAATTAATAGTCTTGAATTCAGTTTAGGCGGGAAATCATATTTCCCAAATTATTGATGTGACATAAGAAAATACTTACTAGTACGGTATGCAATTAAAGTGTGGATAGCGTGATGTTCCCCCCCCCCCCCCCGCAGCCAGGTAAATTTGTACCAGAACTGTATTAAAACTGATAGAAATGTGAAGAGTACCAGTAGCTATTATTTGTTTATAATGAGAGTTTAAGTAGAGTCTTAGAAAAAAGTTTTGTTGCTTCCAGAAAGGAGGCATTGCGCAAGATCAGATATACCTACAACGAAATGAAATTAATTTTATTACCACAACTAGTCGTACTCTTGTGAACCATGTCGCTCTTCCTTTGATCATGTGCACTGCCTCCTTTCTCGGACTTACAAAGTTTCTATCGACAAAACTTTTTTCTAAGACTGTACATATATTAATAAATTGTCTTCAACTACTAGCACTATGAAAATGGTTTAAGAGGAAACATTTCACATATCATCCATGCGAATACAAGGAGTAGTACCGGTATTTATGTCTGATTATAAAAACAACGACAAATTTAGAAATTGAAAGAAGCTTAATTGATGGTAGGAGAATAATGTTAAATTCAATATTATGGGGTAGGAATATCTTGCCTGGTACGAAAAATTAATATTTAAGGCACTGCTACAAAGTACTTTATTATATGGAGAAGAAACCTGGGCAGTGAACAAACTACAAGCCGAAAGATTAATGGTACCGGTAATGAAAATGGATTTTTGGAGGAGGTCAACAATAATATCAAGAAAAGATAAAATCTGAAATAATACAGTCTGATCCATTTGGGTATGGATAATATTATTTTATTATTATAAAGCTATTATGATAGTAGGAAAAATTTGTTGCTGGTTATACTGTGATTAAAAGATGGGAGTTTCCGTATATGACAATCAACATTGCATCATCTGAAAGGACAAATGAAAATCGTAGGTGATTAAAATGGCTACTACAAATCAACAGTGGGCACAATGTGTTCTTTGGTATGCTAAATTTGAGAGTGTTAAAAGAGTTCAAAGGAAATTTCGACCTGAATATGGTGTGCGTAATGTACCTAAATACGATTCCATAATGTTGTGGTATCGAACATTTTGTAAAAACAGGTTCTGTTGTAAAAAAACATGCTGGAGATCGCAGGCGAAACCCAGTACAAGAAGTAGCTATATCTTGGCTTGGTCCCCAAACTTCCCAGATCTAATCCCTCCTGACTTCTTCGTGTAAGGTTTTGTTAAAGACATTGTCTTTTCACAAAGACCCAGGAACATTGATGATCTGAGAGTAAAAATTACTCAAGCTTCTCAACAAATCACCCCTCTTATGTTACAACGGACATGGGCTGAATTGCATCACCGTTATGAATTGTGCAGGGTGCACAATGGGGTTCATGTTGAGCTCTGAGGAATCTCCCATCTCTCAGTGTTGTATGCACAAAGTTTCAACAAATGAAGTTCAGTAGTAGATGTCTTACGGTATTTTTATTTTATCCATACCCAAATGGATCACTCTATAATATCAGAGAAATTATGCAGGTAGACATAAATATTTTAGAGACAATGGAAGGGAAACGGTTGAGTTGATATGGACAATTAAAATGGGTGACTAAGAACAGAATACCATGGAAGATACTGAATTGGAGTCGACCTGGTTGGCGAGTTGGTATAGTGCTGGCCTTCTATGCAAAAGGTTGCGGGTTTGATCCCGGGCCAGGTCGATGGCATTTAAGTGTGCTTAAATGCGACAGGCTCATGTCAGTAGATTTACTGGCATGTAAAAGAACTCCTGTGGGACAAAATTCCAGCACATCCGAGGACACTGATATAACCTCTGCAGTTGGGAGCATCGTTCAATAAAACAACATTTAACATTTTACTGAATTGGATGGCGGAAAGGACTAGAGGAAGGGATAGATCACGAAGATGTTGATTGGGTGGGGTTCAACGAAGCATGCAGAGAAAAGGACAATGTTTTGATGATGCTATGGACAGGGACATTTGACGACAGCAGATTGATTTGGGTTGAAGGAGAACCATTGTATAATGGAATATTCCTAAAAAAATGAACAAGTCAGGATATCAGTCTTAATTATTTCAGTCTAGCAATATTGTTAACGTTTGAGATGGGCAGGGCATGTAGCACGTATCCAGAATCCAGAAATGCATATAGAGTATCAGTTGGGGGGCCGGAGGGAAAAACACCTTTGGGGAGGCCGAGACGTAATATTAAAATCGATTTGAGGGAGGTGGGATATGATGATAGAGACTGGATTAATCTTCCTCAGGATAAGGACTGATGGCGAGGTTATGTGAGGCCGGCAATGAACCTCCAGATTCCTTAAAAGCCAAGTAAAGCAATATTGTTATCAAGTATAAGTATGCATAGTGTTTTAGGCTACCTAAAGGCTTATAGTACCGCAGTTTGAATTTGATGGTTACGGTATGGATCCTCATTTCTACCTAGATGCCTGTGTAATATCCCTAAATTAAAGGGGAAAAATGAATTGCTGTACAATTTCACAAAACGAAATAAAACTAAAGACAGTGCTTACGGCTATTCGGCAATGTAATTATGAACTGTATGTAGATATTGTAAGATATTTCTCTTTGACCATGAATCTACCTATAAGAAGCATTTGACTTTTTTAAACCGATCACAATTACCTCAAATACTGCTCCATCTGGCATAGATGTTCTGCCATATCCCTCCTTATTGTTAACATACATACATCCTTCGTAGACATGTCTGGGGCCATTGTCATTCCAAGTGTACGTCCCCTTTCCATGCAAGCAATCGTGCAGGAATTCGCCTCTGTATTCTTGGAACCACTGCGCAAATTACAAGAGAGTTAGAATATTTGTTCTTCGGTAGAGTTGTTGCTAGAATCTGTACAAAGAGTGTGCAAAAGAGGTACTAAAGTAACAAAGGAAGATGAGAGCATGGTTTTTTATATATAAAAAAGGAAGAGCTTACATTCTATATTTATGCAACACTAATTACAAAAAGAAAAATCCCTACAATTATGTATTACAAATAAAATATTCTTGAAGCTACTGTAGTTTGAAAAAAATTGTAACAGTTCATTTTACTTCTTATTCCTTAATGCGAATAATGCCAGAGGTATGCAGAGAGCTGAAAGAGAAATGGTGCCAGCAGAGTGGCTTCGATGGTTTAATAAACCTGATCCCACTCTTCTGCCGAGTACCACTCCACACACATATATATAGTGTGGGGCAAAAGTCGCTTGAACGAAATTTGAGATTTAAATGAAAAGACAGATATGTTTATACTTTTTTCTGTTACGAAAATGATTATTTTTTTATATTAAATATTCAAAATATGAACCTCCTTGATCAATACACATGTGACATCGATCTAGAACAAATCTGCTAAGTGACGAACACAACTCCTTATTTGAATCAATAATTGCAAAAACATGTTCTATTAAAATTTTAAAGGACCATCTTCTGCGGAAATCTGGAAAAAGAACAAAGAGACTAGTAAAGTGCTTTGTGTGGAGCGTGATACTCTATGGGGGCAGAAACATGGACATTACTACGAAGTAGAGAGAAGCAATTGGAAGCATTGAAATGTGGATATGGGTAAGAATGGAGCATGTGAAATGGACAGACAGAATAAGAAATGAAGCTGTGTTGGAAAGAATGGATGAAGAAAGAATGATGCTGAAACTGATCAGGAAGAGAGAAAGAAACTGACTGGGTCACTGGCTAAGAAGAAACTGCCTACTGAAGGATGCACTGGAAGGAATGGTGAATGGGAGAAAAAGCAGAAGAAGATGTCAGATGATATATTGTTGAAATATTTCTTTTTCTTTTATTTTATTTAATAATGACGTAAAACACTGATTAATTCTATACTGTTTCCATCAAATGTCACCGTAATGAATTCAATAAAGGCCATGTTAATCTCAAAATGTCATTTTAAAAATGCGTCTTGCATGGACTTCTATAGTTTTCTGAAGGAAAGGCCAACACTTCTAGAGCAAATTCACTCATAAAAGAAATATGATGCTGATTGTACAGTTCATCTTCATGGGGAATGTTAAAATAGTTAAAATGTAATATGAGACAAAAAATTTTGTTATGAAACAAGTTCAGAATACAGTGACATGGATATAATGTAAGGTCCAATTTAACCTGGAGTATTTTTAAACAGATGAGTTAACCTAATTAATTCAGACTAGTTGCAATATAAAAAAATATGGTCAAAAATAACTTAAGCCAAGTATTTATACTACTCTATAATGTATAATTACTAGGCCTATAGCCTTGTTATTGTAAACAATGTAGTATTACTTTAAAATAAATAAAACTGGACCTTATTGCTCACTGACATTATATAAACACAAGTAATAACGGATATTTAAATAAAATGTTGATTCGTGTCAACTTTAATAAGTGTCCCGTTTTTTTATTTTGGGAATCTGGTCACCCTATGTCAGCATCATGCTCTGGCCATCTTTTCCTCTGGAAAAGACCCCATACTAAGATAAGATTTCAGACTTTCACAGTGACCAATGTAATGTGGTATTACATTTTTGGATATTTGCACTGTGTTATACATGGAGAGATAGCCAGCTACGGACTGAAAGATTCATGGTTCAATAGCAGGTGGTGACGAGATTTTTCTCAATGCCAAAACTTTCAGAACAGCCTCAAGATTCACTCAGCCTCCTATTAAGTTGAGTATCGGGTCTTTTCCAGGAGTAAAAGTCAGTTGCAGCCTGATGCCGACCACACCACCTCATTCTAGTGCTGAGGTCATGAAAGCATGGAAGTCTCTCCCTGTGTCCCCAACCGTCTTCATGCCTGTACAGGATAACTTCATCTTTCTTTTTTACTCTCCTTATGAAACAATTTGTTCGGTGTGTGTGTGTGTGCGTGCGTGCGCGTGCGCATGTGCGCGTGTGTGTCAATATTCCTAGTCCAATTGGAATGGAATTTTACAATTTCTGTTGTAACATGGATTATATTGTCATTATTTTCTAATGTACGAGAACTCATTATGAGGCTCTCAGGTACCTGTGTTTACGTCTGTGGCCGCTATTACTGCAGCATCTCTTGTGATATTCCCCACGCTCACTATACAAGAGTTTTGCAACATTACATAAAATTTTCTGTTAAGGTAGGCCTATTGTATATATAGTGAAAACTATAGTCGATTTTAATACATACATCTTTCCTCCACCATTGAATACAACCGATATTTGATCTGCAGCTTTCTTCATCCAGATCGCCAGAGTAATAACTTAAACATGGAAGTGTTAGTGCATAGTTTGTTGGTAAGTTCTGAGACGAATCCTTAAATCTCTTATACAATTGATCACCTCTGGATATGGCCGTACTCTGCAATATCTCTTTATGCTGGTCTTGTACATCCAATTGATGGATGGCCAATATCTTTTCATATGCAGAAGTTTCGGACGTAGATTTAAACTGTGACTGTTTGGATGCTATGACACGCAGATCGAAGAACTCAGCTACGCCTTTCACTGACATAATTGAATGCACACGTCACACATACGAGTCAACTTGTCATGAAATCCTGAAAAGGAAAATCGCAAGGAAGTGCATTTGTAATTGTTTATTTAACGTCCATTTTAAGTCAGATTGACGCCAGGGCTGACTTTGAGCCAATTGTATTATATTGTATTGTCTTTATTAACATTCCATGGTATTCATACATTGCTTCACAGCTAGAATATGGAATAAGTAAAAAAACTTAATGCTACTATAAAGTCTTAATTTATAGTCACAGTCTAGTTGAAATATATACAGAAGAGGTCTACAATATAGTCTACTAGTACAACACAAAGTTTTAGTATCAATATCATGAAGCGTTGTTGAATGTTATGAATTCACCTACAGAATAGAAGACGTGAGAAATTAGATATTTCTTTAATGTGGCCCTAAATAATCTTATGTTTTGAGTTTCATTTTTTATATCGATAGGAGGCTATTAAAAATTTTTACTGTCATATAACGCACTCCTTTTTGATAGCACATTAGACTTACTGATGGAGCATGAAAGTAATTTTTTTGACGTCTATTTATGCTATGAACTGTTGAATTAGTTTCCACGATTACATATGAGGAAGATTATTAATGGCAATATATATATATATATATATATATATATATATATATATATATATATATATATATATATATATTTATCCAATGCCACCAGATTGTCTTTTCGACATTTCTGGTCTTCTCTCCTGGCCAGGGCTTAGTTGTAACCCACTTCTGAGGTTGGGGCGCCAGGAGAGATGTTAAATATAAACTTAACCTAAATTCCAGACCATGGACGAACACAGGAATAATCCCATTTTAAGGAAAAATTCCTGTGTTCTAACCGGGAATCGAACCCGTGACCTCATGAACTATAGCCAGAAGCTCTGACCACTAGGCCATGAGGCTGGTCTAATGGCAAAATATACTGACAAGCCATGGACAGATTTATCCCAATCAGGCCTCGCACCTAAGGGAGCCTCACACTAGGATAATCTACTTCAATAAACTTACATCAAATACACAAAATAAAATAATATTGCAATGTACACCTAACACCATAATATGTAATTTTATGGAGAACAGAAACGATTTTAAATTTCGGTAGTGCATAACTTATGCCAGCAGAAAGTAGGGTGCACACGACTATTTCACCACTAGCTTGATCGTTTTTACACCCCTTATTCAAGAGTATCCAACATCAACTAGGTGGCTTTAATTTGGCCCGTGGAGAGACAAAGCAGTGCATGGAGTGAAGCTAGCGATGTAAATAATTGCACAGTCAACCAGTACAGTACCTTCCTTCTTGAATCTTGAGGTTATGTTTCTTCCATAGACGAATTGACAGTATAACCATGATAATACTTCATACAAACAAAGAATCTGCTAATATTTGAATTAATTTTTTACTTTCGCAAGGACATAAAATTAAAATTGAATTTATTAATACAAAAAAAAAAAAAAAAAAGAGAGCTTACACTGTATTTTCACGTTTATTAAATAATTATAGGCTCCCGAAGCATTTATTTATTTCGTTCACTTTATTGTTGTTAACCTTCTTTTGTTTTAACATTTTAAAATAAAGTTTACTTCTTGTGATATTAATCTGCATTTCTTTTCAAAACAATTTCTCTGCTTTATGGGTAGGCTGTGTGTGTTCAAAATTTTATATTTTATATAATCTCCTGGTACCTGAAATGCTGTTGGTACCATTACCATAATATTCAGATCACTATCTTTCTGTCCGCACATTTACAGTTTAATCACAGTCTAGTATATGCAGTCGCAAAGATCAATACGTAGTAAATATGCAAACATTAGATACCGGTAGTTGCTCACCACTAGGATCGCAAATATTGCCTCATTACAGGCAATGCAAAATAGTACCGTCACAGTCTATTGTTTCCAGCACCCTCAAAACTCAAGCTTCGTGACTGTATGGTTTAATGTTAAAGAAATAATATTGACCAAGGTGCACCATTAACCAAGCAACAAAACTGTTGAATTTCCATGTCAGAGACCAGAGTTAAAAAATTGTAAAGTTTTAAAGAAATTTGTGCTGGACAAAGACAGTGTTTGGGACAGATTTTTGCAAATTATTCTCATTTCCCATGCTGCCACCGCTTCTCCTTTATTACTGATCATCACCATATTAATGTAATATACTTACTACAAGGGTAAGCAAAAAATCTAATCATCATATACATTCAGGTACCTACTGGGTCTGTTAACTCATTCTCGGGAAAATCGTAAATCAACACTGGACATACATAAGTATTGGCAGTATGTCGTTCTGTGGTCAAAATTATGCAAGATCTCTGCTTAAAGCAAATAGAACAAATGTAAGACAAGACACATACATCAAATTCTTGGAGGAAGAAGATAAATCCTTGCTTTAATGACAGAAATTGATCTCAAATCTGCTCGATTTTTAGCTGGCTATTCCATCACTTGGATCACAATACAGGATAGGTGTGTTTGATGATGATTATGACGACAATGATAACACAGTCTAGTATATACAGTCACGAAGCTTGAGTTGTTGAGGGTACTAGGAAAAATAGACTGTGCTGGTACTATTTCGCATTGTCTGTAATGAGGCGATAGTAGCGATCCTAGAGGTTAGCAACTATCTATGGATGCATATTCCTTACGTATTGAGCTTCGTGACTGTATATACTAGACTGTGATGATAATGAACATACTGGGCGAATAGAATATAGAGAACAGCAATATGGAGACCCAGCTCTTGGCCAAGCCATTTTCAGACTCCTGCTATGGATACATCTTGCTATCGAAGATATGCAGTGCAGTATTGGTAATTCGGCACCCAAATTTGTCGGATCTTATGGATTACAATAATGACAGCGAAAGAGACAAAACATATACCCCAGGATCAGAAAGTGAAAACAGTCTGGAGAAATGAATATTAATGTAAAATATTACTAAATGTAAGCAGTTAAAACTTATTTACTCACCCACATTAATAAAGGAAATGTTGAGCCTGTCTGCCTTCTTGTTCCAAACATATGCTGCATGTATTTAAGATGTGACGCATCACTCATTGCATTTCTCATTGAGAAATGAAGGCAATGTTTTTCCAATTGCTATTTTTCAGTTTTTTCCATGGTATGCGGATTACTTTTTGTAACTTTGTCATTTAGAGTTCCTCAGAGATATAACAAAGGATACTGGTACAAACATGTCCATAGAATAAACATCTTTACAAGCATATTATATATTATTTTAATGTACCGAAGTATATATGATATTTCCATGCAGATATTCTGCATCTCCGTTCCACTCCTCTTTCATCTTTACAAGCGCCTGATGACATAATTGAAGATAGGCCTCCTGAAACTTTTATCATCTATTAAACACACCTTTTTAATTTAAGAATGTGGGAATGAATCTTCTGGTGGTGTTTGTTGGCAATTACAAGATTTTTAAATTATGAACTACACAGAAAAAAAGGTTTCAACATATCATTATCTCAGAGACCACCATTCAAATAAAGTTCTAAATGTTATATGTTATTTTCCAGACCTTATTTGACATAGACAATGTAGCCTTTTGTTACTTTTGTATTCACATTAAATATAAAAAGATACTGTAATTTAGATATCAATTTATATACTAATTTTTTCATTCAATAATTTTACAAACTACTATAATACGTCTTCACCATCTGTATAGAGCTCCAGAAAATGTATACGCATACAAAAATTCATCACTACGTCTGTAATAGTTTCCGAACAAATGGTACCTAAAAAAAGTTACTGGTGGGTGGTGGGGGGGGGGGGGAGGAATGCATTGTATGAGTACCTACCTCAAACTGAAAACTTCCCAGCCCCATATTTTTTACATTAAAAAGGCGTGTTTCAGGAGCCTATAATTATTTAATAGAAATGAAAATCTTAAATTAAAAAAAATAATACCTACGTTTTTAGCCTTAGAGTGCAATAGAATTAATTAATAAGAAGAATGTTCAATTCTCTTTGCAGACGATTTGGTATTATTAGCACTTTCAGAAGACGACCTCCAAAGGTCAATATATAATTTGCAGCATGTAGCAGCCACATACAATATGGAAATTTCAACAGATAAAACAAAAATTATGGCATTCTATGGGAAATACCCAATACAAAGTAAAATTTGTCTCGATAATAAAGTATTAGAAAGATGGAATAGTTTCTCATATTTAGGTTACAATCTTTCCATTTTTGAAGAATTGGACATATCACAGAAAATTAATAAATACACAAGAGGTATGGGCATTATAAAGAGTGTGATGAAACCATCCATATGTCTCTACAACACATTGGCACGACCGATGCTCAGCTATGGCAGCGAAGCATGGACACTGAGGAAAGCAGATAAAAGCAGAATAACGGCTTGTGAAATGCGATTCATGCGAAGAACAGCGGGCTATACTAAATGGGATCTGAAAAGAAATTGTGAAATTTTAAAGGAACTAAAAACTCAACCAGTTTTAGATTACATTGTTCAATATCAGTCTAATTGGAAACATCATTTGGAAAGAATTAGTAATAGTAGTTGCCCAAAGGCAATTTATAATTATGTTGTTGTTGTTGTTTTCTAATGCCAGACGTTTGACAATAAAGTCATTTGACCTCTTGCACTCCAATATTTTTCAAAGATATTATCATGACCAGCCACTGAAGCACAAATTTTGAGGTGTTCCGAATCCATTTCTTGGTTTGAGTTGCACAATGGGGAGTTAGAGGACTGATATATTCCAATTCTATGCAGGTGTTTGGCCAAACAATCATGGCCTGTTGCCAATCTAAATGCAGCTACAGACGATTTTCGTGGTAAGTCGGGAATTAACTGTGGATTTTGATGCAGAGAGTTCCATTTTTTCCCTTGTGATTGAGTTATCAAATTTTGTTTGTTGAAGTCTAAGTATGTAGATTTAATAAATCTCTTCACAGAGTAATACGTAGATTTAGTAACAGGTCTGTAAGTAGCAGTGCTGCCCTTCTTTGCTGAAGCATCCGCATTCTCGTTTCCCAGGATTCCACAATGGGATGGTATCCATTGGAATACAATTCTTTTATTGAGTGATATTAATTGAGAGAGCATTTTAGTTATTTCTGCTGTTTGAGATGAAGGTGTGTGTTTAGAGACTATTGATAGAATAGCTGCTTTGGAGTCTGACAATATAACTACATTCCTAAATTTATTGATGTGGCATAGAAGGTTCCTGAGACATTCACTTATTGCAATGATTTCACCATCAAAACTTGTTGTTCCATATCCAAGAGATCTATAAAGTGAGAAGAGACAGCAAGTAACACCTGCACCGGCACCTTGTTCTCTGGAGATCAAGGATCCGTAGGTGTATAAATGAAGCCAGTTTTGTGGAGAGTAGCTAATATTAATTGTCTCTAAAGACAATTGTTTCAGTATTTCAGTGTTTACTTCTGATTTCAGTATTTCTTCTGTTAAATTTAGATTATATTCTATATTTAATAGAGTTATATAATTAATATAATATATATATTTAATATAATTATGTACCACAAGGCCAAAGATCTGTGGGTCGTCCTGCTAAGAGATGGCGTGAAAATTTTATGTGTGTCCATAACAGGCCTTGTGGCCTAACACTTGTCAGGCAGAAGAAGAAGAAGTTAGAATAGTACTGTATTTTTAAAATGTATCTTTATTAGTCAATAATTTCAGCAAACAACATACTGTATTACAGGGGCGTATTTTGCGGGCTACTGGGGCTACCGGCGGTAGCCCAAGGAAATTACAAAAGAAAAAGTTCATAATATAACATAATGTAATAATTTTGTATTATTAGTTTTACCATAGTAATTAAAATTAAAGTAATTGTTAGATGTATTTTGTGTAATAATAGGGTCAGCGGTAGCCCAAACCCTTTAACCAGTATACGCCAATGCTGTATTACTAGTATTAATAGACAAGCAGGAGAGTCTTATTAACAATAACTATGCATACTCCGACTATGCAACTTAAAAAGAGAGCTACTATTTATTCCACATTTTGCTTAAAATATTTTTATATATAGTTTGTACTAGTCCTGTACTTCCTGTCCTGTGTTTTCTTTCAGGAGTTGTAAGAGAAATAACAGCCTTAACATCATTATTCACACATGAAAGTCTTTCAATAATCTTCTTTTGTTGTCATAGATAAGTTAAGTAGGCGTAGGTGTAAACTTATGAATTCTTTCCTACTTTGTCTTCAATCTGTTTTATAATAATTCATGTAGGAACTGCAATAAGTTATTAACATATTAAACAAGCTTTTGTCATGTTCAGCAAGTCTTGCACGTTAAAGTTGCTAAGATTCCTCTTCTTTTCGAAGTTTCGAAGTACATATATTCCTGAAAGACAAAAGATCTTTATTAAAATAAAATTCAACCTTTAAGTCAGTAGTCTCAATAATGAAATAACTTTAGTTTTGAGACTACTACTACAAGACTTTGTACATTTCAAGAACCGAACACTTGAAAGCTTAGGGAATAGTTATTATATACAGGGTGATTCAGTGACTATGTTAGAAATTCTTAGGAATGATAGAGGAGACAATTTATTATGAACAACTTTTAAATAGGAACCTATGTCTGGAAACATTCCACTCGATAGTTACAAGCCTAGATATGTTAGTCGGTGAAACCAGCTAGAATCGAATTCAAGGCCATCCTTTTGAAGTTTGTTGTAGATGACCTGTTCCTGCAAACGTTGGTGATTTTTCATAAACATGGTATAAGCTAGTTGGCATCCTAAATTATATTTTGACTGATTAAATCTTGCAACTTTCCTTCCATTGCCTTTTGCTCGTCCATAAATGAAATGCATATGAGCAAGTTGCGAGATTTAATCAGTCAGAATATAATTTACGATGCCAACTGGCTTATACCATGTTTATGAGAAATCACCAACGTTTGCAGGAATGATTGTCTGCAACGAAACTTCAAAAGGATGGCCTTGATTTCGATTCCAGCACTGACTAACTTATCTAGGTTTGTAACTACAAAACAGAATATTTCCGGACGTAGATTCCTATATGAAAGTTGTTCATAATTGTATCCTCTACCATCCCTAAGAGTTTGTAACATAGTCACTGAATCACTCTGTATAGTTAATTCTCGATCATCCTTAACATTATTGCGGACAGGAATCATAGTTACCTAATAGGCTACAAAATCATGCTTAATTAGGTTTGCCAGGTTTTTGTCAGAAAAAAAAGGAAGATTTGCCATGATATATTTATTTTATTATGCTGAATAGAACAGTGTTGTTTACACATGAGTAGGCTATATTCAAAAATTTAAAAAAGAAATGAGATTTTGGTACCCCTGGATTCCTTTTCTCCTTGGTTACGAATTGAACATTTGAAACTTATGAAGCAATTGTTATAAATCACATAAAATCGAGGAAAAAAAGTGGGTCAAGCTGCAAGAGAAGTTAAATCCCTACTGTGGTCAGTTACAATTGAAGTTGTATTAGGAATCCCATTCATCCCATTTTACCCGGGACAGTCCCATGTTTTACAAAAAGTCCCACCATATCAGAAACATTTTTTGGGACGAGAAAATGCTCCGCTTTTTCTCGATCTGAAAAAAGAGCTTTATTTGTGAGTTTCCTATTGAATACTAGAGATAGACAGCGTCCGATAGTGTTTAATTCTTAGCATTATCAAGTTCAAATGCAGCCGTAGAAAATGTATGTTGAATTTTTTAATGTAATGTTGAAAGAGCCAAACTTCTTGAACAAATATACAGTTCGTATAAATATAAAATACACTGTGAATCTACTTCAGCAGAAAACAAAACTACATCTTCTTCAGCAGTAAAAAATTACTGTGCATCTACTTCAGCAGAACATTCAACATAATATCTGTATGTGAAAAAAAAAATTCGTAAAAATTACTATGCTGTGATAAAATTAAAATACAAGTAGTTCAGTAGTAGGTACTTCAGTTTAATACTTTAATAATTAAAATTTAATTAGTTAATGTTGAGATTTTTTTTCCTTTTTTGTATATTGCGCTTTTTTATAAAATGTCCCATGTTTTTAGTAAGGCATTTTTCAAATGTCCCGGTTTTCAAATAAACTAAAATGGGAACCCTAAGTTATATCTATTAGTCAGATTTACAATTGCAAAAACAGCTAAATCATTACGACAAAATGGCAACCTCAAACTTCAATTTGCAAAAGTAGCTACATCCTTTTCATACAACCATAAGGGAAATTTATTTTCACTTATATAATAAAATTATGTGGCATTTATAAATATGTGAGTAGGAGAAAATAATAATATGTTAACAGCACTGAAAAACAGCTGTATATTACGGGGGGATCCAGGAAATAACGACTGTTTTGTTGTAATAATTAAAAAAAAATATTTATTTGAAAAAACAAAGTCTGTTACATAACTGAAGCTTCCTTTACTTCTCTACATAATCACCATCTACATTTAAACATTTGTCGTATCTGTTCACTAGCTTTAGAATTCCCGTGTTATACTCCTCTGCCGCCAGTTCATTAAGCCAGGTGTTCACTGTCTTCTTCAACTCTTCATCACTTCCAAAACACGTACCACCCAGAAAGTCTTTCAGCTTAGTGAAAAGGTGTAAATCGCTAGGAGCAAGGTCTGGACTATAGGGCGGATGACCAAAGATTTCCCAACCGAATTGATCCAGCAATTCTCGAGTTGAAGCAGCAGTGTGCAGGCGGGCATTGTCGTGAAGAAGCACAACTCCTTTCGAAAGCATTCCTCGCCTCTTGTTTTGGATGGCTCGCCGTAGTTTTCGTAAAGTCTCACAATAACGATTTGGATTGATCGTAGTGCCTTTTGGCATGAAATCCAGCAAAAGAACACCTTTGCGATCCCAAAAGACAGTAGCCATGACTTTTTGTGTTGAGAGAGTCTGTTTGAATTTTCTCGGTTTCTTGGGTGATGAGGGATGATGCCACTGACGTGATTGGCGCTTGGTCACTGGGGTGTTGTGAGACACCCAGGTCTCATCACCAGTCACAATTTGATCAAGAAAGGCGTCTCCATCTGTGTGATATCGCATCAAGAATGTCAATGCTGAGGCCATTCTCTGAGTTTTGTGTTGGTCATTCAGTTGTCGTGGAACCCATCGTGCACAGATTTTGTGGTAGCCAAGATGTTGCGACACAATTTCACCAAGCAAAGAACGAGAAATGTCAGGAAAGGCAATATGCAATTCGTCGAGTGATGTGCGCCTGTCTTGCAAGATTCTGTCGTTCACTTTAGTCTTCAGGTCTTCTGTGATGAGTGATGGGCGTCCGGGTCGAGTTTCATCATGGACATTTGTTCGCCCATTGTTGAAAATTTCGCACCATTTTCTCACATTTCTTTCATTCATTACAGTATCACCATACACTTCTTTCAATTGCCGGTAAATTTCTGCAGGTTTCAAATGTCGGGCATTCAAAAATCGAATCACACTCCTCACCTCACGTCGTTCATTTTGAAGTAACACAAAATGCACAATGGCGACTTGTTGCAACCAGTACTCACAACATTATGAGAACATATGATAAGGAAGCCAGTTGACCTTCAAACAAGGAAGGGAAGTCAGCTGCTCGGCGGGTATGCGCGAACGGTCGTTATTTCCTGGATCCCCCTCGTATTATTATTATTATTATTATTATTATTATTATTATTATTATTATTATAGTAAGTAAGTATTATTATTATTATTATTATTATTATTATTATTATTATTAACCAATGACGTGTACTTGACTTACGTCATTCACCCATATGAAGCCAGTTATGTAGACGAATTTACTGACAGAGTCGTTGCCCAGGGTGCACCATAGGAGGCTGGTCTACACTACACCCGAGATGAGATGATTATGGTGATTTGTTGGGATGCCATAGGGGAACCGCAGCTTCTCGGAGAAAGCTGTATATTACTAATATAGTAATTTTGTATCAACAGGTTGAAGTTTATTAATTTATTGTATCTGCCTTTTTTAAGACTGAGGGGAAAAGACCTTTGGGGAGGCCAAGGAGTAGATGGGAGGATAATATTAAAATAGATTTGAGGGAAGTGGGATATAATGGTAGGGAATGGATTAATCTTACTCAGGATAGGGAATGATGGCGGGCTTATGTGAGGGCGGCAATGAACCTCCGGGTTCCTTAAAAACCATAAGTAAGTAAGTAATAATAATACACAAAATGTAAAATCCTGATAATGTAAATTATAAACAATTATGATAACACCCCCCCCCCCTTGACAAAATTCTGCGTACGTCACTGTACATAATAAATGCAGTACATACCAGAAGAAATGCAGCACCCAAAATGACACCTTTCATCTCTGTAGTGACCTCGACGGTAGGAAACGTTACTGTGAGGTTATAGTCAGAGGACATGTTATCCCATGCATGCACGATGCTGCCCATGCTGGTTGTACAGTCAGGACTCACGACCTGTGGAGTTCAAACAATGCATAGTGAAAATTACGTAGTTTGTCATGGAGGTATGTTCACGAAAAGAAGAAACTGGGATACTGACATCAAACTTGGCCTGGTAGTTACTCCCGCAGCAAGTAGTGGCGGATGCTGGCCCCACCAGACGGTAGACTATCTGCCCACTTGAGTTCTGAAGCTGGAATGTAGGGGCTCCTACACTCCACTCTTGTACTACACTACCTGCGTACAGGTCTACGTCGGAAAACACTTGCAACTCCTGCAAACAAGTAAAATGAGACAATACATCAACACCTAAACAAAATACATAATAGAAACAGAGCAGAAACAATCTACTATAACATTTTTACACATTACGATAACAGAAACAAACAACAAGCATGAACTTAATATATACAAGGTGCGGCAAAGGAATCTGACGGTTTTAGAAGGCCTTGATTAACTAGTGGACTTACTCGTGTTAATTATGTAAGTTTGTGCGGTTTACAGCTGTTTCGGTGCTTCATCACACCATCCTCAGAGCCTACTAGATCTCGGCGTCATCTCTAACTTCTCTGCCTGTTATGTGAGTGCGTTTGATTGTTGAAAGTGTTGAAAAGTGGAGTCAAATAGTGTGTGTACACTGAAATTGATCTGTGTGTTGAGAATTTGATCGGGGTGTGTTTTAGTGTGTTTGTATTTGTATATTTCGTATTGTTCTAGTGTGTTGAGTTTTTGGTTCTTGGGTTGTATTAGGATTTCCATGTCCGCATTTATGTTATTGTATGAATGGTTAGCATTGATTATGTGATCGGCGTATGTAGATGTATTGTGTCCTCTGGTTATTGCTTTAATGTGTTCTTTGTAGCGTGTTTGGAATGATCTGCCAGTCTGTCCTATGTAGAACTTGCCGCAACTATTACATGTGAGTTTGTATACACCTGTGTGGTCGTATTTATTTGTTTGTGTTTTTTGTGTGTTGAGATGTCTTTGTAGTGTGTTTTCTGTTCTGTATGCTATATTGTATTTCTGCTTTCTCAACACACAGATCAATTTCAGTACACACACATTATTTGACTCCACTTTTCAACACCTTTCAACAATCAAACGCACCCATATAACAGGCAGAGAAGTTCGAGATGATGTCGAGATCTAGTATGCTCTGAGGATGGTGTGATGAAGCACCGAAACAGCTGTAAGCCGCACAAACTTACATAATTAATACGAGTAAGTCCACTAGTTAATCAATTACTTATATTCAAGTGTTAAAAGTAGTGTACGCAAGATTCAAAATGGATTATTTGGAAGGCCGTTTACTGAGCAACATGAAGAGTTATGGATATCAATCGACCGTCCTTTGTTAGCATTTTTGATGTCATTTTGTGTAATCATGGAAGTATGGAACTCGGAGCATCGTGCTTTCGTTATCGATACATTTTTCAAGGATGATTCAGTTGTGAAAGCCCAGCGTGCTTTTCGTCTCCAATTTAATATTGGCAATACCATATTGAGATGGGTACAAAACTTTCGATTATCAGCATCAGCTTACAAGAAGAAACCACCAGGACACGTTCGAAGTGTATGAACGCCAGATAACATTGAGCAAGTAAGAGTAGCTGTTACGAGGAGTCCACATCGATCAGCTAGATGGCAGGCTATAGCACTGCGGCTTTCAGAACATTCTGTGCGCCGAATATTGCATTCAGATCTTACGTTTCATAGTATTATGTCGGATATTGTATGTGTGTTAAATTGTCAACATTCGATATCCGATATTGTCCCTAGATGAAACACTGACAAATAATACTGATGATGTCTCTGCGAAGATAATAGTTCGTAATGGCGAAGCTAAAGTGTAAATACTGGGTAGGCTGAAAAAAATCTGCTTATGTCTTTTTATGCAGCAGATGTTTCTCGGCTTTTCAATCAAAATATTTTTTGTGACACAGACTCACAACAAGATGATGACCACTCATGTTCACCTCCAAACATAATATAGATATAACATTACAGGGTGATTCACGAGGATTTACCGTCCTTTACGAAGCTTATTTCCGAAGACATTCTAGGCAAAACACCCCCTCTGTCACCAAAACTTCTCCCTTCCACTTAAGACAGAAAATAGGAAAGCGAGAGACGAACATCATAGACGATGCAGTAGATCACCAACTGATGACGTGATGACAAAGGCGAATCATCACGCCGAAAAGAAGTCATCCAGTTACCATAGTTAAATTGTATTTCTAAATACCTCATTGTAACACTTTGAAGTTTAAGTTCTAAAGTTTTATAAACTAATTAAAAAAAATCTTAAATACAAAATGTTGAAATCAAACATATCTATCATTAAAAGTTTCCAATACTGCCCATTTAGAGTACGAGTGAATAATGAATAATAACTTGAAGTCACATACTTCATGGACAACTTTTTCTGGAGACTGTTCACAGATGTGTGATGATCCAGCTGACATGTTAGTACGCGTTGCACAAATTAAGTTAGGATCAGTTGAGAAGCAATATTAAAACCATCAATTTAAAAAAAAAAACACAGCATAAAATTGATTTTAATAATGAAATCATTAAATTTACTTGGAATGTAGGCTTTCACGGCTGGCATCATAGGGATCAATGTTATCCAGGCCCTTTAGGGCTATGGTCTGTTGGAGCTGTTGCTACCATACGTTTCGTCTGCTACTCCGGTGTGTGGCGCATCTTTGCGCTTCCGTGTGCCACACCACTGATGATATCTACCGGAGTAGCAGACGACATGTATGGTAGCAACAGCTCCAACAGACCACGGCCCTTTAGCCCAGATAACATCGATCCCTATTAAATTTACTTATTTCATCACAGAGCTTGCATTTTATCTCAAAGGACCTTATAACTACTGGAAGTGTTTAAAGAACAACCTTAGCAAATGAAGAAGTAGGTAGGTAAAATGTGGTATTCACCTGCAGACAACATCCAAACAGCCAGCTGCTGCAAGCTAGCTTCCTGGTGAACCTAAGAGCTTCTTGTTGACTGTGGTCAAATAGCCTCATCTCGAAGCCTCTATTAGAAGCACAGCACATGCGTTGAGTCTTGCTGGAACTTTCTGCTGCTACGTATAATGTCTCACCCTGTGGAACTTTCACCTGGAACCTGTTCTCGGACTCCACATACGCCAAGACTATATGAATAAAATAATATGCTAGTTAGAAAATGCTCAGATGAATTACATTCAATCATGGCTTGTAGTATTCAAATTTGAGAAGGTTATAACACAGCAATATGGGACATCAAAGTATCTTAGCCATTAAACAGATGATAGATAATTGGAATAACTTAACGAAAACCCATTAGCCTTGTATTTCTACATGGGTTATTCAATAATTAGTGGCAACAATGTTTGTATGTGGCGCTATCAGTAGTAAATGATGCAAGCTGATAACAATGAGAAAGAAGAGATCTGATGTGTGTTATCGGTGAGTTTGAAGACAATAATCTCATTTATAAGATATTAGTAGTGAGTGAGTTTAATTTGTAGGCCATTATCTGTAGCGCTCTAAAATGTTTAGCAAATACAAACAAAGATGCTTCATTGAAATTCAGATTGCAAGAGGCAAGAATGCTCGACAATGCCATACAACATTACTGGAAGCTTGTGGTAGAGAAACTTCACCATATCGTACCGTGGCTAGGTGGGTGCATTTATTTCGCAGTGGGAGGGAAGATGTTAATCAAAAACGTGGAGCTGGCAGACCGTAATCGGCAAGTGAACGCTGTAAGAGCGCTGCTGGAAGAACACCGTTGTTGGTTATGATTTTGACGGAATCTTTCTCACTCATTCAGTTCCTGTCGGAAATCATGTGAATGGTGCATAGTACAGTTACTTTCTGGAACACCATTTGCAACCAGCGGTGCACCGTAAACATCCAAATCTCCTGAATTCTCATCCTATTGTGCTACATGATGGTGCTCGCTCTCACATAGCTGTCCCTGTGGTTAATTTACTTCGCAGATGGAACTGGGAAGTTCTGGAGCATCCTCTATACTCTTCAGATACGAGTTCATGTGATTTTGACCTTTTCCCGAAAATGGAATTACCACTTAGAGGAGTTCGCTTTAGAACCAGACAGGCAATTACAGCAGCAGTAGAGCAGTCTGTTCGAAGATTATTACAACAAGACGCTGTGGATGGCATCCGTCGCCTCCCTGAGTTGTGGAGGCAGGTTCTTCATGTTGGAGGAGATTACTTCTGAGCACTGCAACAATGTGACTGTTCCAAAAATGTTTTCTTTGTTGTTAATTCAAATATTGCCACTAATTATTGAATGACCCATGTATGATTTTAGTACAGTAATTATTTAAATTGGTAATTGGCCATTGGAAAATTGTAGTTATATACGTAGTTTAGTAAGAACTCAATAATCATCTACCTACAGAGTACCTGTGCATATTGAAGGGAAAAATAGAATACGTTAAGGTAAATGAAAAGTCTATTATGCTTTTTAAAATTAAGTGCATGGTTAATTAGAAAATTAGGCTCAAAGTCTGTATAATTTGGCAACAGCGAACCACCAGCTCACTGACGAATGCACACATGCACTCTGAATAACAGCATTCTGTTCCTTAGTCACTGCAATAAGGTTGCCAGACTTCCTAATGGTAGGAAATAAGAATATTTCTTAATATTTTTATTTAATTTGCAAGAAAGCCGACCATTTTATTTGAAAACTACAAAGGAATAAATCATTCCTTATCAGTTTCTCTAATGATACGAGTAAAAATCAGAATTGTATGGGTGGTACTTATCGAGTAAAACAGTGTTAACATTGAGGGGAAAATTATTTTTTCCTGAGAAAAATATTCATTTGGGACTAATATAGTACGTATTAGAATTATTTTCTTGTTCTCTGTATCCAAGGAATAAGCTGTTAAAATCTACACACTTAAATAACTTCCACCTTGTGTGTTTACATACACTATATAGGCTAGCTAAGTTATACTTCCTCGAAAGAATTTCATAGCCATATAATTCGCAGTTCTAAAAATGGAAACAGTTTTGTATTATAGTTACGGAGTTATAGTCTCATATATCTTATGACTTGACGTCATTTCATCATTGTTATCAGAAAGCAAACAATCCTTATCTATCTTCAGAACATTCGCTGGAATCAGGTGCATTATTTCAAAGATAATTTCACACTGATACAATGATAAACTCACGCATACGAATATTTGAATTATAACTCAGATTACAAATAAATACTGTGCTTACTCACACAGAACATCTACATTCCAAATATACACAATGAATGATGTACCATAAAGAAGTAAATAAGTACAGTATCAGTAATTATTTGTAGCGATATATTGGGCTCTTGAAATAAAAACAATAGTACCGGTACAGTAATATGTATTAGATATTTTATATTATCTTTATTCTTTACTCTCTATGGAAGTTATTTATTATTGATGGGATTCAAACACTGTATTATCACGCATTTTTGTTGCATAGATCAGGCTGTAATATATTTTTCCAGACTTTATCAATAATTCAAACGAAATTTTATAATCTAGCAAAAATATAAAGAAATTAAAACTTATGGCCTCATACAGGATGGTTCACGAGGATTTACCGTTCCTTACGGAGCTTATTTCCGAAGACATTCTGAGCAAAAAATATCATATAAATATTTCTCCTAATCTCAATATTTTCAGAATTACACTAAATTGAAGTTTTCGTAAAATACCATTATTCTTGAGTTTTTAGAGTAAAAGGATATTACGGATAAAGAAAGAAGTCGATCTGGTTGGTGAGTTGGTATAGCGCTGGCCTTCTATGCCCAAGGTTGCGGGTTCGATCCCAGGCCAGGTCGATGGCAAGTGTGCTTAAATGCAACAGGCTCATGTCAGTAGATTTACTGGCATGTAAAGAACTCCTGTGGGACAAAATTCCGGCACATCCGGCGACGCTGATATAACCTCTGCAGTTGTGAGCGTCGTTAAATAAAACATAACATAACATAAAGAATGAACTATTCAGGAGTATCATTTCTTTAATTAGCTAGTATTATGAACGATGAAAGAGAAGTGGAACAGAGAAAAATTCTCTCCGGCACCGGGATTTGAACCTGGGTCTTCAGCTCTATGTGCTGATACTTTATCCACTAAGCCACATCGGATTCCTAGCCCGGTGTCGGATCGAATACTCTCAGTTTAAGTTCCACCTCTTGGGTTCCCTCTAGTGGCCTGCCCTCTAAGTCATAGATGTAGCCTATGAATATAGGACAATGTCCATATATGTGCGGAGGTGCACTCATTAAATAATAAAAAAACTAAATAAAAATAATATAATATTCTGAAGCTAAAAATGTGTTGTGAATTCCATAGTTGCTTCATACAGATTTTTTTTGCGATTTTTAACTGCAAAATTACATTTTCTTACGCATTTATCATAACAATTGTTACAAATCACGCAACTCTTATAAATTCTTTAAGACTGTACATTAAGATGCATGATTAAACTGTAAAGAATCAAGTTCCTAAAGTCGTATGATTTGTAACAATTTTTTTTGATAAGTGCTTAAGAATAATGTCATTTTTATTTAAAAATTGAAAAATGAAATCTGTGCAAAACAATTCACAACACATTTTTAGCTTCAGAACAATAGCCAATTAAAGAAATGATACTTCTGAATAGTTCATTCTCTATTTGTAATATTTTTTTACCCGTAAAACTAAAGAAAAAAAGATATTTTACCAACAACTTCAAATTAATGTAACTTTGAATTTATTGAGATTAGGACTAATGTTTATATGACTTTTTCGCTGAGAATGTCTTCGGAAATAAGTTTCGTAAGGGACAGTAAATCCTCGTGAATCACTTTCTGTATAATTAGCTGAAACATATAAAATCAGTTGCATTTCAAATTTAATTCATTAAAATGTTTAGTGATGTTAAGGTACGCTGTATCATCATCTGTCCTGGATTCCTGATGAGAGAATCTGGCAACTCTGGGTATGGTACCTGACCATTGTGATAAACCAGGAAATGAGAAAGTACCCATTGCGAACAGGCAATGCATTTGTAATGAAGACAATTTTAAGTAACATACATACATACATACAGTGCCTTTGCTTTACAGACAATCCACTTTAATTTTAGAAATCTATGGAATAATAATTGAGACACTGAGTTCAAAAACGGGACTAGTAATGCAGAGGTCATTTTGAGAAAAACACACAAATTTCACAGACTGCATTGTACTTGATTTAACCCTTTGTTTTAGATATTGTTACTTTGCACTTGGCCAGATCTACTTGTCACACAAGGAGTTAATTTTTTTTTTTTTTAGAAAACGCAACATAAAGAAAATAGTTTTGAAAGCTGTTCACATTTCCCCTTTTTAATCTAAAGCAACAGAATTTCATAAAAAGAAGATAGTAAATAAATTAAATACATTAATGTTTTTTTGGTATTATATTACTATTGTTATATACACATTAAAGCACAAAATTATATTTACAAACAAGTTGACATCTCAGTAAAACACTATCCAATTGGGTCACTTTCACTGTCTCACAACTCATTCCTAGAATCTTGGAATGCTGGATTATTTTGTTTAACACTGTATCTAGAAGTGCATGAAACACTTTGTTAGAAGAAGGGGACTAGCCACTTGACGAGTCCCGGTTTTAAACTTAACGCTAGAATTCTACAATATTCCACGTAAGTGACAACTTCCATTTTTACATGAAACGATGAATGTTATCTCATATATTATGGGGGCACTCTTAAGTCGGATATCCCAAAATTGATGACAAGTCCCGTTTTTGATCACAGCTCCTCAATTGGCTCTCTTCTGACAAAGGTAAAACCTTACAGGCCATACAATATAAACAATAGAAACCTAGGTCGTCCAATGAAACTCTGGGTTGAAAATTCAACCGTGAGGTCGTAACAGGCCATAGGTTCTAATGCTTAAAAGAAAGAAAGAAAGAAAGAAAGAAAGAAAGAAAGAAAGAAAGAAGAAGATGAATCAGTCACATAGACCTAGGTAATTTTATATTTCCATTTTAAATGAGGAATACCCAATAAACACTGACGTAGAAAATATTGAATTATTACAACTTACTGTCAATAAGTTCAACTGTCTGCTGGATAGAAACCTCAACAACTCCTCTCATGAAATCCAAGCCAGAAGGTGGGACCATATGGTTCAGAGATGTTGATTGCCATCCCACTGCAAAAATAAACAACATGTTTTTATAATATTTTCGAAACTCCTAACTCTATGTATAGGTAAATAGACCAGATAAGGATAGATAGAGATAGATAGAAATCTGGCTTTCAGGTAGTAGCTCCCTGTAAAGCAGGTATGAATAATTTCAAGGAAAAATTGTTCTGGAGCCGGGTATCGATCCCGGGACTCTTCGCTTGGCGCGCAAACGCTCTATCGACTGAGATATACCAGGAACTATACATGACACTGTCACAATTTTTCCTTTTTATATGCACACAACTCAAATGAGCTGACAAGACGCCAGAACTCAACTATGAGTGCACACAAATACTTGTGTGGCTTAATTTGTGGCTTCCTGTTAACGTACCTCCAGTAACGAATGTGTTATACAAATCTGGCTTTCAGATAGATAGATAGATAGATAGATAGATAGATAGATAGATGGATGGATGGATGGATGGATGGATGGATGGATGGACGGATGGACGGACGGACGGACGGACAGACAGATAGAAAGATGGGCAGGCAGGCGGGAGGGCGGGCAGATGGATGGATGGATGGACGGACGGATCGATGGGCGGGCAGGCGGGAGGACGGATTGATGGGCGGGCGGAAGGACGGACGGATGGACAGATTAAATAAGCAGACAGGCAGACAGAGAAAGACAGACAGATAGTCAGGCATATAGGGAGGTAGCCAGGTTGGTGGGTAGGCAGGCAGGTATGTAGCTAGGTAGGTAGGAAAAGTTAGATGATAAGATACCATATGTGGATAGTGAAGTAGATAAGTGGATAGAGAAGTAAGTGAATATAACGACAGGTAGGTTGGTGAAATGGGAGGAAGGCAGGTAGATAGGTATGTAGGTAGATGATTGGTGACACACAGCATGTATGTTGCCTACTCGTAAGTAATAGAGAGTTATGTAGATACTAGATACAGTAAGATACTGATCGGACAAATAAAAGAATGAACTCATAGGAATGCACCACGTAATCACAGCTTATCACTAAACAAGATAATATATCAACAGACTATTGAAATAAATAGCCTACAGTCAACACAATAGTCATATTACACCACTCATTTCAGAAGGTTTCTGTAAGTCTTGTATGATACATAGGCCTACTGCAGCTACGATACTCAAGATATAAGTACGAGTACGTCCGCTCGAATGAGAGCCACTGGGAACGTGCGATTGGACGAGCAAGTAGGCACGCGACTCCGAGCAGGTTCCATGTCAACAACGCTGCGTTGCCATCACTCCCTTGTGAAGACGAGTGAACCTTCATGTGCGTCTTGTAAATACAGAAATAAAACACGAACACCTCCTATTCAAAGTCTGTTGAGTCACTATTTAAATCATTTACATAAGATTCCAAGGTAGCTTCTAAGGAGCGATAATCACTTTCTTTTGTCTTTACATGTTCGCTATACTTTACTCAATGCTTTTTATTGTTAATGTCGTCCATCACAGTTACTATTAAATCGCGTACTTCTTGAGCAGTTTTATTTCCCAATGCATTTTCTGACCGGACATTTCTCTTCAGTTCCGACTAAACGAATTCTATGGCAATGGTAGGGGGGCAGTCGTAGTACAACATGGCCGTATTTTGATGATAGTTCGCCAATTACCTACATCTTTTTTCTGTAATGGCAGCAGATGTAACTTTGTTGTTGGGACTGGCGTTGGCAAAGGGATGTTATTTTCACGTTTTAATGACATCTATTGTTGATCTAGTGGTAGGTACAGGATTTACAATATAGGAATGGTACGGGGCATTATCCATAATGATGACAGACGGTTCTTCCAGTCGTTTTAGCAAACATTCCTGAAACAATTCTTCAAAGATTTTAGAATTCATAGTCCCACGGTAATCAGCCCGGGCATCACACATACTTTGATGGATAACGAATAAGTTAATGCTCCTGGAATGAAACCATTCCTTCCCCTCGCATGTAAAATTACTATTCGTTGTCCTTTATCTGAAGAAAAATTATCATCACAATAACTTGACCCCATCTCACCAACGACACTTTACACCGTCATGGGTATCATACCATATTTCGTCTAAGTATACTTCTTCATAACCCAGTTGTCGATAATACTCTATATTCCGTAAATACGAGGTACGCCACATCCGTATTCGTAATGATTCCATTGCTGTTGGTTGAGATCCATGAATTTCATATTTAAACCCCATTGAATGTAATAGTTCCATGAAAGTATTTCTTTGATACGGAAACTCATATTGGGTAGCTTGTGTTTTATTACGCATTGCATTGATAAGTTTATTTGACGTTGGAGCTATTTTATTCTTTATTTATATTATATGGAACACAAAAGCCACAATATACATTGACTGTCCTCTGCCTCATTCTGAGCTAGCTGTATTATACTTTCAGGCTCGTCTGAAACCAAATACTAAGTTATATGAACTTGTTCTCGGAGCACCGACTTAGATCTGTCAACAGTGCTGTCGTACCAACAACCAGCCGCGTTCTTCAAGACTGAAACACCTGACGCCTCCCGCTCAAGATAGGTGCAAGTGGCTCTCATTTGAGCGGACGTACTTTTTAAATGTCACATGACATTTTTTACTCAAAATGCCCTATAGAACTGATTCCAAAACGCGGATCAAACTTCTAAAGATATATAGAGCTAGAAATAGGTCCAGGAGCTGTAGGAGACGAAGACGGAGATATACAGAGAGAGAGAGAGATATGAACTCTTATATTTGCATTCCTTTCTCACAATGCTTCCACACTCACGTTCATAAATAAAAAATATTGAAACTATGTAGTTGAACCGTTAAAAGTGTTATAATTTAAACAGGTTATATACCTTAGACAGACGGGTGCCCGTTTCGACGCTGTTGCGGCGTCATCTTCAGTGGCCTACGAACTATAAAACTATGTATAGTATATATACTGTAGTACTGTTCCAGCTGATCTTGATTTCCGGCGTTTGCGTTCGTCAGTTGTAGGGGTCGGGGTGTGTTGTTCTTATGGTGGGGGGTGGTTGTTTGTGTGTCATGTACAGAGACATCATTTTATTTTTACTTCAATTTTTATTGTACCTGAGCTTTTGAATGTACTTCACTCCCACCCCTTCTACTAATGAAGTTCAACCGTCCTCCACACAGATCCAAGACCGCATATAGTCATAGTAGCCTTACGGTCATAGTAAACAGTACGTTCCAAAAATATGTTCGCATTTTCCAGTGACGAAAGAGCTTTCAATATTGCATCATTGTCCATTTGCCTACGTCGCATCCCGGTTTTCCCCACCTGCTTCTATTCGCCTCTCTGTAAATGCTAGTGGCTGGGCTGTCTTAGCTCTTTTCTGAAAACATTAATTTCTGTTAGGAATTGGACGTCTACGTAATATTATACAACTGTTTAAAATAACTTAAATAAAAGGGCCTCGTTAAGTAATTAAATGTCATGTGATTTTCTCCCTTTCTACGACCCTGCGTCGTAACCACTTGGACGGACAGTAGATAGCATGTCTGAGTAATTTTATCTTTTCGGATCGGGCAGAAGTGAAGATTGAATTTACAGTAAGTAAGGTCTCTTTTATAGAGTAGGTACAGAATTATTTCAACATGAGTTACTGATACGAAGTACGAACCTGGTAATTGGAATTACGTACAATAGTCTATAGTGCGATAATATGCACATTAGAACTGAAGCCTGTATCGAAATGAACGGCCACCGTTTTCAAAAATGTGTTTAAATATCCATATTATGATTATTTTTCAATTTAACTTCATTCTCTACTATAGTGTACGCTAATGTGCTATAGACAGTATAATATACTCTGCATAATGAATACGTCCGCATGGAAAGCTCAGTTAGTGAGTAAAAACACTCATTATTAATACTGTTCTGTATTGTGATTAAACAAAAACCTAATGAAAATTATCAAACTCAAAATCGCGATATTTCCTAGTTTACGTAAATGGATGAACTACTTTTCTTCCCTTCTATACCTAATAAAGTGATTTGTTTGTATATTACGCCAGTATCATCGAACTCCGGTCGTGGAAGGGGGTAGGAAATGGTGTTTCCGGTTCTTAACCGCTGATCCAAAGGTATAGCCAGGTTAATATTACGAATGTTAGTAAAAATAAAATGATTTCCCTGCATTATAATGTCGAATAATGTATGAGTATTGAACTGTAATTATCTATTAAGTATATGTTGTGGGTGTATTATTATGTGCTTGTACAGAGGTGTGAAAATTATTAGAATAATCTTAATTGTAAAGGTTTTTTAATAGTTCCTTCACAAATATTAATTGAATTGATGAATATTGGTATATATTACTATACTGATGTAGGATATATTTACTACTAACAATGCCGGAAAGCATTGTTGTACATTGGTATTTTTCTTATTTTTACAATTGTTATGGGAATTCAGAAATTATTGTATTATGTTGGCGGAATTGGAAACATAAACAATTAATTAAGAAATGCTTTAAACAAATTGTTCTTTGCGTTTACATTGTTGTGAAGGTTCAAATGAACGTATACATCTGTTTTGTGCGTATAATTTTTTATGTTTCCAATTCCGCCAACATAATATAATAATTTGTGAATTCCCATAACAATTGTAAAATAAGAAAAATACCAATGTACAACAATGCTTTCCGGCATTGTTAGTAGTAAATATATCCTACATCAGTATAGTAATATATACCAATATTCATCAATTCAATTAATATTTGTGAAGGAACTATTAAAAAACCTTTAAAATTAAGATTATTCTAATAATTTTCACACCTCTGTATATTTCGAATTGTTCCAATATGTTTAACTGTGGACTTTTTGGTGTGATATGTAGTATTTCCATATCTGTTTCTGTGTTATTGTAGTTGTGATTGTTGTTAATAATATGTTCTGCGTAATTTGATGTGACGTAGGATTTAGTTACAGCTTTGATGTATTCATTGTATCTTGTTTGAAAGGATCTTCCTATCTGTCCTATGTAAAAAAACTGGACAGCTATTGCATTTTAGTTTATAAACACCAGTTGAATTATATTTATTTGCATATTTGATGTGATTATTTAGATATTTTTGTGTTGTATTATTTGTTTTATATGCTATCTTCTAGTTTAGTTTTCTGAATGAAGTTGCTATTTTGTATGTATTGGTATTGTGATATGTTAATGTGGTGTTTGTGTTGGTTTGTTCTGTTTTTGTTTCGCCTTTTTATTAGTGTGTCTATTATGTTAGGATTATATCCGTTGTATTGTGCCCCACTCCCACCATAAGAGCAACACACCCCCACCCTACAACTGACGAACGCAAACGCCGGAAATCAAGATCAGCTGGATCAGCAGTAGTACGTAGGACACTGAAGATGACGCCGCACCGGCGTCGAAACAGGGACCCGTCTGTCTAAGATACATAACCTATTCAAATAATAACACTTTTAACGGTTCAACTATATACAGGGACACCATTTTATTTCTACTTCAACTTTTATTGTACCTGAGTTTTTTAATGTACTTCATTCCCACCCCTTCTACTAACGAAGTTACAACTGTCCTCCACACAGAACCAAGGCCGCAGTACTGAGTTAGTGATTATAGTACGTTTCAGAAATATGTTCGCGTTTTCCAGTGACGAAAACTTCCAATATTGAATCATATTTTCGCACAGGTACTGTCGTCCGTTTGCCTACGTCGCATCCCGATTTCCCCCACCTGCTCCTGCTCGCTCCACTGTAAAGACTAGTGGCTGGGCTTTCTTAGCTGTTTTCTGAAAACATTAATTTCTGTTAGGAATTAATTGGACTTCTACGTAATATTATGCAACTGTTTAAGATAACTTAAATAAAAGGGCCTCGTTAAGTAATTAACTATCTCGTGATCCCCCCCCCCCCTTTCTACGATCCTACAACATAACCACTTGGACGGACAGTAGACAGCATGTCTGAGTAATTTTATCTGTGCAGCTCGGGCAGAAGTGAAGACTGAATTTACAGTACGTAAGGTACTCTTTTATAGAGTAGGTACAGAATTATTTCAACATGGGTTACTAAGTATGAAGGACGAAGCTGGTAATTGGAATTAGATGCAATAATCTATAGTGCGACAATATGCACAAAAGAACTGAAGCCTGTATCGAAATGAACGGCCACCATTTTCAAAAATGTGTTTAAATATCCATATTATGATTATTTTTCAATTTAACTTCATTCTCTACTATAGTGTACGCTAATGTGCTGTAGACAGTATAATATACACTGTATAATGAATACGTTCGCATGGATAACTCAGTTCGTGAGTAAAAACACTGTTAATACTGTACTGTATTTTGATTAAACAAAACCTAATGGAAATTATCACACTCAAAATCGCGATATTTCCTACTTTACGTAAATGGATGAACTACTTTTCTTCCCTCCTGTACCTAGTAAAGTGATTTGTTTGTATTTTACGCCAGTATCATCGAACTCCAGTCGTGGAAGGGGGTAGCAAACGGTGTTTCCGGGTCTCAATAATTAATCCAAAGGTATAGCCAGGTTAATATAAAAAATGTTAGTAAAAATAAAATGATGTCCCTGTAGTTTCAAGTTTAAACAAGTGTTAACGTGAACAAGAAACAATGAAATAAAAATATCCTTACTTGTTGAGATGGGGATGGGTCTTCGGTTGGGGTTGTTCTCTGAAACATAACATAAATAATAATATTAGTGTTTGTAAACAAATGAGAAAATTCTAAGTTAACATCTATAACGCATTTGCATTGTTGTGATTCAGTATGCTACATTATTTGTCGTAATGTAGGTATACATCGATGAATGAATGAATGAATGAATGAATGAATGAATGAATGAATGAATGAATCAGTCAGTCAGTCAGTCAGTGTTGCGCATCAAACCTCAGACGGTTCTTGGCCTCCATGGTTAATTTGCGACTACAAAAATGAAATTATAAAAATTGTATTCTTTGCCTTGAACAGTAATCCTGCAATATTTGGGTATTATGTGTAGGTTTTGTATTGAGTTAACAACAATTTGTAATGCATAAAGTCATGGACGCTCATTGGGGGGGGGGGGAGACGAAGGGAGGGCCTGTGCCGTCCTCCCCCCCCCCCATAGATATACAATATTTACTTTTTAGGTTAATTTACTTATGTAAAAAATTGATATCAAATTATATATGTTGGAATTACTATTGACAACATTCAATCGTCATTCCCTTACTTAGCGAGATAAAAAGACTGGACTTGGAAGGAAGAGTTTTAGAAAAAAATTATAAAAGCAAGGTAATTGATTTTTTTCTGATAAATACCGTATTCATATTAGAGTTGTTTCCAAAAAATGCATAGTTTAACAGTTTTACTTTTATTACGGTGTTTTCAATTCAATTTGAAACTATGATGTGAGTTATTCTGTTTTTCACTCTTTGTATGCATAAATTTCATTAAAAAAATTACCAATTTTTGTTATTTTCATTTTTATTACAAAGCCATTACTTTAAATTGACAAAAATTATTTTTATTTCATTTGTGTCGAGCTATTTTTTTGTCAATTATTTTTCAGTGATATTTTTTATAGAAACTTGTGTTTGAAACTCTTAGCAATTGGATAATAATAGTTAAGTTCAGATGCTTTAAAATTCCTTTCACAAGATCATATTGTTGAATATTTTTCCCAAGTTTTGCTTAAATATAACCTTATGTTAAAAGAATTTTGTTACTTTTAGGGTCTTAAATATTCTGTAATTCCTTTGACAAGTCTGTCATCTTAAAATAACTTGGAAAATATTTTTAAATTATTTATGCACACTTATCATTATTTTTAGGGCGTTCTTTTGTAAAACAAGAAATACTTAGTTTCAGTTGAGTTGCCTGAAAATATTAATCCATATTTCTGGAATGCTTGGGAAAAGTGGCGTAAGTCAGTTTCCACAAACATTTTTTATTAATTTATTAACAACTTACGGAACATTTGCTCGCTTGGAAAAAGAGACATAAGTATTTCTCCCATTACAATAATTCATACAGAAGAAAATCAAATCGACATAAACCAGTGTGAAGACAGTTTTTTTCCTTCTCCTGTAAAATTAACATTTTTGACTTGTACCATTTTTCCCGAGCACTACAGATTTGATTATAGAATGAAAGTATGCAAAGTATAACATTTTAAGAGTGTTTATATTGCCAATAGAAGATGAGGATCTTAATATGTAAGAGGCAGAGCTCAATTTAGGAGTAGTACATTCTATGTGTGTTTTTCAGGTCAAGTGATTTTCCAATTCCAAGCCATGAAACTTTGTTCTTACAGATCCTTTGAGATCAGTTCAATATAATCTAATATTAGTCTAAGCAGTATTGTGTGTACGTACTGAATTTGTGTACACTGGTTTCATCAACATTAAGTGTTCTTTTTAGTAGGTTATTTTACGACGCTTTATCAACATCTTAGGCCATCTGGTTCCGCGGCCAGACGCGCTAACCGTTACTCCACAGGTGTGGACCATTAAGTGTTAGTTTGTTTGCATTAAAGCACTCGTTAGATTTAAAATTGTAGTGCAAACTAGTTAAACTGCAACACTGGTAATTAGAAATCGGTATATCTTCACTTACCTGCATTTGGTTGTGAAGTGATGACAGTTCTCTGTTCGAAGACTGGCATGTCCAAGTAATCTGTCACATGAAGAAGAACATTAAAGTGAATTTTCAGTTTTTAGTTGGATGCTTTCTGTAGTTGTGATTTATAAAATGTGCTTCAGCTAGTTTCAGCAATGAAATAAACACCAAACCATATCAACAACTCTGTCACGTTCTTAATATCTAGGTCAGACCTGCAGAACTGTAGCTCTTTAGAGCGACTGCTTTCCTCCCCTTTCTTACCCCACCCACCTTTTCTACCTGTGCGGTCACGGCGTTGTAGTTACGCTCGGCTGCATCAACATTCATTCTAGCGGCGGAAGTCGATCATCCCCAATAGAAGTGGAGTGAGGCTGACGTCATATTTCCCCTACTTGCGAGTTCTGCAGGCCTGATCTAGGCCTATAGCATTATTGTAGGTCTCTCTACACTGAAATAAATTAATTACACAGGTAATAGTGGTATACATGTGTGAATGTGTATATGTGCGTATGTGTGTAATTGTTTCAATATGAAGTCGCGAAATTATGGTTGCGATTCATAGGTATATATTAGCCTAAATTCAAAAGGAATAATGTATTATCACATTCAGTTGGTAAATACATGTAGCTAACAATGGTTTGCGAGTTCGAGTCTTACACTATATGCAGTATGTTTGTATGTTTTTTTTAGTAGGTTATTATACGACGCTTTATCAACATCTTAGGTTATTTAGCGTCTGAATGAGATGAAGGTGATAATGCCGGTGAAATGAGTCCGGGGTCCAGCACCGAAAGTTACCCAGCATTTGCTCATATTGGGTTGAGGGAAAACCCCGGAAGAAACCTCAACCAGGTAACTTGCCCCGACCGGGAATCGAACCGGACCACCTGGTTTCGCGGCCAGACGCGCTAACCGTTACTCCACAGGTGTGGTTACTTCATCCTCTTTTTTTAGTGTGGAAACCTCGGAATAATCCATTTATTTTTCCTTTTCATAGATTCTATGCCAGCGGTGTCATAAAAGTACCTTACTGCAAAACAAGGTCAGCACTTTGGGCATGTGTTATAAAATGGACGTGCTACAATCAGCCATCGGTAAATTTTTACTCACGATGACTGGACGCAAGCCGCAATACATATGACGTAATATCAATCGAGGAGTATAGAGCACTCCGTTCGGATCCCAGTGGCGGACTCTCAACACTAGCATCTGACTCAGACTACACCAGGGATGCAGAACTGGGAAAAAGAGGAAGTGGAAGCATGGGGAAAGAATTTGTTTCCCCGTCCACAATCCTCGACCTTCAATGACATATCTGTGACGTTTCATAAGCACACTGAATACGTACAGGGTGAGTCAGGAGGAAAGGTACATGATTCGAGGGGTGATAATATTGGTGATTCAGAACAAAAAAGTTTATATGAACATATATCCTAGTAAATTAAAACATTGTTACCTTATGTTTTGTTTAATTGTGTATTTTTGTTTATGGAACATATTCAAAAAGTTCACCGTCAACTTCAATGCACTTTGCAGCTCTTGTAGACAGCTGCTGTGTTGCTGATCTGAGCTGATTCGGACATTCCTTTACTTGAGCAAAAGCACGTAAAAATTCGAGTGAGGAGATTCGACTTTGCGCTTGTAGACTTCGCTCTTAAGCCAACTCCATGCACAGTAATCCAATGTAGTAATGTCGGGTGACCTCGGTGGCCAAGAACTGACTCCACCGCGTCCGATCCAACACCTAGGTTACGTTTCATTGATCCTACTACAATCTGATGTCGTTTCGGTTGTGTCCGCATGTGAGTGCTGATGAAGGACATACGACTGACGCCCGTGATTTTCAAACAGCTGTATGTCAGATTATGTTAAGAACGGGGCATATGTTGATAGAAACTTTTTGTTCAGAATCATCAATATTATCAACCCTCACACCATGTACCTTTCCTCCTGACTCACCCTGTATCTCTTCTCCCCCTATTATGTCCAATAACGCGAGGATTTAAAGGAAAGGATGAGTTACGTGTCCCGGCTTGTGACGTCTGCCACAATTGTAGCACAGTTTTGAATCCCTGGACTACACGTTAATGATTTATAGATGGACAAATTATATTTTATTTCACCTTAATTTCTGCTGTGCCACTCTTATTGCAACTCGTAAATTTTCGTCTGTTAGTGACGATATTTATTTACATTTTAGGCCTATAAGTTTCGTTCAGAAAGCAATTGTTCGGAAATACACTGAATGTAGAGCTAAACATAGCAGCAGTGTAGAGCAGCGGTCGTCAGCTCTCGCTGTAATGAGTAATGGGTAAGCAGTGCATCGTAATATGCCCCGTCGTGCAACAGAAAGAAGGAGAGAGCATAGCCGCCAGCAGCCACGGGTGGACCATAGTGCAATCTCTTATCCACTAGCCCGAGGATGCACTGTGCTGATGACCGCTGGTGTAGAGTAACGGTACGCGACCTAAGATAGGACTGTAGATATTTTTCTATGGAGGGTATTTTAAATAAATCTAAGCCAGTTTGATGTGTTATATAATGGCAACATTTTATGTCCTCACTTATTTTCAGCTCTCTTAAATAACACGTAAGTCCATCCAGTAGACTTTTCTTAAATCAGTCATAATTCGGGCTCCGTCTGTTACCACAGATACAATTTCTTTATATTCAGATTCTTTTCTTCCACACATTTTCTTGGAATAACTCTCTTCCTGTTGTATTTAATTTAAGTGGAAGACATCAAGCAAATATTTTTATATGGAGTGATCCTTCGTAACGCCGCGGGTGAAAATTACCAATTATACTGTATCAGTATCTGTGTTTTTCACCTAAAGCGAGAGAATAGGCCACATATTGACGCATTTTTTAATTTTATTTCCCGTTCAACTAGTGTTTCAATGTCCATTATCCTCTATTGTATTGTACGTGTGGATTTCATACTATTAAAAACAACAGATTATTCGGGACAAATACAGACGTGGACAAATTATTAACAAAATTGACGATTTTTATGGTAATTCTATTTAAAAAATTTGACTTTTCAATTTAGACTACAGTTGACAATTTTGCATATTTCTATCTTTACAGTAGATATAAATATGCAAAAATGTCAAATGTAGGCTATTCTAAATTGAAGAGTCAAATTTTGTAAAAAATATATAATAAAATCTTCAATTTTGCTAATAATTTGTAAATATGCAAAAATGTCAACTGCAGTCTAAAGTGAAGAGTCAAATTTTGTAAAAATATATAATAAAAATCTTCAGTTTTGCTAATAATTGGGAAATATCCAAAATGTCACCTGTAGTCCAAATTGAAGAGTCGAATTTTGTAAAAATATACAAAAAATATTCACTTTTGCTAATAATTTGTAAATATGGAAAAATTTCCATTGTAGTCTAAATTGAAGAGTGAAATTTTGTAAAAATATACAATACAAATCTTCGATTTTTCTAATAATTTGGAAATACGCAAAGATGTCAACTGTAGTCTAAATTGAAGAATCATAGTTTGTAAAAATATATAATAAAAATCTCCAATTTTGCTAATGATTTGTCCACGTCTGTAATGTTAGAAACTTTATTCAAACATGTTTCAATGAACTCTCCTCCATTATTATATTTAAATGATTTTGCGATTTCCAAAGCAGTAACATGACTTGCTTGGAATTTAATAACATAATAAAGAGTTAAGAAGGAATATTCACATTAATTCCATAGCAGTACAACTATACTGTACTAAGTTGATGAAACAACACATTCGTAAAGAAAATGAACCCCCCCACCCAAAAAAAAAAAAAAAAAGAGAATGAGTATGACATGATAAGTTGGAATTGATATTGACGGTATCTTTAGCCTTATAAAAGTAATCAATAAACTAATCAAAACAATATTATATTACAAAACAATGGTACCTAGGTACTGTGTATGTTTTAAGTGTAACCAATATACCGTAACAAAACTCTGATCACATTATGCTTTTAAGGTGATATTGGTGAGCAACTTCCTATCATCAGAATATTAAATTATTTTCTCGAAATCTGCTGAAGCTATAGAGCTGACATTTTTATAACACATGGGCACATATCTTTTGCTTATGATGTAACAGTAGTTGCTTTGTTAATTCATTTCCTTACAAACATCTTCCATGTGCAAATCAAGCTTTCAGGTATAACTCCCTGTAAAGTTGATTTGAATAATTTCCAGGGAAAAATTGTCCCGGGGTCGGGTATCGAACCCGGGACCTTTGGTTTAACGTACCAACGCTCTACCAACTGAGCTACCCGGGAACTCTACCAGACTCCGATCCAATTTTTCCCTCTATATCCACAGACCTCAAAGTGGGCTGACAACCAACATTGAGTGCACACTAACTCTGTGCGACTTTAATTGTGGTTTTCTATTAACGAACAGTGACGTGTATTATGCAAATCAAGCTTTCAGGTAAAGTTGATTTGAATATGAATATATGTGAATATTTTCAAAACTTGTAATAAACTATCTTCAGTATGTATTCACGGTATATTAGATTTACGAAAACATTGTTTCAGTACCTGTAAGGCTACTAAATAAATAGGCCTATATCTGAAAATTTCACTTTTCTATAAACAAAGTTGAGAAAATATCCTTTTTGAATAAAAAACAAAGTTGTGAAAAATGTGCCTTAAAATTGAAACTTACAATTTTATACAGCACTTATAGTTCTCAGACAAATCTAAAAATTAACATGGATACAGTTATAATAAGTTCCCTTCTCTTTATCCATTGAATCAGTGCTGGTCATCCCTGTATATAGCTCAACCAAGCGGCATATACTACCTCTTTCGTCTGTCTCTTTCCTTTCGACTGTATAGCGCTCAGGCTCTCCTGAGCTCTAAAGCGTGCGCTTGCGCCTGTGGGCATCAATTGACATGACTGCTCTATTGTCTTGTACGTGTAGATTTCATACTATTAAAACATCAGATTATTCGGGACAAATAATGTTAGAAACTTTATTCAAACATGTTTTAATGAACTCTCCTTCATTATTGCACTTCATTGATTTTGCGATTTCCAAAGCAATAACATAATTAGCACGGAGTTTTCCTTCACTAATATCTTGTTTCATCATAATTTAGTACCGAAACTATTATTACAATTTCGTTTTTTAAATATTTTAATTGGTTTGCCCCGTCCACCGTACGAAAAGAAAATTATTTTTATCCTTATTTTCAACTATACACATTTCCATTTACAATTAGATTAGATATATTCATGCTTACCTATGATTTCGTGATAATTATTGCGACATGTGTCACAATGTCGTCCGATGTTTGATAAGTGCTTATTAGAATTTTAGAACACAAGAACAAAATATTGTTCCTCCCATTCTTCCTTGAACACATGTATCCTAACTGATGTAGGTTTTGAGAAAGAAGCAATCTAAATCTAAGCAGGTAACCCGCCACTGATAGATGCTTGTGTGGTGGAATTGTAGGGGAGTTGGATGGAAGGGGGAAAGGGTGAAGCAAAGACAGTTTACTGCGCTGCCCCTGCGACGTCACTATTGTTTGTTATCACGATTATGTTTTGCCGATGCCTTCCTTAAATACTGCACTTAAATAAATTAATAAAGCAAGCAAGCAAATGAACGAACGAATTAATTAATGAATAAACAAACAAAGAAGCAAAGAAATGAAAGAAACGAACGAATCGAACGAATGAATGACTCAACGAACGAATGAATGAATATAATACGTTATTAATTTGACAGTATAACCTAATCTATCACAGAAGCTTACTTCATTAGCATTTTAAAATGAATGTGTCAAATGTGAATTGGTCCTAATTTTTCTTGTTAACCAAATAAAATGCAGAGTTGCCCATCTTGAATTAAAGAGTTTCTCATGCTCGAAATACAGAAATTTCACATTAATCTTGTGTCGAAATCTCACAGAACCAGGTACCGTAATATCATGGACTTTTTTCTAAATTGCAGGGTTGCGTAAAACTAAGAATAAGTGAATCATTAGGTTTAGTTAGTTTTGAACTAGACCAACTGTAAAGTTTAGATAGTTTTATAACTTCAGCATTTTATTTAAAGGGATTTTGTGTTCGAAGATACGAAGTACTTTTTCTTTTTCCAGTATTTAAGTATGACTTTACTATTTTTTGTCATTGCTTCATTATGTATTTCACTTCTGGTAGTGTGGAAGAGAAGGCCTCATGGCCTTAACTCTACCAGAATAAATAAATAAATAATTGAGTAAGCGAATAAGTAAATAAATAAATACGTTCATAAATAAATACGTAAATAAATAAATAAATAAATAAATAAATAAATAAATAAATAAATAAATAAATAAATAAATAAATAAATAAATAAAAAGATTAAATAAATAAATAAATAGATAAATAAATAAATAAATAAATAAAAAAAATAATAATAAATAAATAAATACATAAATAAATACATAAATAAATAAATAATTTTAGTCTGATAATTTCTTTCTTTACAATAATACAGAATTGAACTGGTTACATCAGCTTCTTCTCTATGCGGATGACGTGACTATGTTACGAGAAAATCCACAAACGATTAGGGAAAACACGGAAATTTTACTTGAAGCAAGTAGAGCGATAGGTTTGGAAGTAAATCCCGAAAAGACAAAGTATATGATTATGTCTCGTGATCAGAATATTGTACGAAATGGAAATATAAAAATTGGAGATTTATCTTTCGAAGAGGTGGAAAAATTCAAATATCTTGGAGCAACAGTAGGAAATATAAATGACTTCGGGAGATAATTAAACGCAGAATAAATATGTGAAATGCGTGTTATTATTCGGTTGAAAAGCTTTTGTCATCTAGTCTGCTGTCAAAAAATCTGAAAATTAGAATTTATGAAACCGTTATATTATCAGTTGTTCTGTATGGTTGTGAAACTTGGACTCTCACTTTGAGAGAGGAACAGAGATGAAGAGTGTTTGAAAATAAGATTCTTAGGAAAATATTTGGTGCTAAGAGGGATGAAGTTACAGGAGAATGGAAAAAGCTACACAACGCAGAACTGCACAGATTTTATTTTATTTTATTTTATTAGGTTATTTTACGACGCTTTATCAACATCTTTGGTTATTTAGCGTCTGAATGAGATGAAGGTGATAATGCCGGTGAAATGAGTCCGGGGTCCAGCACCGAAAGTTACCCAGCATTTGCTCATACTGGGTTGAGGGAAAACCCCGGAAAAAACCTCACCCAAGTAACTTGCCCCGACCGGGAATCGAACCCGGGCCACCTGGTTTCGCGGCCAGACGCGCTGACCGTTACTCCACAGGTGTGGACCAGATTTTATTCTTCACCTGACATAATTAGGACCATTAAATCCAGACTTTTGAGATGGGCAGGGCATGTAGCACGTATGGGCGAATCCAGAAATGCATAATCATAGAGTGTTAGTTGGGAGACAGGAGAAAAAAAAAGTCCTTTGGGGAGGCCGAAACGTAGATGGGAGGATAATATTAAAATAGATTTGAGGGAGGTGGAATATGATGATAGAGACTGGATTAATCTTGCACAGGATAGGGACTGATGGAGGACTTATGTGAGGGCGGCAATGAACTTGCGGGTTCCTTAAAAGCCATTTGTGAGTAGCTAAGTAAGTAACACTATTAAATAGAAAGATGATTTTGAACTTTATAGGCCTAATATACAGCTGGTATTGTGCATCTTGTTCTTTATCAACGATTTCTTCATTTTATGAAATTAAAATGTTATGTAGGCAAACAACTCAGACGTTTCTGAACACCAAATGTCTATTTTAAACGAAATATTGATAACCGAAGTACGTCATATTACAATGATAATGATCACTTATCTCATTGAAAGATAAATTTCCCACAATTACTTGGATGTGCCGTGGCAAGCTAGCTGTGACAACTAGAGTATGCCCACTTTTATTCAATACGTTAATGCTGTTATAGAGTTCATTTCAGGCAACTGTTAGGCCTGAGAATCTTGATTAAGGAACTGTCATTTTAAGTATTCATTAGCCTTTAGAACAGCGGTTTTCAATTATACTTTTTTTTTTCAACGGCCACATTCAAATTTTAGAGCTTAGACGTGAAACCATGAAGACAGAACTAATAAATTATATTCGAATGCTATAGAAAAATTGTTCCTATTTTAGGTCCATTACAGTAGCCTAAACTTACTGAAAATGTTTGTTCATGGTTCCTAACACGACTCTCTAGTAGCAAAAACTTTGTTAGCAAACGTTTTTACCTTTATTTTATTTATATTTAATTAATTAAAGGCCATCTTAATGAGAGAAATGAGTACGCTGTTTACAGGAGATTTTATCTATTAATGCATTTTATTTGGGTTGTCTAAGATGAAAGAGACTGACTGAACAGAACGCGTTGGTTCAATTAGGTGTGTGTGATTGCTCGCTGTTGTAATTAAGGAATTTCACCCACAAAAACCTCTCAATCAGCATTCTACGAAACAAATAATTTATCATCATATTTCCGTGTATTCGTTTTTGCTTACTTTCACCATTTTTCGTGCTTATTTTACTGTCTCCGTGTATTCGTTTTTGCTTATTTTGATGCATATTTTCACCATATTTCGTGCTTATTTGCTTGCTTATTTTACTGTTTGATTGTGGTTAGAAATCAGGGCTTTAAGGTGTTAGGTACAGTTTAAAGGAGTAAAATTATGGAAATATTCAACATTTTTTTCCTCCATTACTGTATCTTGTACAATAATCAAAATTAGTATGTGTAAAACACTGTCCTGCTATATGCTAAACATGTTTTTACGATTTAAAAAAACTATTTATATATATTTTTTTTTTTTTCAAAATTCAAAGTTCACTGTGCAGTAATGAAGCGTTTCCCTCATAACTCAAAAAGTATCCAACATTATGTGATGAATTTGTTTGTATGTATTTATGCATGCCATATCTACAACATGATGCAAAATCACTTCTCTATCTTTGATAGATTGTCTGATAAAAAATAAATTCATTTTAAAAATGGTCAAATATCTAACACAAAAAAATTATTTATTAGGGCATGTAGTTGAAAGAGCATGATATTGTAAACATGAGTTTCAGCAATAAAATAAAAGAAAGCGAACATGAAAAAATTGACAAGTTTATGAGTTATGAGGGAAACGCTTCATCACTGCACAGTGAACTTTGAATTTTGGAAAAAAATATAAATATTTTTTTTAATAGCAAAAATATTTTTTTTCTTATATCAGAAGGATAGTGTTTTACACATACCAATTTTCATTATTGTACAAGATACGGTAATGGAGGAAAAAAATGTTGAATATTTCAAAAAATTTTACTGCTGTAAGCTATACCTAACCCCTTAATAATATTAAAATGCATTTAAGAGAGGTGGGATATGATGGTAGACTGGATTAATCGTGCTTACGTGAGGGCGGCAATGAACCTCCGGGTTCTCTAAAAGCCGTAAGTAAGTAAGTAAGTAAGTAAGTAAAATTGAAGATAACAGACGAACTAATGTAAAGATGGAGTGTTTTGGTGGAATGAACTGGAGTACCCCTAGAAAAACCCTCTGAAACGTCTTCGTCGAGGGCAAATTTCATCACTACCTGGCCTGGGATGGAATCCGAGCGCTTGACAACAGGTGTGGCAAATTTTAGTGTTACTGTTTGAGGTGATATGTAGGCCTAATGCCGAGGATCTTGGGAGTGACCTGGAACCGTGATTTCTTTATGGAGAAAAGTACTTGGAAATGCTAACTCATTACGACAACAATAAATTCATACTGTCTTTACTTTCATCTTGATGATATTGCACCATACTACGCAACAGCTGTGTGAGACTATGTGATGAAGTGTTTGTCGATATAATTATTGGAAAATATATATGAATAGAAATTCCACCTGAATCACCACACCTAACATGGATTATTTATGTCTTATGACGTGACCAGATAATTTTAAAGTTGCTTAATCGCTCAAAATGATATTAGATAGGCTAATGTCTCAGGAAACCTGAGAGGGTTTGGAATTGAACGGGTTATAGCAACTGTTTAATGCGGATAACCTAATATGTCAGGAGAGAATCCACAAACTATTAGGGAAAACACGGACATTTTACCTGAAGCAAGTAATGAGACAGGTTTGGAAGTAAACCCCGAAAAAACAAAGTAGGCGTATATGACTATGTCTCGTGACCAGAATATAGTACCAAATGGAAATATAAAAGGTGAAGTCTATACAGAGTGTCCCATTTGTCTTGTGCACCTATCATAACTTTTTTGTTTGAATAGGTATTAAAATTTTTGTTTTTGAGCGTTATGTTAGAACGAGGAGCTAGTATGAGTGTGGAGATTTGGTGCATGTAACTACATTACGGTACAAGATACACGTGACGTCATCAATTTGTCAAATAGCACTACATATTTTAATACTGTTATATTGATTACACACATTAAGACGAGTTCAAAAATGTATCACAATGTCACTTTTCTAATCAATAACAACAACAAAACGAAACAAAAAGTACTTCCAATGTGATAATGTTATGCTTTGAGAGTCACAGAAGATGTTCCAAATGGTGACCATTCACATTAATGCACATTCGAAGGCGTTCCCCGAAAGACCGTATGACTCCCCGGCATGTTGCTGGCTGAATGGACACACAAGCCTGTCGAATGCGTTGCTGCATGTCATCTGGTGTTGTCAGAATGTTTTAGTACACACTGTCCTTTACAGTTCCCCACAGGAAGAAGTCGAGTGGCGACAGGTCCGGAGAACGTGCAGGCCACTGTACGTGGATTGTGCGTCGACAGTTGTTGTGGTTTGTTTACATGTTAAGACAGCAAACATACAACACACGACGTGAACGGACGTCAGTCGTCTTTCATTTTGTGCAAGTTAATGCACAAGATGAATGGGGCACCACAACAAACGTCATGTTCTGATGGCATTCATTTTGTATTTTGTTGTTGTTATGATTGGGAAAGTGACATTGTGATACATTTTCGAACTCGTCTTAATGTGTGTAATCATGTAACATGATTAAAGTATGTAGTGCTATTTGAAAAATTGATGACGTCACGTGTATCTTGTACCATAATGTAGTTACATGCACCAAATCTCTACACTCATGTTAGCCCCTCGTTCTAACATAACTCTCAAAAACAAAAATTCCAATACCTAACCAAACAAAAAAGTTGTAATAGGAGAACAAGATAAATGGAACACTCTGTATGCTAAAAGTGAATAAGAGTAGAGAACTTGAAAGCTTCCATTTAAAAGGAATTTGAAAGAATATAAACAGAGTGAAAATTGAAATTGAGGAGTCCATAATAGATCAAGTATCTTAATTTAACTACCTTGGCCATATAACATCTGAAACTACGAGGGACGTTGACAGAAAACAGCAGAAATATTACCAGCTAAATGGCGTTATTAAAATAAATTTTGTTAATCAAATGTCAATGACTATGAAAGGTTGTGTAATATATGGCTGTGAGAGTTGAGTCTTAAGTAATAAATATAAAAGTAGTTAGAAGCTGCTCATATGAAAATCTTCAGATCTTTATTGGGTTGAACAAGATTAGGTAGAGAAACGTTAACTATTAGGGATAACTTAGGTGTTAGCTACATTGTTGATGATATTACCAATTTTCAGTTACATTTGAGAGAGCACATTAACCGAATGGATGCAAATCGCTTCCCCATCTGGGCTTTTAATATCCACCCAGAAGCAAGCAAGATATTGAAAGACCAAGAAGAAGATGGCGAGACCAGGTACATATTTATGATCTATAAGAAGTAGGACAAAGGTCGTATTAATATGATGTATGATCTACGTAAAGATTAATTTTTGGTCCTGCAAAATTTATCTGTTAGGGTAACAATTGTTATTAGAGGAGAAAAATTCGCTCTGGCGCCGGGAATCGAACTTGGTTCCTTGGTTCTACGTACCAAGTGCTTTAACCACTAAACTACGCCGAAGTTCAATCCATAGCACCGGCGTAGCTCAGTGGTTAAAGCACTTGGTACATAGAACCAAGGATCCAGGTTCGATCCCCGGCGCCGGAGCGAATTTTTCTCCTCTAATAACAATTGTTACCATAACAGATAAATTCTGTAGGACCAAAAATTAATCTTTAACGTAAACTCTTCGCCCAACAATGCATATACTGTAGAATCTTGGCCACCAAGTCACTCAATTGAGTGCGCTCTTTGTATAATTGCAGTTGACTTAATATATGTCAACATATACGTCCAACATGGGGGCAGGGCATGTAGCACGCATATGCGAATCAAGAAATGCATATAGAGTGTTAGTTGGGAGGCCGGAGGGAAAAAAAAAACCTTTGGGAAGGCCAAGACATAGGTGAGAGGATAATATTAAAATGAATTTGAGGAAGGTGGGATATGATGATAGAGACTGGATTAATCTTACACAGGACAGGGACCAATGGCGGCCTTATGTGAAGGCGGCAATGAACCTGCGGGTTCCTTAAAAGCCATTTGTAAGTAAATGTCCAGCATGGAGTCAGGCCACAAGAGAAAAACATTAGAGGAGAGGGATTCGATCCGGTGCTATGGATTGAACTTCGGCGTAGCTCAGTGGTACGTAGAACCAAGGACCCAAGTTCGATCCCGGCGCCGAAACAAATTTTCTCCTCTAATAACAAATGATTTATGATGATGATGATGATGATGATGATGATGTGTTGAAGATCGTTTTCAGCGATGTATTAACGCAGAAGGAAAGTATTGTGAAGAATATTTTATATAAGTAGGCCTAATATGAATGAGTAGTGACTTTTGCCCATTCTATATATGACTGTTTATGTTTCCTCAGTTATTGAGAGGAAGTGCGCAAGAATAACATGGCGGACATATTAATTGTGAAAACCAGAAAAAACACATAGATCAGCGGTCATCAGCACAGTGCACCATCGGGCCAGCGTCCCTTACCCGCGGATAAGACATTGCACTAGCGTGCACCCGTGGCTGATGGCTGGTATGCTTTCTGCCTCTTCCTTCTGCACGACGATGCAAATTACGATGCACTCTTTACCCTTCACCCATTTCAGCGAGTGCTGACGACCACTAACTTAGATGTTCGAAATAACAATTTTCACGGTAAGTTTGGAATTTATTTTGATAAACGTAGGTATGACGTTATTGTGACTGAAGCAGCTGACAAGAAATAATCGTAACGTGGTTCTGTGAAGCTCCACATTGCTCCTACGGCGCTGTATCATGGATTTAGTATTGCGATAAGATAGATAAGATCTGCCTTTGTAGGTGGATCGGTGTGCACATGTAGGTTAGGTGGCACCCTCCTCTGACCTTTGCACACTATCTTAATACTCGCTAACAGTCGATATCTTAAAATTATGAAGCTTTATTTTATGTGTGTCATCATACCAATGTCTTTAAAATATATTCTATTTTTTAAAGTATATTATTTTCAGGATAACAGAGGATTTGGAATTGTATAGGTTACATCAGCTTCTTGTCTATGCGGATGACGTGAATATGTTACGAGAAAATCCACAAACGATTAGGGAAAACACGAACATTTTACTTGAAGCAAGTAAAGCGACAGGTTTGGAAGTAAACCCCGAAAAGACAAAGTATATAATTATGTCTAGTGACCAGAATATTGTACGAAATGGAAATATAAAAATTGGAGATTTATCCTTCGAAATTCAAATATCTTGGAGCAACAGTAACAAATATGAATGGCACTCGGGAGGAAATTAAACGCAGAATAAATATGAGAAATGCCTGTTATTATTCGATTGAGAAGCTTTTGTCATCTAGTCTGCTGTCAAAAAGTCTGAAAGTTAGATTTTATAAAACAGTTATGTTACCTGTTGTTCTGTATGGTTGTGAAACTTGGACTCTCACTTTGAGGGAGGAACAGAAATTAAGGGTGTTTGAGAATAAGGTGCTTAGTAAAATATTTGGGGCTAAGAGGGATGAAGTTACAGGAGAATGGAGAAAGTTACACAACGCTGAACTGCACGCATTATATTCTTCACCTGACATAATTAGAAACATTAAATCCAGGCGTTTGAGATGGGCAGAGCATGTAGCACGTATGAGCGAATCCAGAAATGTATATAGAATGCTATTTGGGATGCCAGAGAGAAAAAGACCTTTGGGGAGAAGGAGACGTAGATGGGAGGATAATATTAAAATAGATTTGAGGGAGGTGGGATATGATGATAGAGACTGTATTAATCTTGCACAGGATAGGGACCGATGGCGGGCTTAGGTGAGGGCAGCAATGAACCTGCGGGTTCTTTAAAGCCATTTGTAAGTAAGTATTATTTAATGTCGCCGTATCAACTACTAGGTTATTTAGCGCCAATGGAATTGCTAATATTGCAAGATGATATTTGACGAGATGAAACCGTGAATTTGCCATGGTATTATCTGACATTTATCTTACAGTTGGAGAAAATTCATCCAGATAATTAGTCAATCCAAGAGAAATTCGAACCCATGTTCGAACACAGCTCCTGATCAGCAGGTAAACGCGCTACCGCCTGAGCTATGCTGGTTTCAATATCCTATATTGCTATAAAGCAGGGCCGGGAAATTGAATGCTCTGTGGAGCAGTAGAGAGCGGCTCTTGCCCACAGAATACTACTGACAGCTCTCAAATGCAGAACACCTGCGCAGAGGCAGATTACCAGACATCGGAATCCGGATACCTTACGAATGGAACTAGGTTGATCAGTCACGGAGTTTATGACGGGTGACGTTACTCTCGTACTGTCAGTGACACAGCTCATCTGCTCTGGAAGAAATGAGGAGTTGGGATAGTTTTGCACCAGTAGTGGATGGAGAAAGAAAGTTAGAAATGCAATGTAGCATGCATTATAAAAACATTGAGTCACCAATTCTGCGCCACGTTACAATGTAGTAGCTGATTCTGAATAACTTTCATCATCATCATCATCATCATCATCATTATTACTGCTGCTATCATCACTACCAATATCGTTATCCAAAAAAAAAAAAAATAGTCAGATTATCCAGTACTGCAGACTCTGTATTATGTCGAAATCTATATTGGCTTTCCACTTTTAATGTACGTTGACAAAAACCCTCCCAGTTTTGTTTTGTTATTGACGATAAAGTCATTTCTGTAGGTTCCTTTAATCTTTGCAAATATAAATCTCTTTCACATTATTTTCTGTTTCATCTTTTTCCGTGCTAATCCGATCGGGGATAAGTCACACATATAAGGAGAAGTCTCAGTACGGTGTGTCCGAACTCCACCAGCCTTTGGTCAACCCTAAAAGTCTTTATTTGAGGCCTGTGTTCCTCGATTAAGGAGAAAAGGTTGACTTTGTGAAGTCGTTCACCGTTTTACCGTAAATTCAGACACACACCAGTGTAATATGCGGCGCGTTTAGTGGCCTGATAATAATGCGTAAGACACTTGTTCTTGGCTTCATTTCACACGTTTCTATTACTTTCGCTATTATTTCACGTGCTTGGGAATGAATTGCTTTCTTTTTTCTTATGAGACTACATGTTTAGGCACACTTAAGTTTAAGTTAATACATTTATTTGCTATATATACGTAATACGCTTAGAAATACACTTAATCTCTATACATGCAAACACTACGCACGAAATTATTCTACAAGAGTTACTATATACACTTAGTCTCTACACCTATACGCAAACACTACACATTAAAGTTATATTGCTACGTCTTAGCTTTGAATATTTATTTACACCAGGAATTCTATTAACTAAAGAAAGCAAACGTTCACCTCCGTCTTCCAAGTACAAATGGAGAGAAATGTTTTTTTGAAGAAAATAGAAAGGGGATTAAGCAGAGTTTACTGTATTCGCCCAACAGTACTGTTACCCATCGGTTTACTATAAGGTTAGCCTCACACCACTCAAAACAACTACCCCTAACTTCTCCAAGGTTCAGGGCAGATGAGATGTGTCATTGACAGTAGGTATACCGGGAACAGAGCATCTAGAGGCTTCAGTGACGTCACTGCGGAAGAGCCCGCACACAGCAGAATTGTTCGTTGCACTACTAACTGAAAACGTTGACCACTTACTTTCACTGATCCAGCTGCACTCTCACAATACAATAACTTCCGTTCAGAAAATGTTTTGCAGCTGAATGGTACCGTACCTGCTAGTGCGGGAGGAGGGGGTGGTCGGACCGTTTAAAAGTAACGGTCTTCAAGCCTCTAGATCAGCGGTCATCGAAACACTGCACTCTCGGGCTATCGTCTCTTACCCGCGGATAAGACACTGCCCTAGCGTGCAATCGTCGCTGCTAGCGGGTATGCTGTCTCTCTATCCCTTGTGCACGACGGAGCAGAGTTCCTTACCCTCCATGCACTCTACCCATTTCAGCGAGTACTGACGTACACTGCTCTAGATGCTCTGTCCCCGGTGTACAACTCGGTTCGTAACCCCGCTCCAAGAAACGAACCAAATTCGACAGAGTACTTTGTGAATTCATAGTGGATAGTTGTCGCGAGTTGGTTTCAAGGGTTATTGTACCACAGTGTTATTTGTACTAGGTTACGTGTATGTAAATATAAAGTAGCAATGCCGAAGTCGAAACAATCGATTCGCGCAGAACTATTGATAAAATGGAAGTGACATAAACAAAGGGAAAACAATATGTAATAATGGAACTAAAGTACGAAAAACTCAGCTGATTGAAAAACATTGCAATAGTAGGTCACATAAAACAAACGTCGAACGTAAATTTAAAATGGAAATGTCTTCGAATACAAGTTGCTCACAATCAGACATAAATTTAATGTTTTATAAAGATTTGTGCAATATGATGGCGAGAGAAAAAGGATGTAACGTCAAATTAATGAAATATGTGACATCGGTGGAAAAAGTAATTTTGAAGCATTCATTTATAACAATAAATTATAGCATCCATTAGCTGAATAAACTTGTATCCTTGATTAATCAAATGGTTCTGCTAGTAAATATAGGCCTAACGAAATATGTCCTTGAAGTTATTTTCTTTTCTCCTGAAACGTGTGTTATAGATTTGTTGGTTACACCCTTATTCAAGGGAGGTTTTCAATTCTAAGAAGATTTATTTATTTATTTTATTTAATCTGACAGGATTAAGTCCATAAGCCCTTCTCTTCCGTCCCACCAGATAGCACATATAAATACAAAAAAGAAATACAAACACTGATGAAAATAGTACAAATTAAATTAAAGACCTATAGAGGGTCAACATAGTCAAAAGAACACTATAGAGCTATCATCGAGTTAATACAAGAGGAAAAAAAAGAAGAAAATCAGAGATGGCAATGATGATAGTGATAACTAATAATAATAATAATAATAATAATAATAATAATAATAATAATAATAAATCCATAACATATTAATTGTCAATTTTACAACAGCATAGTTGCAATATTTGCTATAATGTCATGAGTTCAGCCGAAGTTGCGCAACCTGACAGGTGTTCAACAAGCAATTTCATGAACTAGAATGTGACTTTGTAATTTAAATTTGAATTTTGATATTGTTCGACAGTCTCTGACATGGTCAGGGAGAGAATTCCAGAGGCGTGGAATCGATATGCTGAAAGATGGTGAGTAGAACGATGTTCTGTGCAGAGGAATAGAGAGAAGGTACATGTTCCGGGTTCGAGGTAGTGGAAGGTAAACAAAACGAGATGCTAGATAAGAGGGTGTGGAGGTGTGGATGATTTTAAATCGTAATAGTAAGGAGTTGAAGAATCTTGTTTCTTTAAGTGGATTCCAAGACAACAATTCTAGTGACGGTGTTACATGATCGAATTTTCTAATGTTACAAACGAAACGAACGCAGATATTGTGAACACGCTGTAGTCTATGGGCAAGATCAGTATTTATATTCGTGAATAGAGAATCACAATAATCGAAGTGGGGCATCACTAAAGTTTGAATCAGGTTCTTTTTAAGGCTGAGAGATAAAACGTTGATTAAGTGTCTGAGGGAATGAATTATGGAAAAAGTTTTCTTACATATGTAGGTCACTTGACTTTGAAAATTTAAATTTGAATCTAAATATACTCCTAAATTTTTTATTGTCTTACTATATGTAATTATGGTATTATTTATTTTTGTGTTTGATACTGTGGCTAGATCTATTTTGTTTAATGCTCATTGGTGGCCTATTATTATGACTTGTGATTTTTCTGGATTTAGTCTGAGTCCAAATTTTTGCGCCCATTGAGCTGCAGATGCTAGATCTTCATTAATTCTGACCACAGAGTCATTGATTCTACAAGTTTGGGACTGAATGTAAAGTTGTAAGTCATCAGCGTATAGCGTTATTTGACATTATACTCCCAGGCTTATTTCAGTGCTAGGATTTGTTGGTGCGAAATATCAGTATTACAATTTGCAGGGTAATCTCTAGATAACAGTGGAGATAACATTGAATATAGAAATAATGACAGTTGAACGAACTCCAAAAAATAAGTAGTGACATATTGACATCCCCAAAAATATGCGGAATAAGATTTGAAAACTACTGTATAGGCCAGTATTCAGATTGTTATTGTGAGAGTTAACTGCATAGTTATATGGATCATTGAGCTTAATACAAACCTGAGTAATTTAAGGGAAGACTCTACTGAAAATCATGAACATTTTCCAAAACATTTTATTGGCTATTTAGTATGTATATTTCCATACCCCAAACGAATTTAGTTCGTTTCTGATCACAAATATGTTTAAAATGTTTTTTTTTAATTAAGACTATAAGAGAACGTAATATTTAAAGAGCTGTCAAAATTATTTTTTCATCAAATAATTCTTTTTTTACAAATTTTAGATTACAAATCTAGTAAGTTTTTGTTCTAAAGCTGGCTTCCTGAATTTACGAAATGAATGTAGCGGAGGAGAATTTTAATTTACATAAATATTCATTTTACTTTCAAATCCATTTCTCCGTAAGTTTATTTTTCTTGAGTCAACATCAACTTTTTTATGTCAAATATTATTCAATCTGGATGAAATATTTACTACAAGTATTTATGAGGTAGGTAATATTTATGTTTTTATACATTTATTTTGTGAGAAATGTTGCTAGTTTATTTTATTAATATATTTTTTTTCATGAATTACAGAAAAAATAACATTTTTTTAAATTTCAGAAAAATGGTTCATAAGTAATAAATGATCTATTTCATAAAATGAATGCAGTGAAATATTTCTCTTTGTCTTGTGAATTTATTTATGTTTTTAAATTTTAGTAAGTTATTTTACGACGCTTTATCAACAGCTTTGGTTATTTAGCGTCTGAATGAGATGAAGGTGATAATGCCAGTGAAATGAGTCCGGGGTCCAACACCGAAAGTTACCCAGCATTTGCTCATATTGGGTTGAGGGAAAACCCCGGAAAAACCTCAACCAGGTAACTTGTCCCCACCGGGAATCGAACCCAGGCCACCTGGTTTCGTGGCTAGACGTGCTAACCGTTACTCCACAGGCGTGGACTTGTCTTGTGAATGTAACCAAAAATACGAAGTTTAAAAATTGAGATCTTCTATTAAAAACTTGTGTTTGAAAATATTTCTAAAAAGAATAGAAAAAATCAAAAGCCAAAAACATTTGACAATTCAAAGTTTGAATTTTGTTAGTCCTTTACATAGTATAAACATGTTCTCAAAATTTGGTTACAATGATTAGGAAAATAGTGGACTGTCCCTTTAAATATTACGTTTCTTAACAACATTATTGGGGCACTCAGAAGAAAAGTGATACAAGTGACAGTTTAAAAAAACGTGAGATAAGTGTATATTCTAAATCTTTAATGTCACTTCTGTTCAGAAAGGAGTAATTGAAGTGCAGTCAGTGCTGTTTTCTGTTGGCCTAACTCCTGTATTACGATGCTTACAGAGTTTTGACTGAGAGGCAAACTAATACAAGTACGTTGTTTGCATAGCGTTGTTACGTTTTTTCTGTTTATGACTAATTTATTTCCCATAATGGAGAGAGGTAATATATTACAGTACTGACTTTTCGAAATATCTTCGTGGAAGGCCTGCACACATTGAGCTGGACCAACTATACAGTGATCCAATAAAGATAACTTTTGCTAAGTGGAGCAACTTGCAAGAGCTGAAGAAATTCATCCCACCCATACACCACTCTTTGTTTGATGACCTGAAGAATCAGGAGAGACCTATAAAAAGGACTGCAGGACGTGGTCGTGGAAGAGGAAGTTCAAGGAATACTCGCGGTAGGAAGCCTACAGATGTACTTCATCTGTACAGAAACACAGATGTTGCAGCAGAGAGACATGTGACTTGTTCAGATGAGAATAGTGACGTAATGGACAGCGACTAAAGCTGAATTTAATTGAAAATTAAAAATATTCTTAACCCACTTCTTTCGGTTATATAGACACGTTTTATGTCATAATATGACAATAAGAAAGCTCAAATGCTATTAAGGCAGGAATGTTTCAGTGTTGTAAACAATGTTCTTGTTCTTGTTTTAAATAATATACAAATACTGAAAATTCTTGCACTTAGTGTATATTACTTCTCCACAAAAATATTTCCGTGGCAAAATAATACAAGTGACTTTAGGACTCAATTTTACCTAAACTGTTTCAGAATAGATAATTTCTATTTAGAAGTTAAAAAATATAGGTACCAACATATACAACTGTAAATTTACAGCAACATAGTCCTGTAGCGGATTTTTAAATTTCCTTTTCAACTTCAAAGTCGTTTGTCTCAAAACTTACTAAACGTCAGTTGTATCACTTTGCTTCTAAGCGCCTCATATTGTAAGCATCATAGAGTTTAATACAAACGTGAGTAAATATGAGATTTAACTACATTATTATATAGAACATATAGGTTAATACAAACCTGAATAATTTAGATTCTGGGCAGCCAGAATCTGTGGATCTCCGTCCACCTCTTCTGGTTCACTTGGTGGATTTTGTGGAGGATCCGCCATTTTTAAATCCAAAAATGTCTTCGCTGTCAGCAATTGAAGTAGGTAATACTGATTCACTTGCAAAAGAATTACTTTTTGTTAACTCACATATTCACACGCACACACTTCACGTAAGCGTCTGATTGCAATGCTGCTCCGAGACCGAAGAACTGTTACCAATTTGGCACTTAAGAAGATTTAGCAAGCTTGATTATAATTGATAAGGATAGCTAATCGGTTGGTGTCAATCTGCGATAAGGCACTGCCATTTTGCGACAATATTTATATCAAAATGTCTGACCTCCTCTGTCTTGCTTTGAACAATGCCATTGCAGAATGTTTGTCCTTCCTCCGAAAGAGAGAATAAGTCTAATCTCTCTCTGTGCCACTGATAGCTTTATTTTCATAAGATCAACATATTTAACATGTGATACAGTGTCATATCGTGCTATCTTATCGCTCGCTTGCATTATCTTTCACGGACTTTATCAATGGGACCTGGTGAAATAACAATGGATTAACATTCTTATGAAACGTTCGACCTAGCATTAACGTCAGGCGCTATGACGAACTTTAAAATTAATTTCGTCATCTAGGACAGGGATGGGGGATAAGGGTGGAAATCAAGTATGTTAGGATGACTCACGCAACATCTCGGGCTGCAGCGACAACTTTACTGCCTTCTTTTTAACGGCTGAAGGATATAGACAGACAAATAACAGGAGGGGAATGTAGGGATAAGGCTGCTCTGGAGATCCAATCGATGACCAAAACAAATTGGGGAACCGAGTTATACCTCTATGGAGGAAGCAGAGAAGGCAGACTGGACTTAACCTGGTTTCTTCTAAGAGCTTGGAGGGTACTTAGAGTCGTCAACGAAGAGGGGGCGAGAATATGTCCTCTTTGCGGTAGAGGCGAGACGTCACATATTTTATCGGAGTGTGAAGCCACAGAAGCTCTCAGGAAACGATTCCTGCCAGAGTCCTTCATTACATCTAGCAGGAGGCACTTGGCAAAATACGATATATTAAATAACGCTAAATTCTGTGAGAGTGTGGGAAAATTTATGGCAAAAATTCGACAGCTGAGAGTGGAACTGGCCGAGGGGGAGGAGGCCGAGGAAATAAGGGGAATAGTTATTTATTAGTGTCGTAACGAGTAGTATTAACACTGAGCGAATAAGGTAATTAGGGGATAATGTTCGTTTTGTATTTATTGTGTTTTTTTCTATTTATTTTTTTTGTGCGTGGATATGTTTTTTTATGTATTATCTTTATATTTATTATTGGATTATTTATTGCAGTTTCAATAAGGAATTGAATTGAATTGTTTATATATATATATATATATATATATATATATATATGTTTCACTGTGTGTTTTTTTCTTTCATATCTTACATTTATTTTATTTTTATTGTTTTTGTGAAATTTGGTATGAAGTTAGATTAGTGTAATTGTGATAATTAATTATAACAGTAGTAATAATAATCTTGTTTTACTATTTTATTATTAGTAGTATTCTTTTTGTTTTCTTTGAAGATTCAATCTGTGCATAGTTATAACACGAATGGCCGTACGGGCTCATGCGAAGGATCCTGTGTACATGAATTTGTATAAATTGTGTATCAATAAATGCACTTCATTAATTCGTCTTCTTTTTATCTCCGTTTATACAGGATGTAACAGAAATACTGGGATATACTTTGGGAGTGAGTTTACACAAAAACAAAAAAATATATATCATATAAACGTATGTTAGGAAATGCCTAATTTATGAGTTATTCAAAGACGAAGACGAATAGTGATATTTTAATTCAAACTGATGGAATAGATTTAGTGACATATTAACAGTATTTTAAACAATCAGTTCACAGTATATGCTCAAAATGACCTCTGCCTGCTTCAACACACGATGGACACGACGAATCATGCACACGTTGAAGATGATACGGATACAGAAGTTGCTCATGAAGTGTCGTCATATGACATGTACGAAATGTTACGCCCAACTGTTTCGTGTTCAGAAGAGTCGATTTAGTGAAGATAACCTGATTTTGTCCATGTTACAGAAAAAAGTTGAAATTTGTCGACTAGTGCTATTTAGCTCTAAGAGAACCTGTTGAAAATGTTGCGCAAAAAAAAAAAAAAAAACTTTTAATGCAGAACTTTCCCTACAGAAGTAATAGAATACGTCACGATAAATGTTCAGAGGGGGATGATGGATATTTAAAAGAAGTGCAAAACGAAGGCAATACGATAACTTGATGTAGTTAAACTGACGGTTCACATTAGGGAAACATTGCCCCATTTCTCTAGGAAAGAAGCCAACACTCTGTTATTACTAGGGTCCGTATTTCAGCTACCTAAAGACTCAAATTGAAAACACATTGGGTATATAGTACACCGAACATAGATAATGCAACGGATAAGGATGTAAACAAACAGGTCGTCGCTGCGTGTTCGTGGAGTACAGTCAACTCCCGAAATTCTGAAGCTTACTAGTGAACACATGCTTGAGCCGTAATGTTCATTTTCGTCGTGATCTTTGCAGTGAATAATAACGTGCATTCGTAAGTTACGGAACTTGAACAAATGCGACATTATTTTATATTGCAAGAAATTATTTCAATAGCACATGGCGTCATTGGTGCATGATGTAGTACAAGATATTTCTATCGTCTAATATTTTTTCGTGTTTCATTAGGCTCTCGCATATGTCGCTAATCACTGAAAACCCACTAATTTTCTATGTACTTTTCGAGAAATTCCCTAAAATGTAGATTATTTAATTTATTAATTGGGATGCTGGCATTGAACATCATGATAGGCTACATAAATCCATCATCGAGTTAATATCTTCATAATTTTCAGATTTTGATGGTACTGTTTCTTTTGGATTACGTACATTTATTTTACACAATTTATATGTACTGTTGTCTATAGCTATTGACAGTGAAAATATTAGTTCAAATATCCTCAACTATGCCCTGCAATATTACACGCTTGAGCGTCTTATTTAAGGCATTTTACCTCTGCAATGAACCTTCAATCAGCCACAAAGATGTAGTTATTTAAATAATACGACTAGTAAGAGCAGTGATCGATAAGACTACTCACTATGACTGCGTCCCGGTTTTGACTTTCTAGAGGAAGAGGGCAGAGGATGCGTAACTATTTTGTATGCGAACGTACCTGTACCTGCGCTGTGACATCACATAGGCCTATACTTTGAATAAGGCAACTTTATTCCAGTTTATAGGTAGCTGGAATACGGTGCCTAGTTATTATGTTCAGCTACATTTCTTAAGAAAATGTTAAATGACACAACGGGAAAGGAAAACTAATGTAATAAACAAAGCTAGGAAGTTGGTACCAAAACTGTTGTGTGAACTTGGACTAGGGGAGAGTCGGGTAGTATCGGACAGTGCGTTTCTTTCATCTACCATCATATGGTAGTACCTGAATGACATGGTTACGTTTCTCTATGCGACATCACAGAAACGTAACCATGTCAATCAGGTACTATCATCGTGTGGTAGATGAAAGAAACTCACTGTCCGATATTACCCGATGTCCGATACTACACGACTCTCCCCTATATCCCTACCCAATGAAAAGTCTAGTAGCGCAGCTCTCAATATCAGTGAACCAGAACGACAAACGTGTAGTACAGCCGGGTGGTAACCGAACATGTGCTGTAATCGTCCACAGTCTTAGAATAAGAAAATAATAAATGAATAATATAAAAAACAATAATTTGTAATTATAAACTTCGTAATTCCCAATCTAAAATAATTTACCATAGGTATGCATATAAAAATAACACACAAAGTGTACAATTATTATGATTCTAACTTCGTTATAACAAATAACAATGGACATTTTCATTTTGTCAAAAGAAATACCGTCATTTCCCATAACTATGTCCCTGGAACACAACCATGGTCCACGATACAACCATTCAAATTTTGTACTCCACAACGTAGTACCTCATTTATCTATATTTGTTCTGTACTGTAGCTTGAAGTCAAGTCACTGCAACTGTCTACGAACGGTCTATGTTACTTATACAATGTTCTTTGAATGGTTGTATGGTGGACCATTGTTGTGTTCCAAAACCATAGTTATGGGAAATGACGGTACTCCTTTTACGTTCAGAAAAAAATAAAAACAATATTTGCACTCTGAAAATATTCGTTCTATGTCACAAGACGTTACTGGAGCAAATGTGAAATATGATGCCATAGAATTTCTTACTAGCATCGGGTGAACAGCAACTTTGTGAATCTAATAGTGTATCTTGTATGTGACACATAATATTAAATCCATAATTGTTTTCAAGAAAATTTTTCGTTTCTATTGTAAAGACAGCTAGGAAGTTCATATCGTATTCCGATGTTGAACTTGGACTGTAACGCAACCGAATGCATAGCAGCACGAGACGTCAACATTTAACGAAGAATAATCCGGAAAAAATAAACTTCTGTTTGCATAATTATTTAATAACAGATGAGTTTACTTTCTTGGAATCACGCATAAATATTACGTAAATAATGCAATAATAACAGAATAGCTCACTTTATTCAAAACCTAAACTATTAATATAAATTAACAATATTCTTTAAACTATTCACGACTGTACAAAGCTCTACACAATGCCACTATGCGCTGTTTGTGAGCTGCGTATCGTCTGTAGCGAGCGAGAGCAGGGCGAGGCGCGGGTGACATCTATAATCCTCGCTGCACTCAACTGGAATCTACTGTTTTGGTACGAACTTCCTACCTATGGTAATACGTATAAAATAACATAGACAACATTCAGTCTCATCTTTTATTGTCAGAGCTCTAATGTAATAAAGATTGCATACAGTTCCCGTTACCAGAATTGTATAGAACTCAAACAAATAAAACCATTGAAAACTTAAGTAACAAAATCCATACAAATTTCTAAGGAGGATAATGTGCTCATTTTTAACTTTAAACACATATCTAATATTTCTGTTGTCGAACCATTTCCTCCAATTACTATATTACATTACTAGTTTTAAGTTTCTACAAATATCAGCACTAATATGTAAATTATACAAGTGTGATTCAAGAGAAAAGGTCAATATTTCGGGAGGCGTAAATCGGTCTTTGTTAAAAACGCGTTCATATTTTATGTATAATTTGAAATGCCTGTGGTGTAACGAGTACAAGCGGCTGTAAAGAAATTTGTATGTAATGAATTATGACTAGAACAGGTTTTATATGCGTTAAAATGCGATACTTTTACTTTACATACTTTGTACTCAAAGTCCCTTTTAAATGTATGATGAAGGATGTCATAAGGTTTGTTCCAGCAGGGTTCGGAATCGCTTCTGAACTTCCTGCTCATGCGCAGTAGCCCAATGTGCGTTCCAACAAGACTAGAACTGATTCCGAACCGATATTGAACTCCCAGTTCCCTGTTCCAACGTGCTTCAGAATTCATTAGGAACGAGTGAATTTAGTTCTCGACAAAGAGCAGAACTGAGAATTCTTAACTGTTGACGCATGCGCAGATAAGTTAGTCTGAAGTTAATGGTTAAAATGTTTCGAGACTAGACAGGTTAAAATAAAAAAATAGTCGATCTTGAATGATTTGGAAGGTGATAGTGATATATTTTACGACGAATTAAGTTCGGAAGATGAATATAATTTTAATATAAGAAGAAATTCCGAAGGCCTTGAAACAATGTAAAATTCCGAACTAGTTCTAACACCGAACACAACTGGCGCATGCGTCGAAAGAAGTTCGGTATTAGTACGGAACGCGTTCTGAATTCCTCGCTGGAACAAACCTATTGTCATTCAGTATTTCGTTCTGGTACTGCTAACGGTCTTAACCGCCATTTAAGTCAGCGCCCAGTTAACTCGATACGTTCTCCAGTTCTCATGACTCAGATTCAGTTCTGTGTTGTTAGATTTCGGAGTCTTGTGAATCAGGCTTGAAAACTTTCCTAACGAACACTACATCCAGTCTATGTACACTTTTAACTTATTTCATGTTTGAATACAGTATCAATAGTATATGTTGAAATTTATAATTAAAACATATTTTCGAAAATATCGCCTTCAATGTTAATTTACGTTGTCAGTCGTGTATCGTAACATAGTTTGTAGAGTAACATCTCAAGTTCCAAACAAACGAACAACAAAAAAGAAAGCTGCCCCCACTTATTTCCGTAGATTTCAGTTCATGTAATGTTTTACTTATTTTATTTTTTAGTTTTTATGGTAAGTTGCGTTAGGAAAGTGAATTAAAAGTCAATGAATTCCTCGTTTTTAGTCATATATGAAGGGTTCAGAATCATAATGGGCCAAGCGCCATTTACTAAAACCGTAGAAAGCAAGGGTTAAAATGAAGTTATTACCATAATTCAATGGAAACATATAGCAAGTAATATGAAGTATACATATTAAAACCAAATGATATGTCAATCTTCATTAAACTATGGTATTCACTTAACTTTAACCTTTGCTTTCTCCGTTTTTAATAAATGGCGCTTGGCCCACTATGACCCTGAACCCTTCGTATATATGTCAGCCTACTGAATAAGTCTCTTACCAAAGATAAGGATCTAAAGTGTATACATTTATCTTCCCCCACTCGCATACTACCGAGCGATTAGATGAGGTGTGGACAGGAGCTACGAGGTTTTCACTGTACGCTGCTTATGGAAAAATTTCGACACACTTTGTATCTTAACAGAAATAATCAATGAGGGAGAAGCTTTACAGACCTGGAGTGTGACTTTGCAGACCGTTATATTGCCTGTTCAGAATAACTGTTATTTTTTAAGGAAGTATTCCGGATGTATATTATTTTCAGTCAATACTGAACTGATTGAAAAACAAACTCAAATTATTTTCCTCTGACCATAATTAGAAATAAAAAAAGGAACATCCGTACTCCGCAAATACTGGAAACTATACATATGCTGATATATACAGGGTGACCAAAAAGTCACTATCCATTATTGAACTTAGATTTGTGTTTTATCTCTCCATGGATTTCAAACTACCCGCCCTTCACTTTCATCTGACAATTAGTGAATTGCTACATAATCAATCATCTGTCAAAGTATCATTTTACCATTCGATTTCTGTATTTTTTTATTGTAATGGATAGTGACTTTTGGGCCACTCTGTATTATATATATATTTTTTCTAAGAATAATCAGTAATATCTCCTGAAATATTGACCCGTATTTCTAAATCAAACTGCATTTCTTTTTTTTTTCTCTCTCTCAAAAATAAAGCATTTGTAATTTTTCTACATAGGCCCTATATTTAGTGGTGAAAATACACTTTCTTTAGTTTACTACTATACATCTAAAGTCATTTTACAAATACGGTTACAGTAATCTTTTATGACTTAAAGTTAGGTTTTCAAATACTTTTATATATAGTGAATTCTTTTTCACCTGTGGTGAGAAGCGTGATTTTAGTATTTTAATAATTGCAAGGGATATTTAGTGATACAGTTATCAGTTTTCTTATGGTTGGTACGGTTTGCAATCAATTGCTTCATTAAAAATAAAGTTGTAGAGTTCATAAAAATACGATGAGAATTTAGGAAATTTTTTGTTCAGTAGAGAATGATTACCTTTTCCAAAAGTATGTAGTTCAAAGTCATACTTCCATTCTAACTTACTGTAATGGGAGAATATAATTATAATATTGTTATAATTGAAGAAAGTGATTAATTTTAATGGCTATGATTTTATGAATGACATGATATTTAAATTAAATATTATTTTGTATTTAACATGTAAATGATAAATACTTTCTCACTCTACATTTCATGTAGAAAGTAAGATAATCACAATTTTTTTTAACTGTAAGAATTTCATTTTTAGTTCTTTTTCTTTACCAGTTTGCAAGCCATATTCTGTGATTTCCAACTACACGATTCGAAACAGTAGTATTTTTTGAGTTATTAGTAGAGCACAGAATTTTAGTTGCTAAAAGTTAAGAATGACACTGAGTATAGATGAATAGATGTAGTGCCCGTGAGGAGGGTTTTAAGCCTAGTTCACAGGAGTCCAGTATATATTCTTAATAATGGACAACACATTCACAAGGACTGAGTAATGAATCTTGTGAACCGTGTGCTAGTTTGTAAGGATTAGAGACCTTTAACGGTACCAAAAGGAAAATAATGAAGTGTCAAAGAAGTGGGGGCATGGCTTCTATTTTATAAACTATATCGAGGAACAATATTAACTTTAAGCACCTAAAATTACGGGCTCTAGTTATTAGTTACTAGCCCCATACATACCCCGCGAAAAGGGTTCATTGAGCGAAAATTGGTGATAGAAGTGGCATGAGATAATTTTGTATATTGGCAGGCAAAATGTGAAAATTATGCCATTTCTGGTCCTATCTACTTATCCTGGCTTGGAAATTACGACCCTTTTTCTTTCCCCGGAAAAAGTTAAGCATTGTGTTAATAAATTATTGTAGGAAGCAAATGGAGTAGGTATTTAAATCAACAGTATTTTTTCTTGAAGAACTTCCTATTGGAAGCACAAACATACCGGGTGAGCCATATGAGTTGACAATGCGAAATACCTAAAAAACGAAGCGTTTCAGAAGTGTCGAGTAAAAGTTTATTGACTTTAAATGGGAGAGCAAACTGCTTATTTATGTTGCATTTGGGGGAAAATTTCAAGTTTATTTTGAAGATCAATCTAAGTTTTTTTGAAGGTGAGCCTATAGTTTGTACGGGGCACAAAAATAAACAACGTTTGTATAAACCATTTTTCAATTTAGCATGTGGTTCCGGAGATATTTAAACAATAAAGATTCATAAAAGTAATCCATACATATCATAATCATCTAAAAATTATAGAAACTAAAAAGTTAGCATTCAATTATATTGTTGTAACGAGAAAGTTGATCGATGTGCCAACGACTCCAGAAAACAAGCTTCCGAAATGCTTGCTCGAATATTGAGAGAGAAAAGCAATCTTTCGTACACATCAACGTTTTCTTCAAAGAATTAGAAAGTGTAGTGAGGTAGAAGGGCATCACTTTGAGAATTTATTTAAAAAATCTAGTTGAATGTTACACTTTTTTTGTTTTTACAATAAAAATGTTGATACTTACGAAATATATGATTTTTTAAATCAATATTTAATTTTCAAATATCTATGAAACTAAGGGTTGTTTATTTTTGTACTAGGAATAAGAATACAAAAAAAAAATTATAGGCTTTCACTTGAAAATTATATTGACCTTAAATGACCTTGAAAACGTCCTCCAAATACAACAAAAATATTGTACTACAGTCCGCATTTCACGAGAGATTCGAGCAAGGGATGCGAGTTTTTCCTCCACTCTTATAACCTATCCTGACACTGAACCGGCCAGCCATTGATTGAGTCTTGTTTGTCCCAGCCGGCCAATGATATCACTCCCATCCACCTGCTCCTTCAAGAACGCAGAGTTACTGGCTTACCCTCCTCTTATCCCGCAAGGACCATATTCCCCTCGCAGGGATCCTGTCGTGAAATTTGGACAGTAACTTATTTTCCCTCTTGAAGTCAATTAATTTTCATTTAAAATATTTCTTTCTTAAACGCTTCTTCTTCTTTTTTTTTTTTTTTTTTTTTTTTTTTTTTTTTTTTTTTTTTAGGTCTTCAGCATTATCAACTTAAATGGTACACCCGGTATAGACGAAATTACAAACTATTTTTGAATACATAAAAAGATATTGCAAGCTAGAAAGTTGCCGCGAAGGCAGAACAGTCAACGTAGAGGCTCGACCAAGTCCAAGCTTTACGAACAAGTGAGTGTATAGCCACTTTATCTAAAAGCTTACCTTCCGATAATGTACATCAGCGGTCATCAGTACAGTGGACCCTCGGACTAGCGTCTCTTACCCGCGGATAAGACATTGCACTATTGTGCAACCGTAGCTGCTTTCTCCCTCTCTCGTTTCTGCACGACGGTGCATATTTCGAGACAATCCTTACCCTTTATCCATTGCAGCGCATGCTGAAGACCACTGATGTAATCTATTTATTCATTATGCGAAGAACACAATGAAGTAGCAATTTTTCCATTGAAGCGGGTTAATTGGTAGGGCACATACTGTGTTCACATGCGCGAACCAGGTAACTTTCTAGCTAGCAGTATATGTACAGTACACAGTTTAATCTGACATCGTTTACTGTGAAAAAATCAAGAAACTCATCTGATGCCATGGGAAGTAAACATGCGTTTTATGTAGTTTTCTTGGCCATATATTTTTCTATGATATATATGATATCGGTCCAATAGCATACGTATTTATGTATAAATTTACTCTCAGATAGATATGAATGAAATTATTTTACTATCGTACTTTAAAGGAACGATACTGTATAGAGAGAGGAAGAGAAAGTGAAGATTTTTTCCATCGGAGTTGGCGAGAAGTGATATTTATATGAAAATATCAAAATAGAATTTTAGCTGTATAATAAAATCTCTTAAATACTGTATTTAGTATAGTAAGAAAGTATACATATCAATAACTGCATTTGTTTTATTGCTTTCGCCGAAAATAAAATATTTACCTCACATTTATTTTTCTTTCAAGGTGGCAATGTCAGTATTTTTGTCTCAGAGGAAAAAATAGTCAGAACTTGTAAAAGACGGCGAATCTTTTTTGTAAGAAAAAATATAATATTCAAATACAGTATCATGTAACCAATTGAAATCAACAGCTGCAATTAACATTGAAATTAATCTACCATTCAAGTAACATTTTGCATGACATCCGATCCGCCTTGTTTTTATTTCTAACAGGTCAAATTGAAAATGGTTTTATTCAAATTCATTTAGAAACAACTTTATTGTCTCTGATATGAAAATTTTTTTCACATAATTTTATGAAAAGTTAAAGTCACGTATTATATAATTAAAGCTAGAATTCATAAAACTTACCAATTTATTTTTTATGTTATGCAATCACTGTGAAATTTTAGAAATATTGACTCAAATTCTATGAAATGAAAGTGACAAACTTAGAAATTATACGTGTAAATGAAAGTACATCAAGTCTGTGAGACAATGATTGTTACTGTCTTGAGTAGACTAAATGTAATTGTACTTTCTTATTTTGGCTTTGATTTATCCAATAAAATTGTATACTTAAGATTACAACATGAAAATAAACTTTCAGTGAAAAGTCTTAAAATCGAACACGTTACAAACTCTTAAAAAGTGAAAACAATACAATGAAAGTAACGTTTATAAAATCTTGTCCTTTTAAGAGGCCTGGGTAGTGATGCCTGTGCGGTTAAAAAATTTCAATACGAAAGTGTAGTTCAATATTTTTAGGCTTTTAGTGTTCAGATTGGAAAAAAAATTCATGGTTATGCAATCAATCATCTGAATTCAGTGGTATAAAAGGAAACTAATTAGTTTCGTATCAAAGTTAAAAAAAATCCTAACTGATAACCAGTTTTCCCACTTCGCTAAATGTACCTCATTCTTCAGGTGCACATTACTTGCTACAGTTTTCACTCATATAACTTGCATTTTTTTAAGTTATCAAGTAATGTATATTATAAATTCTCAAGCAAAATTTAGTTAAATATTTCACCCTTATTGAATCATAAACATATTGAAATTTGATTAACAATTTCTGCTATTTTTTCAATGCATTTATATTTTTTCCTCGTGTTATGTGTGTGGAATTCTTAAAGCCGTAGGTTTACTTTGTAGAACACAGACTGCAGAAAACACTGTAAGAATTTCATGTAAATTGATCCAGTAGTTTCAGAGAACAATGCACTTAAGGTTGAAAAATATCAACTTACGGAAAACTGCATTAAAAATATAAGGATGTAGAAATTACATTCACTGCGAAATTTAAAAGGCTCATCTGCAGAGATAACCTTCACAATATATTGTGTTGTATTTTTCTTAAACACAAAATAAAAAATCGGATTTTTGACCCCCATTTACCAGGTCTCGGTCCAGGGTACCGAAACGCAATAAGTTGTGTTGTGTGGGCTAGATCGAGGGGAATGGGAAATGGAGAGTGCAATTACTCTTTGCCTTAATATGTAAACATTCAGTCACAGTAGGGCATAAAATAATTGTTCAAGTTCACATATTTAATATATACAATGCATTTCTAGTACAGAAAATAATTTCCTAACATTACATGTTTCAATTCATGTTATATTATACATGTCTTAACAACATAAAATAATCATTTTCTGAGTGTGAGAAGAAAAGAAAAAATATACTGTACATAAAATATATTTCTTCACAATTCATTGCACCGAATTACAAGGCACATTCGTAATATATCAAAAGAAAAGCATCTCGTATTTTCACTCAAAATAAGATTTTTCAAGAAAAGCTTTGAAATATATTTTCCGACCTTGTTGAAAGAAATGTTGGTATGTAAGTACCAACATTAGGCTATACACAAATCTCGATGGAATATATATTTTTTTATTTTATATGTTAGATTTTTATATTGAAGGTCTGTTCTGATCGTGTAATTTAATATTCTCCATGTGCCTTTTGCTATTACAGTGTTTTTTCTTAAATCGAGTCCTATCTAACCTTATATCCTTTTTGCACAATTTGCAACATTCATTGCTTTTTTGGTGCTATTAATTTTCGACATGTTTCTCAGTAGTGTGAATTATAAAACATCGGAATTAACACTAATACAAATATGGGTACGTAAATAATTAAATAAATAAATAAAATAAAATAAGATAAAATATACTTGTTTCCTCGCAGGATCTTAAATACGTATGGTGATCGCACGGACCCATACCAAGCAGGAATAAGAAAGACGGTAATGTACTTTGTTACGAAACCAACTGTACTGTCCCAGTGCCACCCCACCCCACTGGTCATGACGGCATTTATACTCCATGCATCCCAAACTTCAGTCTGGTGGCTCGGTGACCCTAGACCGATGGTGCTAACCACTACCCGGTCCCCTTAAAACTCAGCAGTAATTTTATTAATATAACACATTTAAATAACAATTACCATAAAATTTAATTAAAATATAACGCAGTAATATAGGCCCTGATGTAGATGATTGTTTTGTATTTTATCCTTTACATAATTAGACTTGCTACACCCAGAGACTTGTGGTTCTTAACATAAATTATGGACACATATTGACTAGAATTGTTTTTGTTTTAGAAATTACATATTACACAACATTGTGTTAAATATTACCCAGTCATCACAAGCATTAAATTTCGAAGACAGAAAAAAAGCACTGAAATAAAATTATGAAAGTCTTAAAAAATATACACTTTGCTATACAGTAGAATCTCGCTAATCCGTTCCTCAGAAATTCGAGGTCCAGTTAAATCCGAACCTTATATCAAGGTCACGCTTGTTGCCTTAATGTGGATCATCTCCGTCAGAGTCTGTCACAACAATTGGAGGCACTCTGATACTCAAGCGATGGTACGACAATACTGCTCAAAAAGTGCTTAACCCTAGACCAGAGATGCAGAAATCGGTGAATTCCTTGCCGTCGGATGTAAACATTCAGTGACGTAGAAGCCTTTCTACCGTAGTTGAAGCATGACCTTGTTATCTCGCGCAGGTAACATGGGCGGCAGCACGTGGAAATCTTACGGAATAGACATTTTTCATCCACGGCGCATCCAAGGTCATGCTTCAACTACCGTAGAACGGCTTCTATTCACTGATCACTGCATGCCTGCCTTAACACATTCTGATTTAATTTGTACACGTTGACAGTTTATAATAGAAATTGAATATATGTGGTCAATTATCACTTGCATAACTTCTCTGAAATTAATGTAATTACTACAGCCCGGAAATTTAGGTGCTAAAAGTTAAGAATGACATTGAGTGTAGATGAATGGATGTGGTGCCCGTGAGGAGAGTTTTAAGCTTAGTTCACAAGAGTCCGATATGTAATAATGGACAGCAGAGTCAGAAGGATTGACCAATGGATCTTGTAAACCGCGCGCTAATTTGTAAGTGGTAGTTAAGAGGATTACAGACCTTCAATGGTGTGACAAGAATGACGTGTCAAAGAAGTGGAGGCATGGCTTTTATTTTATAAACTATACCGAGGAACAATATTAACTTTTAGCACCTAAAATTCCGGGCTCTAGTAATTACTACTCTCACTGTAACCTACTGCTATTACCAAAAATTAATTCATAATTAAGAGTAGGCCTATCACTATCATGTTTTTATATTACAGTTTATTAAATAAAAGAATTATCAGTTGAAAACATAATTAAAATCGCAGCTGAGTACCTTAGCCTTTGTTTTACTACAAACTTCTAGGCCTACCTGCAATTTGTCAAATTCATGTTCTGTTTTCGAACAACTAACACGCAATAAAGAAACCTAATGTTTATCAGTAATTTTACTTCGCTTATTGCTTTTCTGATAATTTAACCTGCTGAAAAAATTAATATTAGAGGAGAAAAATTCGCTCCGGCGCCGGGGATCGAACCCGGGTCCTTAGTTCTATGTACCAAGCGCTCTCACCATTGAGCTACGCCGAAGTTCAATCCACATCACCGGATCGAACCCCTCTCCTGCAGTGTTTATCTCTTGGTAATCAATCGTGTGCTTGTTTGTGTGTGATGGTTAAGTGGATTAGAGACCTTTACCGATACCAAAAGGGAAACAATGATGACAAGAATGGCGTGCAGGAGAGAGGTTCGATCCGGTGCTATGGATTGAACTTCGGTGTAGCTCAATGGTGAGAGCGCTTGGTACAGAGAACCAATGACCAGGGTTCGAACTCCGGCGCCGGCAGGTGCGAATTTTTCTCCTCTAATATTAATTGTTACCGTAACAGATGTATTCTGTAAGACCACAAAAATAATAATCTTTACGTAGACTGCTGAAAAATACGCAAAGGGATATTATTTTGAAGCTCAATTAACTTCTGTCGTAATTGATGGACAGCATCGATCAAATTGTAAAAGAACTAGTCGTTGAAAAGCTTCCATTCTTGATCCATTGCTTTGAGATCTTGGGACCTCACAGTAGATCTTCCATTATTCTTTTGTACTTCATTAGAATATTTTGTGATTCGACCTATCGAACAGTCTTCACGGACAGGAAAGGATAGAAGTAATTGTGATCAATTTAGTACATCCACAGCTTCAAATAGTTCATAAAAGCTATCAAATGATCTATAAATGCGATTTTCAAGTTTTTCTTTTGAAATAAAAGTATATTTAAAGTATTAATTAAAAAAAGAAGAAAACTTCCCTCCCCACTCATCGGATATGCGAACTTATTTTGTAAAGTACGTCACTGACTATCCTGTTATTGTTTTAAGTCACTCTCATAGTTTTCAACCTTCACTTGTAAAGCACTGTGTGTATCCTACGAGAGCAAGGGAGTGCCTCGCGCTGGTATTCTGCATCCCTACCCTAGACAGGTAATGTTAAATTTAATACACAATAGGTAAACGGTCGTAATTTTTACTACCTGTGGCCAAATCTTATAAAAGTGGGAAATTCTGTTCACTGAACGTTTATTTTCTAAAAAAAAATTTATGTTACAGGAGTATAGTACCAATATTAAGTCACTTTTGCTCTCCTCACAGTTAAGACGCAGTAAAGCTCACAAAGTTCTTTACAAAATAGTTTTCTGTAGCATTTGCAATGAATAGGGCTGAGTTACTCGCCTCTTCTTTGCAGGGCATATTGGGCACAGAGTACGTTTTAAATATTTCTGAAGTATTGGACAGTGCCAAAATATTTATGAATTTTCGTAGTGATAAATGTCGTTCTGCTGTAGTTTCAAACTTAGTTTAAAACACGATTTTTGCCACTACTTCCTCATATATTTGGCAAAGAATTTTCTCGATATCACGCTTTCAGTTTTTCCAAGTCATATTTTCTATGCATGCTATAATACAGAAATTGATACCAGCGAAGTTTTTATAATAACGAAGAAAGTGTAATTGTCTTTCTGTTACAAGAAAGATGACGACACATTAAATTTAGTCCAGTGTGTATACACCCTGTTAATCTTAATGCAGAATTCTGGGTTCTTTGTCTCCTGGTTGATTATATTAAAATTAGAACGAAATAAAAAAAATATAACAATAATAATGACAATAATAATTTTTTTAGGGGGCACAGCTCATGAAGGGCCGGCTGCCTCAATAGAGGTGAACGATCATCCAACCAGAACTGAAGTATTGTGTGATCAGCATGATGAGATTATCCTTCCAGCTGTTATAGTAGCTGGTTTTCTAGCCCATCAAATTCATCAAATGCTGGATGGGTACCGGTCCCGTACACTGGCCTAAAATTTCATCAGATAATATCTTCCTTCAGAAGAGTCGAACAAAGCTTATCCCTTAACGCGAGTCCTAGGTTTGATGCCTTGGCTCGACTGGACAGGGACGGGTTTGGTCCATTGTCCGTCCTATTTATAGGATGGTTATTCAAGTCCGACGTTGGCCCCAGTACCATTTGTGAATCCGACGCTGACAGATGTGTCATTCTAAGTCCCTTAGGCCTATAGAGCCAAGTCAAAATTTCGCGCATGAGTTGCCTGATATAGGCAAGGGGCCCGGAGCCTCAATCACCCTTTCTGTATCAGCATCGGAAATCCGTACTATCCCAAAGATTTCAGCCCAAACTATTTTTCTTATTGCAGATTTTCAGATGTACATGAAATTAGGGTAAATTGGAGAGCGTTAGTGGAATTACATAGGAAAATGAGAATTCCTCGAGAAAACCCTCTTCAATGTCTGCTTTGTTTATCATATTATATTCCATCACGTGCCGGAGATCGAACCCGGTCCGCATGGAAACAAGAGCAACACTGAACACTGAACATTGAACCACAGACACGACTAGGTATGATGCCTTATATTTTCGACCACGACCCTACGGCGTGGGACGAAATAAAGACAAACCTAATCTTATTTATTACATAGAAGGCCTATACTGGTTTCCCTGAGTAGACTCTCACTAAAGGCAAACCATCGTAAATATTACGACGCGACCTCTGAAATTACAACTCGTGTTAACAGTTTGGCAGCTGAAAGCATATCGGAGAGTACAACGCATAAGAAGGTACACGGAAAACCGGAAGTCTCAATTGAAACAATCGCCAACAATAGGAGGAAAAGAAAAGAATTCTGCATCATAAATTTTACGAGAATTAACTGTCTAGGGCAGACGGTGCGCCGCGAGAAAATAGAAATAGTGGGCCTACATGTTGTCAAAGCAAATATTGGAAAAGTAAAAGTGTAGAATATCGTTCCATCCTTAAAAAAATGTCGTATTTGACTTGTCTTTACGAGAAATAAGTGTCATACATTAAGGGGGGACAGAGGTGAAATTTTTTACATTTTGGTAAAAAATTTCGATTATGTGATTTTTACATAAAAAATACTTTACACTTTGAAGAATATTTCTACAAAATTTTACTGGTCTATGACATCTGGAACAATTGTTTTCGTCGTCATTTTTAAAAGCCTTCATCACGTATACATGACATCGAAGGTATTTAAATCTGTCATCAACTTCTGAAAGACGCCTATCGCCTCTGTTTGGAATACACAATGTTCATATTACTTCTGCTGTAAGATTCCCGTAGTTATCTTGTAATAGTTCGTCATGTTTTCCAAACAGATATTTATTTTCGATAGTCAGTTGTTGGTTGTCTTTATAAATTTATTTTCCTTGGAGTTGATTCGTAAGTTTTTATATAAACACATTGGGTATCACTTTGTTATTGAAGGCATTCATTACATGTGGTGTGTTGTTGTTTACAAATTGAATTTGGTTTGTGTTGTGTGTTTATAACTGTTTTTGTTGAGTGTTTTATTTACACCGAAACATTTTACATAGGCCTAAAATAGTGAAATAAGTATAGTTGTAGCATATGTGACGAAAATAAGAGCTGCAAATGCTGCCAAAAAGAGGGATGGACCATCGTGTAAAGCTGTACACTTCTAAAAGTACAGGTTCAGTGAGAATGTGGTTTTTCTTATAGATATACCATGCACAATTTTAAACATGTTTTTTTCTCGGTTGTATTATTTTGATAATTTTGCCATATCCAAAGTGTATCTTCTCCCACAATGTGAGAACTAGGACTCTGAAATTTTTACATAATATTCTCTGAAATGCGTTTCTTAAAATTACTGTTGAAATTTTTTTGGTAGGGCTGAACTTCATTTAAAAGAAAATTATTCCATCGGACATTTTGTTCATCACATACTAAAGAATGGAAAATAAAAATATCAGAGCATAATATTAATTTTTGTGTGAGAAGATACATTTCATTTTGTTATATTTTTTTTTGGAAAATTTGAGGGAAAACATTATGTCTGAAAACTATTTGAGATATTGAGTTCAAACTTGCCACAGTCACAGTTAGTGTCAAATAGACTGTATGTGCAGAAAAGTAGGTTTCTAGCATGTATAGTTTGGAAATTTTCACCTCGGTGCCCCCTTAAATATCTCGACAAAACATGTAATACTAATGTATTTTATCATATTTCCTAAACAAAAAATTAAGAAAACAAGCATAATACCATAAATATTATACTAATATTGCATTGTGATAATTTTATGACATTAGATTTCACATTTCTATCATAAACGTCAGACGAAAATACGAAAAAGTATATTAGTTCTATTTGTGAATAATGTGTATTCTATTTTGTTTCGGTGATTTTCAAGTTTTTTTTTTTTACCCCGTGCGTCCTTTCACCATTCATTACACTGTCAGTGCCCCCTATGGCGACTCAATAATAATGCATATGAAATTGAAAATGTTTTATTTGATATATTAATGTATATTCTTTTATCTCATTTATTTCTGTTTTATAGTCCACATTTTCTCCTAAAATCCACAAAACTTGCCCCTGGTTGAAGAACCACTGGTTTAGATTATGGACAAGGTGGAAGTATCAACATGTAGCGGAATTCTACAAACAAACGCATCAGAATTCGTACAGTCAGCATTTGGGGGCGAGTCCAAGGCGAGTACGAGAGTTGCGGAGTCAGGTAAAAACAACGACAAGGCAAGCGAAGAAAAATGGAACGAGTCCAGGGAGCAGTGATAAAGGAAGAGGGGTGAATAGTAAGAAGAAACTTTATGATTTAAGGAGTTGGTGTAGTGGGAAAGTAGTGGGAGACGATAGAAGGAGAAAGTAAATAGAATGGGAGACAAGGATGTCAATAGGAAGTGAAGTGAAAAGTGAAATGAGGAGAGGATATAAGTATGAGGGATAGTAGTGAAAAGGTGGGGAAATAATAGATAGTGGTAAAGTGAACGAGAGTGGTAAAGGTACATTTAAAGGGAACATGAGTGAAAAAGAGAAAGAAGTAAGTTATGACTTGCATAAATTTGCTATGTAATACTATGATTGTGACGCTAGATTTTAAATTCCACCTTCAGTGTGTCACATGTTCAAAAAGGTTGATAATCGCTGGTCTAGAGTTAAAAACTTTTAAAAAGCCTCAATATTGTTGTTTTTTTAAATAAAACAATCAATCTGAGTCATATTACAGTAAAAATTACAATAAAAACCCTTAGTTTTAGTTGTTACTGGTTTATTTTGTTCTTATGATTTTTCTTCTATGACGCTCCGTGTAGTCCGAGCGATTCCAAATCCGAGATAGTCTCACCTCCCCGTACCCCAATTACCTCATATTACCGAGATTCTACGTATCTTTTGGCTAATAACAACATTTCTGAATTTGAACACTTTGACGTAAAATACTGTTATATTAATTTCGTAATGTACGTGATGCGTCCAGGAAGTAAGTTTCGATTGTTTCCAAAGTAATGATAAGATTGACATTCGTACGCCTACGTAGAGCAGAGATGCGGACTGTCACATCTGAAGGAGGGTGAATGAAAGAGGGGCTACCCGAACGTAGCCGATCTTTCAGTTTTGAGCTTAGCTTATTTTAGGACGCTTTATCAACATCTCAGGTTATTTAGCGTCTGATTGAGATGAAGGTGATAATGCCGGTGAAATGTGGCCGGAGTCCAGCACCGAAAGTTACCCAACATTGTTCATATTGAGTTGAGGGAAAACCCAGGAAAAAGGCTCAACCAGGTAACTTGTCCCGACCGGGAATCGAATCCAAGCCACCTGGTTTCGCGGTCAAACGGGCTAAGCGTTACTACACAGGTATGAACTTCAGTTTTGATGTTATTGGTTCATTATAAAATAGTTTTTTTTTTTCACTAGAAGATATTTCATTAGAATATCTTCTACAGTAGGTAGCCTTGCATTGTCCCTTAATTTCAAATGATACGTTAGTAACTTTTACATGAAACTTCACAGAAATTGGAATTGTGTTTGTATGTTATAATTAAATTAAAAAACCATGGTTGTATTTTTGTCTAAAATATAAAAACATGTGAATCATATCTTCCTGAATATAACAATGAGAATTTTTTTCAGCCACTAATATTTTAGCCTGGTTGCCTACAGTTAACACAAATACGAAAGAATGATTTTCATTACGACTCTTCTTAAATTTTGCAAATCTAGTTTTTTCAGTTAAAGCTCCATGTAAAGCAGATTTGAATAATTTCAAGAGAAAAACTGTTCCGGGGCGGGTATCGATCCCGGGACCTCTGGCTGAACACACCAGCGCTCTATCAACTGAGCTACCTACGAATTCCACACGACATTGTCTCAACACGTTAACAGAAAACCACAATTTCAAGTGCAACTCGATGTGGGTCTCTGGCGTCTCGAGCCCACACGAGTTGTGTAGATATAAAGGGAAAAATTGAGACAGTGTCGGGTGGAGTTCCTGGGTAGCTCAGTTGGTAGAGAGCTGGTATGTTCAACCAGGGGTCCCGGGATCGATACCTGGCCTCGGAACAATTTTACTCTTGAAATTATTCAAATCTTCTTAAATTTCTTTTTATGTGAGTTTATTATTCACAATTAGACAATGTACAATACAGACTAATTAAGAATAAATGTGGCTTGCATTATGTCAAAGTTTGTGACAAATAAAAGGTAAATGAAATACTTTGCAATGAGCCCGGTGCGAATAACGGCAAATTAAGGACAAACAATAAATTGAAATTTCGATTTTTGTTCCCATTTTAAAAAAAATTAGAGTAAGAGGGGTCATTGCAAATGTGCTCGAATCCTCAGCCTCATCTCGCCAAATATCATCTCGCTATCATCAATTCTATAGACGCTAAATAACCCAGTAGTTGATAGAGCGTCGTTAAATAACCAAGTAAAATGAGCCTGTGGTTAGTCTCTTGAATTCATCCATTTGTAACTACCTCAGTAGCATACAGAATAACATTTTGAAGTAAGTAGTATTGTTTCGGCAGTAATGTAGAAGGCCTGTCTATAAGTTACTAAAAATGAATTTGGATTCGAAATTTGGCAGATTTTATATATGTTGTTCTGAAAAGTAAACTGGAATAACATTCATTTAGTAAACGTTAAAATGTATCTCAGTAAATTCCAGAATTAAGAAGAAAAAATTTCTGGAAATTGTTATCTTCTTATAGCATGAAGATAAGCCATTTAACGTTCACGTTTCATGATGGCATCGTATTAAACGATTTATTATTTCAAGTTTATACGACAGGTAAGTTTGTAACTCTGTAATTTTTTATGAATAAATAAAATTGACTTCGTAACAAATTGTCATTTAAAAGGACGTTGCATGTATGAAATCAGCGTAACATCATTTAAATCAGGCATGCAGAAGTGGGCGACAATTGTGGTAGACGACACAAGCTGGAATACGTCACTCATCCCTTCCTATAACTCCACGCGTCATTGACATGGCTGGGTAGACGGGATTTGCATTCAGTGTCCAATGCTTTCCCATGCTTCCACCCCCTCCCTCTCTCTCTCACAGTTATGCATCCCTGATTTAAATAGTACACATTGGAAAGAAAGAAAAAAATAGTAACAGATGTGAGGCATATATTCTTGGTCAGAAAATAAAATCATTTTATGGGATAAATTGGAAAAACAATTCGTCGATCTTCATTTATGAATTCCCTTCCTTTACAATTAATAGGAACTTAACTTCCTGGATGCACTTCGTAGAATATAGACAATTTCACAAGTTTTGAAGAAAGATCAGGCATTACCACAACAAATTAATTTTTCTTAATTACTTCAATAATTCTCTTAATTATAAACATTAAGCCATATAATTAAATAAATAAATATAGGTATATATGAATTCCATTCAACAACCATTTGAAGTTATATACACTTTTCAGTATTCGAAATGGATTTTAATTTTAAATCGAATACTGGCAGTATTTATTTACGGAAATGTATATATTGGTACTTTTTAGAGCACTGCTGTAGCAATCTTAAAAAATACAGCAGAAATTCAGTTAAAATCAGAAACTGTAGCTTTGTTAAATGTACTGAAAAATTAATAACAACTCTATGTTGGCTAGAACTTTTGACTCCTAACGCGGTAATTTATATGGGTATTGTATTGGAATTTAAAAGTCACTGCCTGCTGGATCGCATCCTATGCTGCGTAAACTGCCTGCTCAATCAAAGTTATTTTACCGCTAGGTGGCAGGTAGCAGCTATAGGAGGCGATCCAGCAGGCAGTGATAAAAATTCTATAATATTAATCAAAATACAAGTTCATAATCTCCTAGGTAATTTCGATGCATTGTTGAGGTATAATCCATGGTCATATAACAATCTTTGTCAATAAAGAAAAGTACAGCGTCTAATTGATATTGTAAGCTCCAGTAGGTACAGATAAATGAAATTTTATCTTATTATTTGTATATGTGTTTTATATGTATTCTGAAATATGTATAATGAATCATACAAATTTACATTTCGAGCACTGAGAAGTGTTATTCTTTTAAATTTAAAATTATGTCAATGTGATTATTTGATAATTCCACTGGCCCATTTGAAATACATATACATAACTTCATACAACATTTGTAGAAATCTAATATAATCACATAATTAGAAAGAAGCTAACAACATTGTTACATAAATAACTTGTGCAATAGATAATACCACAAAAATATAACACATAACGATTTTACAAAAACATATATTTCTTACATAACCTTTAATATATTAAATACAATAAATAAATATCTGGATAAATATGAAATTTTCCTTACACTTGAACCCTTCCATAAAAACAGGGGATATATGCAAGTTACAGGGTATTTCTATAGACGAATGATACATTGTTAATATTTATATAAAGTATGAAAACTTCATGATACATCAGTAGTTACTATATAATATATAACACTATTTTAGGTTAAGGATTATAATAGTGTTGAGTATGAATAGTGTTTCCAGAAATATTAGTCATGAAGCTGACAGAAAACTGAATGAAAACTACTATAAATAATAAAATATATAATTATCTCCTATCATAATCTAGGGAAACAGATACGATCGAAATTTACAATGAGACAGTGTTATTGCACTAAAAGTAAATTCATAAATTAATGTTTAATATATGCTTATAGAATTACAAAGGCGAGATTTAGAATTAAGAATTATAGAATTCTTTGCAACTAGCTATAATGTTGTAGTCATAAATAGGCCTACATACTTTTACTTTTTGGCCCAATCACATTTTTCGCATGATTTAACACCAGTCTTTAATTCAGGTTTATTTAAAATATAACTATGAACAACTATCTTGAAATTTTAATTATAAATTAATATTATTTTCTGTTTGTATTCGGAGAGCCTATTTTCTTTCATCTGTTCAATATAAATTGCTCGTCCGTTGTAAATTGACCGGTGTTGAGCCCACGAACTAGCAGTGTGCGTCATACCCCTCCACGAATGCTTTGGTCCCCTCAATACCCCGCGCTTCGTAATCGCCAACGATGTCTTGTATACAGCGACACCAGCGCCATGTATTATTCGACCGAGGCGAGTGGAGCCGCGGACGTAATGCGAACTATCGCGATGACGTAGGCCTATTACGAACGCAGGAGCAGCACAAGTGGCTCTCAGGGCTGCAGGACTCCACTGGCCTCGAGTAATAACATGGGATGCGTAGCATACGGCTCGTAATGTTCGCCTTTTCCGTGAACACGGTTCGTCCCAAAGTCGGTAGCGGCCAGCCTTTCCCTACGCGCGGCTCGTCCCAGGTACTTTTATATCACTTCAGTTGAATTGATCTTGTGCGACTAGAAGGAAGTAGCTAACGTGGAAAGATTCTTTTACTTTTTTAAGAGTTGTAAATATAATAAACATTGTGATTTAGCGAGTGGTGAATGTAAGTGGTAGTTTCTGAACAAGAAGTGTGGAGCATGATACTTAAACACGATGGTGAGTTTGCGTCTTGGATTTTTTCTGGTTTTGGCCTATACGTAGTTTCAATTGGTAATTACACGCGTTTGTTATGTTCTAGACGAGTCTAGTTGACAAATTTGTCTGTTACTTTCAAAATAAAATTATGTAAATAAATACAGTAGAACCCTGCTAATTCGAACTAATTGAGACCGGGGTCTGTTCGGATTATCGAAATTTCGGTTTAAGCGGGGGACAGAAATGCAAGCAGGAAGTAACCCCCTCCCTAGTCTTCACTGTCCACCACTTTGTTCAGTTTTGAGGTCACTGTTGGTTATTATTTGCTCTTCTTCAGAAAAAGCTGATGAATTATCATAATAACATAGAAAACAAGGACTGATTTATTCATTAGTGATCATCTAACTAGTATAGTATATTGTAGATTTTGAGCTTCTAAATTCTGCAGCATTAAATCATGGATTTTTAGTTCAGGTACTCCTATTTTTTTTCTCCCTCTCTTTTTGACATAACCTAACTAGTATAGTATATTGTAGATTTTGAGCTTCTAAATTCTGCAGCATTAAATCATGGATTTTTAGTTCGGGTACTCCTATTTTTTTTCTCCCTCCCTTTTTGACATGATAACCTAACTTGCTTAGTATATTGTAGATTTTGAGCTTCTAAATTCTGCAGCATTAAATCATGGATTTTTAGTTCGGGTACTCCTATTTTTTTTCTCCCTCTCTTTTTGATATAACCTAACTTGTATAGTATATTGTAGATTTTGAGCTTCTAAATTCTGCAGCATTAAATCATGGATTTTTAGTTCGGGTACTCCTATTTTTTTTCTTCCTCCCTTTTTGACATGATAACCTAACTTGCTTAGTATATTGTAGATTTTGAGCTTCTAAATTCTGCAGCATTAAATCATGGATTTTTAGTTCAGGTACTCCTATTTTTTTCTCCCTCTCTTTTTGACATGTTTGGATTATCCGGAATTTCAGATAGCGGGGTTCTACTGCACTGATAATTCCTGGTTGAAGACGAGTAGTGTCCTTCATATTTCCGTAGTTCGTTAACATGGGCACGAAATCGAGATGCGATTCTCATCGTAAGATTCAGAGAGATTATATTAGGAATGAAACGTTTAAGACCGTGTGCAAAGTCCTCTGTTTTTAAGTAGTCCTAATATCTTTGTCTGCTGTTTATGTTGGAGGGAGGAGAGTTAATGTTTACCGGTTTACGTTAATTAATAAGCAGTGATCATACATCACGACAGTATGACATCAGGAAAGCAACTCCAGTGAGATGCGTTGGAAGTCTTCAGTCTCTGTAGTTATGCAATATCGTATGGTACAATTTAGAACTGTGTATATTTATTCGTGACTGTTATGTGAAGCATAGAAGCTATGAAAAATGTAGAAGTAATTTCGAAAGGAATTAAAGTTCTTTGAATGCAATATGAGACGTGTTGAATGATAACATTATTAGCAGAGGATTGAGGTCTGCGAGATAGTTTGATTTAAATCCATGTGAGATCGTTTGGTTTAAATCTATGCGATTTGATTCCTCGAGTCATATTGATCTCGTGAAAATTTTATAATGAGAAAAGTCCTTATAATAAAAATATACTATTACAATTCTATGGTTCTAAGATAAAATAGGCCTGTGATGCTGTATGCCATTTCTTGCAGTTTGCACGACCGCATAAAATCATAGCAAACTTGTTCCTTAACAACAGATTAGAGAGAAAAATAAGAGAGATATGCATGTCACCTTTTGTAAAAAAAAAAAAAAGATACGATCAGTATGTACAGCATATTGTAAAATCTCATTTTTGCCAAAAATTGGCATATCATCTTAAAAATGGTGCTAAATAAAGAATTATTACCTTACACTGTAAAATTATTAGCCTCTAATTTCTGCATAGTTTCTATGATTTTAAAGAGACGCCAGGTCAATAATATTAGACTTGCAATAATTACCATGGCTATTCCATTGTCTCTGAGCAGCTACCATAATTTAAAAATTACATCAAATAAAAAAGTTACATTTAATATTATCTCCTCACATATGAAAAGCTATTGTAGTTTAAAAAGGATGTCAAATAAAGTATATTTATCTGATCGTTTGTGATAGTTTGTGTTTCAAAAGAGATATCAAAGTATCGTAGTTTATAATTAATATCTCTCTTGTAATTGAAAAAGGACGTCAGATAACTAATTACATTACAATTTTATTTTAATCTCATCATCTCGAATTATCCTATGAAGCTGGAAAAGGATATGAACTAAAATTACAATTAAAATTACCTCATCGTTTCTTAATAAAACTAATTGAAAAAGTTGTTGAACAAAGGATCAACAATAAAAATCTAGCTTATTTCTTTCTATGATTCTATCGGAATTATCGGGTTGAACTAATAGCTATGCCTTACCAGGTTACAGTATATAATAAATATATAAAATATATTTAAAGTAATTTACAAGTTAAACTAATCGTGTTCTATTTACATATGTGCGTGTATTCCTAGCATTGATTAAAATGCTGCAATACATTATATTCAGTATAGAATTGTGACATAATGGAATAATTATTTTAATTTATAAATCATACATACATTTCCAAAGATACATACATATTACCAGATAGCGGATTTTCGGTCCCAATACTGAACGTCAGACGCATGGAGGTCTTTGAACTCCTCTCTACGCTCTCCCGTACGCGTCAAGATGCAGTACGTGATGTCTTGTCGCTGTTTAGGGACCGAAAATCCTCTGTCTGCATTTAACGTATGAAGAAACTGACAATAATTGTAAGTAATCTTAAGGGTTTTATTGGCCATCTTCTTAGTTCGTTGTTATGGGAAGCCATCTGGCTCTTAAATACTTAATTTCATTTTATGCTCGATGTTTTCTTCTAAATCGCTCGTTTCTTATTCAATAGTTTGTCACTGTTTTTATTTAAAGATTTTACATATTCACTAATACAGGAATTTTACGCGACCAAAATTATAGGAAGTTCCGGCTTTTTGATAAATGAATTTGGTTGGAATTTAATATTGAAAGTTCACAAAATTATTACCATTTCAAAATATGCAAGGTTTGCCTACTGAGTTTATTGTTAACCAAAACAAATTTAAAAAGTTGAAACTATGGAAAATATGAAACATTTTCTCCTTAAGCCTCCACATGGCTGAAGTCTTACAGAATAAAATTATTTATTTATTTTTCAATCTACTAACGACCCCATGATAATATAATTTACATTCGTAGCTAGGCTATTTTCTCTATTAACTAACGTAGAACGTTCAGGTTGACCCCCGGCCAGAAACACGCGTATGAGACATGCTTTCATGACCGATGTAGATTGTGTCTTTATCGATTCGTAACCTCCAGCGTATTTTTAATTATATAACATTGATGATTAATGACGTGAACACTTAAATAGCGCTTAACCCTGCATTACTCAGGTGGGGTGTGGTAAACCCCGGTGCGTATATTTCAACGAAAATCTAAGAGATGGAGCTAGTGTGTACTCTGTGCATCTGTACACTTTTCAATCACATCCAGAAGAGTTCACTTAAGAAATTGTTTAAGTGAACTAAGAATAGCATATTTAATTGCGTTTATCTGATTTCTGAAACTTGCGGAAAAATATATTAGTTATTTAAAATGGGGTTTGTGAAACCCCACCTGAGCAATGGTGAGAATATTTATAACATGAGTAACGCAGGGTTAAAGTAATGAATACAAAATAACTTCCGCACCATAGACTCAGACCTGTGCACGATAGCGTTGTACTGGCAAAGACCAGCAAAAGCGCTCACGTGGGAAGCTGTCGGGTTGCTTCGTGTGACGTCAGCTGCATGAGACCAGTGGTCAAAAATTTACAAGTGTACAGAGGAAGAACATGTCTCAACGAAGTCCAAGCGCTAAGTGGACATCTAACAGTAAGTATGATTAGGAAGGAATGTTCTTTATTCGAATTTGAAGGAAATGCAAGATGTTTAATGTGTACGAAGACTTTAAATTACGAGTGGTTAAAGAAATTCTTTCTTAAGATACATTACTCCGTATGTCACAGCCAACAATGTTATGATATGTAGGTGATAGCAAATGAAACTTAAAGAAGCATTGCTATCAAAAGAAGTTGAAACTAGCTCTTAACTCTTTGGGGAGCCAATTGGTCACAGCAATGAGTACAATTACGCCATGAAAGAAATGAAATTGAGATCATCATCATCATCCCTCCTGCTACCAAGGTTTTTTTTTGCAACTTACTACTACAAAGGGGGGTAATACAATTACCCCCATCAAAATCATGGTACCAGTTTTTGTTAAACACTTGGAATATTAACAATGCATATATAATTGACTATGGACCTATACAAATTGTAGAAATTTAAAATAATTTTCCAAATTTAAAAATAGAGTGATTCAAAAGTCATTGGTGACATTTTGAGAAAACATATCAGTAAAGTTAAACTTTCCTACCTTCCATTTCAAGACAAACTCTCAATGCTATGTAACTTTAACAAGGTGGAAAACATAGCTACAAGCAATGAGTCACATTATTATAAAAGAAATTGTAAATCATTTCTGTTACCGTATTTGTTTAAATTCAAATATTCAAATACAATATATACATCTATGAACATCAAGACATTTGTTTATAATAAAATAAAATCTTTAAAAATTGCAAAGTTAAATATATAAAAAAAATGTAAGAAAATAAATTTTAGTTTTTTTGTTGAAATTCAGATATATGAACACCGCATATACAGTACTACAATGAATATCTCGGAAAAAGGTTCTACTAATAATTATTTCTAACAAAATCGCTTTTAGAATAATTATAACACACAGAAATGAAAAAAAAATATTAGAAACAAAAGTCATGATAGCATGAATAATTATATGAATAATGATATGAATAACAGAAAATAAAATAATTTGGAAGCAGACAAGCTCACAGAAGTAGAAAATTAAGCTACAAATTGAATTTCATATCCTGGAATTTTCGTGAAACGGACAACCAAGGAGGATAACAAGATCATCCCACTTAAATAACGCGAATTACTTCATAAAGTAGATTAAGTATTTACGTTATTCTTATTTCAAAATGTTAGTAGACATATAACGGACAAATACATAGAATTTCAAAAATAAATATGGAGAAAAATGAAAATGATATTGAAAAGTCATAACTGGGGTAATCCTATTATCCTTCTTAGTAGCAGGATGGTTAACATAATCATAATCACTATCACCCCTCAGCGTATCTATTAGATTTTAAATATATTTTGCTTTTTAGAGATATACAGCGAGCCAGCTTATCGGCTTATAGTTACCAAATTTGCCTACATTTATTCAAGACCTCTCAAACCTGTTGATAATTGAGATATCATTAAAGAAGGCTTAATAATGTCTGCAGAAGATTTTTTATCTAACTTAAACTGTATCTGTCCGTTGCCGCGTCACACAGCACTCTGATAGGCCTACTCAGAAATATGTTTGCTAAAGAAAAGTAAAATTTAATTTATTAGCAGATTTATGCATGAAATGTATTGTAATATTGTTTTTATAAGGATTCAGCATTAACCCTAGACAGGTAATGATCAGTTAATGTACACCATGGTTCTCAAAGTGGGGTTCGCGAGTTCATTTACAAAATGAAGAAAGACGCCTTATTACCATACATTTATTTTTAATTTATAAACATAAACATAAGCAACGCTGAATATAAAAAGAAAAAAAATGTTAAATAGTTATAAAGTAAAAAAGTTAAACATGTGTTAAACATGTCTGTTTCTTCAGAAAGTAGCCTCTCAAATCTGGACTAAGCATTCGATACAAGCAGTGATGTAATTTTCAAGTTCAAGGAGATTTCTGCTTTTGTTTTGATGACAATCATAAACGAGAAATTTATTTTGCATAGATACTCGTAAATATGAGGTTGCAAATGTTAGACTATATAAAATTTAAGAGCTTATTTTTAAAGCTGGAGGTATTCTCTAGATACAAAATTGGTCTATACTCTCCGAAAAAATGGTCTAGTTTCAACATTCCATAAGTAGGGACATATTTCAATTACTTATTCATAGATTTTCTTTTTTGCAATTTCAGCCAGTACTCAACGGATTCATTAACAAACAATCCGTGGCAGTCACAAATACTTAAAATCTTACTTCGGGTGGTATCCATTGATTTTTAGTAAAATTCCACTGGTTCTGAGTAAAATTATAGTTGTTGCAATTTTAGAGGGATTTGTATTTTTATTTAGTTATTTAAAGACACTGTGTCAGCTAAGTTATTCGACGTCAATGATATTGGTGATGGCGAGATCGTATTTGGCGAGATGAGGCCGAGGATTCGCCATAGATTACCTGACATTCGTCTTACGATTAGGGAAACCTCTGAAAAAATCCAACCAGGTAATAGCCCAAGCGGGAATCGAACCCACCCCCGAGCGTAACTCTGAAACAGAAGATAACTCCTCTGTCGCCTGAGCTAAGTTGGTGCTTTCAGGGATTTACATTTTTCGAATGGAGTCGAGAACCGGTACGGAACGGCGAGTGTCGTGAACGGAAATCTCTCTCAAAAGTGGGACGCGTTTGAAAAAGTTTGGAAACCACTGATGTAGGCTAAACAATAGGTAAACGGTCATAATATTTGCTACCTATTTTCACATTTTAAAAAACTAGGAAATTCTGTTCACTGAACTTTATTTTCTACAACATGTATGAACTTTTATTTTCTACAAAATTTATTGTTACATGAGTATACTACCAATATTAAGTGATGGCCCGGGTTCGAATCCCGGTCGGGGCAAGTTACCTGGTCGAGGTTTTTTCCGGGGTTTTCCCTCAACCCAATACGAGCAAATGCTGGGTAACTTTCGGTGCTGGACCCCCGACTCATTTCACCAGCATTATCACCTTGATATCATTCAGACGCTAAATAACCTAGATGCTGATACAGCGTCGTAAAATAACCCAATAAAATAAAATATTAAGTGATCGTTGCCCTCCTTACAGTTAAGACGCAATAAAGCCCAATGTTCTTTAGAGAATAGTTTTCTGCACCGTTTGCAATGAAGAGGACAGAGTTACTCGCCTCTTCTTTGCAGGGAATATTGGGCACACAGTAAGTTTTCGATATTTCTGAAGTACTAGACGCTGCTCTTCTTCTTCTTCTTCTTCTTCTGTGTCAAAATGTTTCTGAATTTTATTAGTTTCAACCACGATTATATCACTAATTCCTCAGATAATTGGCAAAGAAACAATTTTCTCGATATCATGCTTTCAATTTTTCAGAGTAATATTTTCTATGCAGAGGCCTATAATCCAGGAATTGATACAATCGAAGTTTTTAAAATATCGAAGACACTGCGATTGTCTTTCTGTTACAAGAAAGGTGACGACACGTTTGGTCCATTGTGTTGGTATTATTGCAGAATTCTGGATTCTTTTTCTCCTGGTTGATTGCATTAAAATTAGAACGAAATAGAGGTGATAATAATAATAATAATAATAATAGTAATAATAATAATAATAATAATAATAATAATAATTTGTCGGGTGAACAACCCATGAGTTACTGAGCCGATCAACTGGCTGCCTCAGTAGAGGTGAACGATCATCCAACCAGAACTGAGGTATCGTGTGATCAGCATCATGGGATGTTCCTCCTCCCAGCTACTACAGTAGCTGGTTTTCTTCGCAAAGGGATTTCGCTACCTGTCGTAGCTCCCAAATCAGTCACAGTGCTGGATGGGCACCGGTCCCGTACACTGATCCAAAATTTCAGCAGGTAATAGCTTCCTTCTGAGGAGTCGAACAAAGCTTATCCCGTAACGTGAGTCCTTGGTATGATGCCTTGGTTTGGCTGGACAGGGGCGGGTTTGGCCCATTTTGCGTTTCATGTATGGTATGGTTATTAAAGTCCGACAGGTGGCCCCGGTACCATTTGTGAATCCGACGCTGACAGATGTGTCATTCTAAGTCCCTTAGGCCTATAGAGCCAAGTCCTGTTTCGCGCATGAGTTGCCTGATATAGGCAAGGGGCCCGGAGCCTCAATCACCCTTCCTGTATCAGCATCGGAAACCCGTACTACCCCCAAGATTTCAGCCCAAACTGTTTTTCTTATTGCAGATTTTCAGATGTACATGACATTAGGGTAAATTGGAGAGTGTTGGCGGAATGACATAGGAAAATGAGAAATCCTCGAGAAAACCATCTTCAATGTCTGCTTTGTTTACCATATTATATTCCATCACGTGCCGGGAATCGAACCCGACAAGAAGAGCAACACTGAACACTGAACACTGAACACTGAACATTGAACCACAGACACGACTAGGTATGATGCCTTATATTTTCGACCACGACCCTACGGCGTGGGACGAAATAAAGGCAAACCTAATCTTATTTATTACAGAGAAGGCCTATACTGGTTTTCCTGAGTAGACTCTCACTAAAGGCAAACCATCGTAAATATTACGACCTGACCTCTGAAATTACAACTCGTGTTAACAGTTTGGCAGCTGAAAGCATATCGGAGAGTACAACGCATAAGAAGGTACACGGAAAACAGAAAGTCTCCATTGAAACAATCGCCAACAATAGGAGGAAAAGAATAGAATTCTGCATCGTAAATTTTAAGAGAAGTAGTTGTCAGGGGTTAAAAAAGTGTTACTGGTTTGATCACATTATTGTAAGCTGGTGATAATATTGTGATTAATGTATTATATTACTCCTTGAACTAAAAAAAAAAAAAAAACACTCCGGGTCACAAAATTCTACAGTGCATGTCACTGATGCAGAGAAATTACTTCCGAGAGCGGACCTGTAGACCTTGCTAGCCGGGTAAGCATGTTTGTACGAGCAAAGCGTGCCCTGGTCTGCCATAGACGAATTTGCAGTTAATAAAAAGCATATACTGCAATCACTAAGGATATATGACTTTTAAGACTCTTTCTGGGGTGCTAGAGTGATTATTATATAAAAAAACAAGATGTATCTTTGTTCTAGCAATAAAGTATTATTATTATTATTATTATTATTATTATTATTATTATTATTATTATTATTATTAGAAAGAAATTTCAGTTTCAATTTTAATTACACTTTCATAAAAAAGTTAGGAATGTGTGACTGGAGACGGACACTACTTTAAACCAGTCCTACAACACAGGTTAGTATTCATATTGAAATGAAAATAATTTTGCGCATGCTATTGCGTTTAAATCGATGTCATTTGTGTAAGAATACTCGGAAGGTTACAGATCGATAATGACGATGTTTATGCCGTTCATGCAAGCATTTCTGATGCGCGTGTTCCTTGCGGAAACCAAGTTGAACGCTCTGCATAACAGGCTCAAATATTAATTAAATGTACTATCTAAAATTAACGGCGTTTAAGATCACAACAATTTCACTAATAATTTAATTTAATTTTTACATATTAAAGATGTAATGAATGTAATATTGTGAAATCTAGTACAATGCACAAGGAATTATATACAGTTATCAACTATTTATAATTTTCAATATTAATATAGTGTATAAGTTACAAAGAGTTACTACAAGTAAATAAGTGTCATATATAATTTGAAATTTCTCGAATTAAGCCTTAAGAAATGAAACTAATTTATTTCATAAATACATTTTCCTGGCATGTAAATGAAATTACCTGATATAATACATAGAACCTTCAACTAGACGTTCATCCGTGAGTGTACGGCCGTGCGTGGCGACTGGAAGCACGCTGTTTGCGGCAAAGTCGGATATTCATTGCCCTATAAGTCAAGCGCATAGATTGCTCATGCAGACCATAATAACCAGTACCTTTATCATAGAAGATGTTGTAAGTTATACCCTTATACCACCAACAAACGCGCACACTTAAAAAAAATTTGCGCATTAGTTCTTCTAAAATTGCTGCAATTTTCCTTCCTACTGTCTTCGCGCTAGGAGTTGGCGCGGGGAGTAGATAGGCGGGACTTACTTGGCTACAAGGGAATGAAGTCAGACATAAAAGATTCCGCATCTTCGGTGTTGTCGCTATGACTATCATAACATTTTTCAAAATAATTGTTGGAGTATCGTCTGCTCATGATAATCGTCTGTTTATGTTTTGGCAGTGTATATTAACTCGAATCTCTCAACAAAGCCATTAGACCCACCGCCCCCACCCTGATGGACAACAATGAGTCTTCTGGACACATTTATGATAGTCAAAACTCCCGTAACATTTTTATCCTGGCAGCACTTGGGAAAACTTAAAATGGTAGGCCTATCTATCCGCATCTCGTCCAGATACAAATCAGTTTCTCCACTTCCCTGAACTTATTTTCTGTAGATATCTTCACATATTCTAATTTTTTTTTCTCGATGCACAGTTCTTCCACCTGAAATCCTTTTCCTTACAGTATTCGTCTTAATGTTGTCTTTCATTTCTCTTGTAGCAGGGGTAAAAGTGTGTAGCAGCTTGGCACTACTTTTTTTACTTGTTATTTAACGACACTGTAATAACTACTAGCTTATTCAGTGTCGATTGAATTTATGGTGGCGAGATGGTATTTGGCGAAATGAAACCGAGGATTCGCCATAGATTACCTGGCATTCGCCTTCCGCTTGGGAAAACCCCGGAAAAGCCCAATCAGGTAGTCAGCTCAAGCGGAAATCGAACTCACGCCCGAGCGTAACTGCAGAACAGCAGGCAAACGCACTACCTCCTGAGCTACGCCGTTGGCTCTCTTTCTTTTTCAAATAAAAATTCTCAATTAGTCTACATCTTTTTTGTTAGTCTCCGGTCCGAGGTTATTCCAGCATGAACCCTAGATCGTAACTATGCGATTTATATTTATAGGGGAACTTAAAAAATAAAGTGTATCGGAATAACCCACATACGACGGAAGAGCTGAAATAAAATATAAGAAGGGAAATTGCAGCAATTTCAGAAGAACTAATGCGTGTTAATGCAATATTTCTTAAAAGGTGTGAGAAATGTGTGACGGCACTAGGTTATCATTTCCAACATTTTCTATGACAAAAGTACGCGGTTATTGTAATTGTAGTTTGCATTAACATTCTATGCGCTTGACTTACGGGGCTATGAATATCCGACTCTGCCGGCAAACAGCGTGCTTCCAGCAGTCACGCTCGGCCGTGCACTGACGGATGAACGTTTATTTGAAGGCTTTTACTTCTTGATAAGATGTTCGTGTATACGTTCTGTAACTTCACTTACATGCTTCGTACAGTTCATTAAAAGCTTTAAAAGTATCAATCACGTCATATTTCCATGTACATTCAAAATAATCTAGTTAAATGTATACACGTTTGAGTATAATAAAGCTGTTACATATTATATAATATTACAGTGATATTCACAATTAAATTACAGTAAAGTTATACGTATTTTGTCATATGTATTTGTATATCATCACTCATAAACTTAAAAATATAGGCTATACACATGTAATATACTGTATATACATACAAGACAAAATGTACCATTTAAATATGGGGAGATATTAATGCCTTGACATCCCAAGTTGGTGTTGCGGATTATAATCTTCGTTTCCATTTTCGTATCTTTATATTAAACATTAAATTAAGATACTCATATTTGTGCCGATGTTTATTGTTTTCTGTTTTTGATATTAAAATTATTATCTAGTACTGTACGTCAGGTTAACACTATTGTTCGATCTTCACTTACAGTTAACATATTTCTTTCATTAGTACAGAACTTTCTGACAATAGATAAATGCATTGCAATTGTTTCGATAAATTTTGTAATACAACAGAACGTCGCTAGTACGAATTAATTTGGGTTCGAACCTGTTTGGATTATTTGAAATTATATTTCCCAATGTACTATTTCATGTTTATATTTCCTCAACACACCACGTATTATTTAATTTTGTAATAATTTAATATCCTGTTATAGGCCTACTTATTAAACAGTGATATAATACAAAACTAGTTTTTCAGGTAAAGCTCAGTCGATGTGGGTCTCTGGCGTCTTGTCAGCCCATGTGAGTTGTGTGGATATAAAGGGAAAAATTGAGACGGTGTCGGGTGGAGTTTCTGAGTTGGTGGAGCGCTGGTACGTTCAATCAGAGGCCCCGGGATCGATACACGGTCCCGGAACAATTTTTCCCTTGAAATTATTCAAACAGTGATATAGTTAAGGATACACTAAAGGTGATATTTTGTCAATTTTTAAAAATATGTTTTACATTTCTAACATTAAAAAATTGTATGTAGTTCAGAGAAACTCTCCATGAATTTTCATGCATATAGATCCCCTCAATAAGCTGTTTCGGCTGGCATTTAATTGAAATGTTTTATGCTCTGAATGGCCTTTCAAGTTTTTGAACTAAATTTTCTCCATTTGCATTTTTCTTACATATCGCTTTACTGAACTTGCTACTCCTCCTCCAAATTTTGTACTATGTGCATGATTTTATTTGTAGGTTTTATTAAAGGTGTGATTAAGAAAATTTTATATCAGGAATTTCCTTAAACTTCATGATTTTTGAGGGATTTTTTTTTCTGCTAGACATTACGATTTTGACCTGTTTGACTACATATAATAATTCTTTTAGCCTTAAAATTAATCTAAAGAAAAGTAAGTAGCAAGTCATGTTTTAGGGAGTTAGAAAGGTGTGTGGAACGAATTCCAGGGAAAAATTTTGAAATTTGCAGGAGTAGTTTTTCAATATACAATTTAAATTTACAAAAATGTTAATATAATAATTCATATAGTTTTGGACCAAATGATGAGAAATTTTGTGCAGAAGTCATTTGTATGGAGCATGACTTGTTTATATTTTCAGAGATCTAGCTCAAAAGGTTGAGAAAGTTCAAATTTCACCTTAGTGTATCCCTAATTGCCTGTATTTGTATTTTTTAAATCGTTTCTAAAATTTTAAATCCGAACCTTATGGAAGCCTGAAACTTAAGAGTATCATTGGCTTAACGTTATCATTGACTTAAAAAAAAAAAGATCGCAATCTGGGGAAGGTTTGGATTAAAACCAAAATTTCGGACTACTGGAATTCAGATTGACGAGGTTCTGTTGTTCATTAATTTCCACTTCTAAGACCGAATGCTGGTACAGCTGTTTTCTTTGGATATCAGGTGTTATTTCTTCAATATGGTATCCAATGAGCTATAGAGTTAATTTTTAAATATTGCAAATTATTTTTCTTCCAATCACTTGAAAATATTTTTATTGTTGAATACGTATTTGTAAATAGGGTTATTATTAACAGAATTGGAATATTACAAGCCCTCATGTGAAAAGAGTTTTGATTACTTATTAAATTTTTAAATATGAAAATATATTTTCGTGGTATGGTATTCCACATTTTGGATATATTCTTACAATTTTCTCTTGCTGTCTTTTTGAAAATGCTGTGCAGGAATTTAACAACATTGCAAAATAGAGTTGTTTCATCTTTAAAACCTGTTAAGTTAAGACTGTAAAATGACTAAGCAGGATACATATTATTTTAATGCAGAGTATGAATCCGATAAAAGTTAGTGTTGGCTGTATGACTGATTAGATACTTTTCCCTTTTTATTTATCTGCTCTATTATATTTCAATAGGTGTTATATTCCATTGTTCAGTACGAATAAGAATTTGGATATTAGGCTGTGTAACATCACAAGTTAGGGATCGCTTATCTCTCAGGGCTGTTCCAATTCAGGCATTGAAATCTCCAAGTACGACATTCTGTATATAGGATTGAGAGAAAATTTGTAGCTAGGAATATGTGGCAACATCGCAAAATATAGCACTCTTGCCTCTCCGCTCTGTTTCTGCTCTGATTGTGAAATGTCAAAATACGATATTCTCGTCTACAGGAGGAACGAGAGAGAATTTAGAGCGTGGATTGTATGTCAATGCTAAAAAAAATATTAATCTTTTCTCTCGGCTCTGTGAAATGACAAAGTACTATTTTCTGTGATGCAGTAGAATTATGAAAGAATTTAGAATATAGACTATGAGGTTACTTGGTAAAATACAGTTCAACTTCTCTGTCCTTTCTGGTTTAGATTATGAAATAACGAATTCCAATATCCCCTTTTGCAGTAGAAATCCGAAAGAATCTCAAGTGTAGAGACTATAATAGTGAACCGCAAGTAATGCCATTAATTTCATGGGATTATTCTTGAGTTATTTCAAACCAAAATGTTTAATTCAATTTTGTTCGTTTTTGCTTCCTTTTCGAGATAAAAATTGTTTTATGTGAAACATTCATAGCGTGTTTTAGGAAAGCTATTGATTTAATTCCCAATATGCTCAGTCAGTTTAAGAGAGCAGTGTATCATGATAATATATTATTGAAATAATTTTAGTTTTGTCCTTTAAATATGCAGAAATTTGATCCGGACTATTGTAGCTTTTCGTTTTGCAAAGGAATTGTACAATGTTGCATTTGTTCTGACAAAATTCCTGCACATTCAAAGGACAAAATTAAAATTCTTTCAATGATTTGTCATAATACAGTGCTCTCTTAAACTGATCTGAACATATCAGGAATTCAGTTAATACTATGCAAATCTGGTTATCAGGTAGAAGCTCCCTGTGAAGGAGGTTTCAATAATTTCGAGGGAAAAATTGTTCCGGCCCTGGAATAGTTTCTCCCTTGAAATTATTCAAGCTCTGCTTCACAGAGAGATTCTATCTGAAATCGAGATTTGCATAATATATTCGTTACTGAAGGTACGTTAACAGAAAGCCACAATTTAAGTCACACAGAATTGTGTGCACTCAAAGTTGGGTTTCTGGCGTCTTGTCAGCCCATTTGAGTTGTGTGGATATAAAGGGAAGAATTGTGACGTTGTCGTGTATGGTTCCTGGGGTAGCTCAGTCGATAGTGCATTTGTGCGCTAAGCGAAGGGTTTTAGGAACGATACCCGGCCCCGGAACAATTTTTACCTTGAAATTATTCAGTTAATACTGTATCTTTTCCAAAGTCGCTATGAAATGTTTCATGTAAAATAATTTTTATTTGAAAAAGTTAGAAAAAAAAAACACAAGAAACATTGTATTGAACTTTTTTGTTTGAAATGTCTCAAACAATAATCCTTTGAAATTAATGGCATTATCTACGGTTCTCTCTGTATAGTAACATTTAAAAACATAATTTTCGTAACACTTAGCTCTTTATCTGTTTACAATATGAAATTACGGAGCACGACATTCTCTTGCACAATAGGAATGTGAAAGAATTTGGAATGTACACTGTGTGTCAACATGTCAAAATAATTTTCTTACCTCTCTGCCCCCTTTCATTTCAAACTATGATATGACGCTACGATATTCTTTTTTACAGGAAAGTCACAAAGAAATTGGAATATAGCATATCTGGCAACATTGAAAAATACAGCCTCTATGTTCTGTTTTCGTTTATTTCTGCGGAATGTCAAAGAAAGATATTCTGTTGTACAATTGAAGTGAAAAAAAAATTAAATATAGCTTATGTGGCAACATAGCAAACGACATCTCTCTGCTTTGTTCCCATTTAGACTGTGAATTGAAGTACCGTGCAGTAAAAATCCGAAGTATTTTGGAGTGTGAGATGGATGGCAACGTCGCAAAATACAGTTGCCTTAACTCTGTGCTCTGTTTCAATTCTATGAAAACTTTAGGACTATAACCTCTTGTACAGTACAAATAACAATTTTAGGTGTAAAGATTGTGTGACTATGTTGACTGTTAACCTTTAGAAAGGAGAATTAAAAGACTTCGTTATTGTCTTAAGATAAGGAAAGTTATCCACAATACACAGAGTTATGAAGAGAGACATCTTCGAAAGAGACTTTCAAAAATTAACAATACAATCTCTATTAGATTGAAACTGGTACACGCGCATTTTAGAGCTATGAAGTCGCATGAATTCCAAGACCTTCCAACTATCTTTAGACAAGGCAGGACTATAATAAATATTTATCTTCTCAGTTATCAAACTGCTCCCACTTTATTCCAGTATTTTAAAACACTTGATTATATGTGGTATCTACTCGTACTTCAAGAACTTTTGTCTACAGTACACATTCAGAACATAATATCATATCTATAGTGCGGTTTTGAACTGCCGACCACGAGCGTTTGCTCATACCGGGTTAAATTCTTTAATTTATACTTCTGTTTTGTTTAAATACTTGACATGTTCATTTTTGTTTGATGTATATAACAGTTTTTTAATTAAATTTTATTTCTCTTTATATTTAATATGTAGTTTTGTAGTTCCCTGATTGTTTAATAATAAATAATTTGATTTGAAAAATATCAGTTTCATATTGGATAATGTTCCATATTTTTATATTAATATCTAGTTTTGAATTTAACATTTCATGAGTATCAGTTTGTGTCTGTTACTTATTTTTTTCGTTTGCTGTGCTTTCCACAATAAAGAGTTCCTGATCAACAGGAGTTCAAATAACATATTAAGTACAGTAAAACCTCGTTAATTCGGACTAATTGGGGGGGGGGATAAGTTGACCGGTTTAACGAAAGTTCGGGTTAACTGAAATAACCTAAAAGAAGAGTATAAATTGCATTAAAACTCGGCTTATAGCCACAAATGGTGTATTTACAGGGCACAGGTCTAAATACACTCTTTTGCCTATTACTTATACTTTAAACGTTTGTTTGTGTAATCAGTAATAATATTTGTTTGTGTAGTTTAATTAATTTAATGCAAACTTGATGGATTTCATGTATTTTTAATACTATAGATGTAATATTGTAATTGTTGTCATTCCATAGTTTTAATGTATAATAGTAAATCTTAAAACAACGTTCTTTAATTTTTCCAAACTCGGATTTTTGCCTGTCCGGATTAAGTGAAATCCGGATTAACGAGGTTTTACCAATATTGTTAGACAATGAGTAGAACAAATGACATATGGAAGACAGCTGGAGGCTGCTCGTAAACATTTTGTAACTAAAGCACAATAAATTTTGTTTTAACGCTATTCCAGATCTCCTGATCTATGTTTTGAATGTGTTTAAAACAATAAATCATGAAATTGCTTCAAATATTTTTGCACTAGTTCAATACGTGTTTAAAACATGTGTACTGAACAAAATCAAATCAAGTGTGCCTTACATAGGTCCTCTAAAGCCTTTTTTATGCAACTTAGTTCATGGAGAGCGCTCATTTTTAGCCGCCCAGAACAACACGAACCATTCGCGCCTAAGCAACGTTGCCTAGTTGTATTCTTAAAACTCAGTCGCTGTTAGTGCTGGGAATTTAAATATGACATGCTCCCAGACAAAATATTATAGCCACGAAAAAGACGAGACGTATAAACTAAGTCGCGTGAAAAGCATTATAATAATTACTGTACAGTATTCCTCAACATTTTAGTGTAGTAGTGTACTAATATTTCTTTCACATCAAATATATAATATATGGTTATAGGCCTAATATACAATAGTATATTACGATACAAGTTTGGGAATTGCTTTTTAAAAATCGAAGAAAAGAGCAGAGCAAGTTTTTTTTAATTTCCGAGATTTCGTAATGCACTTCACAAACTTGTATGTACAGTATCTTTTTGCACGATAGTATATTTTGGAAATAATATATATTTTTTTAAAATCTGAATACACGCTACGTACGTTACACTATAAACAGATGACTGATGTTAGCAGACTGGCCAACGTACAAGCTTCACCATCAGTTTCAATGGAAAGGAGTAAAAATGATTCAGTACTTGTAGGTCTAATATTTCGTGTTCAATTGGAATAATTTTTATTTCTTTTTGTTAAATGAAGTTTGAATTGTTTAATATGCAGTACGTACGTTACACCATGAACAGCTGACTGATCTTAGCAGTCCGGCCAACGTAAAACTTCACTAACAACTTCAATGTGAAGGAGTGAAAATGATTTAGGTACTTTTTTAATTGGTCATTTAACGACGCTGTATCAACTACGAGGTTATTTAGCGTCGATGAGATTGGTGATAGTGCGATGGTATTTGGCGAGATGAGGCCGAGGATTCGCCACAGATTACCTGGCACTCACCTTACGGTTGGGGAAAACCTCGGAAAACCCAACCAGGTAATCAGTCCAAGCGGGGATCGAACCCGCGCCCGAGCGCAACTACAGACCGGCAGGCAAGCGCCTTAGCCGACCGAGCCACGCCGGTGGCTGATTCAGGTACTTGTAATGTTTCGTGTTGATTTGGAATAATTTTTATTTCTTTTTGTTAAGTGAAGTTTGGTTTCTTTAATTAAAGTTCGGTAGATTTCAAATGCATTCGTATAATGTATATTAATTAACACTGCCTTTTGCATACGATTTTTTTTTGCATCGTAGCCATGGTTTTCATTGCAACACTAGAGGAGTTATCTGTAATATTTCAACACATCTAGGTTGGCAGCTCTAAATTCAGTAAAGTCAATTTTCAATCGTGGCGGCCGTTTGCTGTAACGACGAGAAAAAATACTATCGTGGAAAAAAGTTATTAAAACATTTATAAGTCTTTTGGACTAAGTTTGTAATTACAGAATCATAGTCATAGTTCAGTCAGCTCGCTGACGAGTTCTCAGCAAAAGAAAGCCAGTGCTCGATTCAGGTCAGATTATCTGACATTTATGTTGGATAAAATGACAGTGGGAGAAGATTTCTATAGGCACTTCAGTATTCTTTACTGTTTCTAATCAGTTTATCACGCAATTGTTTGTCCATTAGGAAAATATTTTTTCATGTTTTGTCGCTAGTAGGCCTAGTTACAATACAAACGAATCGCCAATTATTTTTGAGTGATTTTTATGGTTTTCTCTAATTAGGTAATGTAATTTTTCGAAAAATAAATTCACTTTTTTTCTGAGAAAATTAAATATTAGAAAGCCTTGGTTATTCTTTCTCTATAGGTAATGTGAAGGGAAATGGACTGTGGCAATGAAAATTCCAACCCGGCATTTGCCTAAATAATCGTGGAAAAACCACAGTCAGCTTGGTCGGTCCAGGGTTTGAACCTCGGACGTCCCGAATACGAGTCCCGTACAGAAAGCATGAGCCACCTCGCTCGGTTCCCGTACCAATCAAGTCATAGTTGCATGTACTCATTCGAAGGTAGTGCAATCCTAGACGGGTAATAATCAGTTTAATATACAGAATAGGTAAACGGCCGTAATATTTACCATCGGTACCTGTTTTTACATCTTAAAAAGCAGGAAATTCTGTTCACTGAACATATTTTATTTTCTACAAAATATAATGTTAAATGAGTATATATTACCAATATTGGTATCTTTTGCTCTTCTTATAGTTAACACGCAGTAAAACCGTATGGTTTTTTTTTACGAAATAGTTTTCTGCGGTATTTGCAATAGGATTGAGCTATTCGCCTGTTCTTTGTATTTCTTCTTATTCTTGTGTGTTCAATTTTTTCTGAATCTTCCTATCGAGTTAAAGATGCAACCCCTGTAGTTATAAAGTTAATTTCAACCATGATTTTATCAGTTGGCAAAGAAACAATTTTCTCGATATCACGTTTTTATTTTCCGAGTGATACCAGTGATGTTAAGACTGTCGAAAAAACTGCAATTGCCTTTCTGTTGCAAGAAAGGTGATGACACATTTGGTCTTATTGCAGAATTCTGGATTATTTTTCTCCTGATTGTATTAAAATTAGAACGAAATAAAGACGATAAGAATAATAATTTATAGGGCGAACAGCTCATAATTTGTGGGGTGATCTTCCCAGCTGTTATAGTAGCTGCAGCAAGGAATGTGAGTTGTTCCTCCCACTCTTACAACCTATTCCCGACACGGAACCGGCCGGCCATTAACTGAGCCGTGTTTGTCCCAGCCGGCCAATGACACCACCCCTATCCACCTGTTACTTCAAGAATGCTCCTCTTACCCCGCAAGAACCGTAATCCCCTCGCAAGGATCCTCTAGTGAAATTTGGACGATGATCAAAGTCTGATAGGTGGTCTCGGTGCCATTTCTGAATCCGACGCTGACAGGTGGGTCATTTTAATTAAGTCCCTTAAGCCTACAGAGCCAAGTCCCGTTTAGCGGATGAGTTCCCAGATGTAGGCCAAGGGACTGAGAGCCTCGAACCCTGCCCATATCAGCATCGGAAACCCGTACTACCCCAAAACTTCACCCCAAACTCTTCTTACTATTGCATATTTTCAGATCTAGATAAAACAAATAAAGGTAAGATGTAGAGTATTAGTGAAATGACGGAGGGAAATAAGAGTTCTTAGATAAAAAAACCTCTTGAACGTCTGCTTTATTAATCACATATTCATCACATGCCGGGGATCGAACCCGGTTCGCCTGGATAACACTTGAACGGCAGACGCTACTAGGTATGATGCCTTATACCTTCGACCACGATCCTGCTTCGTGGGACGAAAGAAAGACAAACATTATTTAAAAGGCCTATACTGGATTCCCTGAGTACATTCTCACTAAAGGTAAACGACCGTAAATATCACGATATGGCCTCTGTAACTACAACACGTGTCACAGTTTGGCAGCTGTAAGCATATTATATCCGAGAGTACAATACACAAGTACAAGTAACACGGAAAACAGGAAATCTCGATTATTATTTAAAACTATATACCATAAATATTTATTATTGCTCGTTATGCGCCCGTGTGTGTGGACCTGAGATAACACTAGTGCCGGCGTCAGCTTCACTACTCTCAAATTATAAATGAATCTCCCTCAATAATGTACCTTCAAACTAAAGATTAGTCGGATATTAAGAGGTGATAAAACAATAACGAAACAAGAATGCAATGAATGTCGGTATGAACTGAAGAACGCATGGAAAACTAGACTCACAGTTTGCTTAGTCTGCCACAAATTTAACAAATTCTGTCGAGAATCGAACACTGATCCTTTTAATAGAAATTGTGAGCTGACTGAAGTAGCTTCTATTGTACAGAGTGATTTATATACAACTAACAGATTTCTTTCTTTATTTCAAAACGTATGATTCTATCCACAATTTGTTACACTCTGGGAGATTACTAACCTCTATAGCCAATTCTGAAAACACCCTCCATCCTGCATAAGGCATAACTGAACACATCGTTCCGCGTTACTGGCCACTCGTTGGAGGCAGCCTAGATGAACGATATTTGCCTTTTCCTCTCACCAGAGATCCAGTTGTTCCCATTTGTTTACCAGTCCCAGTATTGTGTTTCTTTGGGGAGGATTACGAACACCAAATTCTCTCTGGTATGCCTTTTGAGTAGTTGTAATTCAATTCGTAATCTAATATCGCTTCACAAGGAAGATCCGTTGATTTAATGTGTATTGCATTTTCAAGTGACTAAAACAAAATGTCGAAAACAAACTGCCAAGAATAAGGAATAATAAATGAACATCTCCGCATATCGTGACAGGGAATCAAAACTCCTGCTTAATTTGACGTTAAAACTGGTCATTAAGTTAATTTCGAGCCGAATGAATAAAGAATTTTCAACATTTTCTCTAGAGGTTAGTAATCTCCCAAAGATACTCTGCATTGTGGCTAGCATAATTTATTTTGAAAGAAAGAAAGAAAGAAAGAAAGACAGAAAAGTGTTCTATAGAATTCACTCTGTAGTAATGGTTTCAACGAATGTCACTACAGATAGGTTTACACGTGCCATTACAGTAGCTGGATTCCCAACTGGATGTAGGGTAAAGGTTGATAATTCCGTGATAATTTGGGAGTGTACCACAACTTTACTGAACGAGAGAAGGACTGGTTTTTTACAGCAACGTGTTGAGGAATAATCCCTCAACATGTTGCTTATATAAAAAAGCTATCTTTCGCTAAAAATCGTGATACTCTCAAAAAAACTATCACGATATTACTCATATCACGGCATTACCAATCTTCATTCTACAGTCGAACATTGTTATTCACGCGGTGCCAGCTCTTGGATAGATAGTAGACCAACTTAACTGGCCTTGATATGTTGTGCACTGTTTGAATGTGAACTATATAAACTGAAAGAAAGAATGGTAAATGTTACGATAAATAGAGTGTAAATATTTGAAGGGGAAAAAGTCAAACAGTGCTTTTATCTAACTTAAAAATTATATCAGAAAAATATGTATTCTTTTGAGTCTATCTTTTTTGGAAAAGAGAATAGACAGAGCAAAGTCATGGACAATTGCATTCACGTTTAGTCGAAATGTAAATAAAGAGTTATACTACTATCAGTCTTAAAAACATGATATTTTACAAATTAAAAATAAAATTATACGAAATAAATTACACAGTAGACCGATATGTAAAAAAAAAAAATGTCCATGACGCTACAGCCCTGAAGGCCCAAGACTGACCAGCCGGCTGCTGGCCTCACGTCCACATGCCGAAGCAGAGGTGGACGATCATACAACCAGTATGGAGGTATCGTATGGTTATCACGATGATCTCCCAGCCGTTATAGCTGGTTTGCGAAACCGGATTTTCTCTACCTATCGTAGCTCCCCAAGTGCATCACGATGCTGGTGGGCACCGGTCCCATACACTGGCCGAAATTTCATGATAAAATTTCTTCCCCCATGAGGACTCGAACCAGCGCGCATTCCGTAACGCGGATCCTAGGCAGGATACCTTAGACCACGACGCCACGGCGCGGGACAGACCGATATGTACTGTCTATAATCTTAGTAGTGAGGAGTAGCCTAAATGTATTCCATAAATTTTCAGAGTTCATATATATATATATATATATATATATATATATATATAAACAAACTTCGTTTGTTCCTCACGCCATCTGTCTAACATCATAATTATAACCATTATTTAAAATAATTCACAAGAAAGACAAAAGAATATGTTTTCTTACAGTGTGCAGTGTTGCCAACTCTGTTCTTAAAAACCCGTTATGAAACAGTGTAGAAGTCTCCAAATTGCTATCTTGTCAATATAAAATTAGATAATTTTTTTGCTGTGAATGATATATCCGGTAAATCCATACATCAGCAATACAAATTTAATAAAGTTTACCCGCTAAACTAACACTGAAAAGGACAGATTTAGCGGGAAAAACCGCTGTATTGGCAACACCAGTGCTGTACACCGTTCAAAAGGTGACAACAACCGGACTGAGAGTTCGTGCGGGAATGACAGTGGACAGTGAAAACAAACATGTCTGAACTCACTGGCATGACCATATGCTATCCAACTGGCCTGTTAAGCTACTGGCTGATGTGTTTACACAAGAATAGTAGCTGGAATCCAATTACTGCATATCTCAGCTTGACCGCTAACTGTCTGGCACCGTGTAAACTGGTGTTAACTTCTGTTTCTTGTATTTCGCGAAGGAGGAGATTTGAACATTGAAAACAGTTCCACCACACGTTTAAAGTATCCAATATACAACTACAGATCGCATTTCACGAGAAAATCCGAGCAAGGAACTGGCCGGCCATTGACTGAGTCTTGTTTGTCCCAGCCGGCCAATGACACCACTCCCATCCACCTGCTCCTTCAAGAACGCTGAGTTACTGGCTTACTCTCTCCTCTTACCCCGCAAGGACCATATTCCCCTTGCAGGGATCCTCTCGTGAAATTTGGACAGTACTATTCCATATATAATATTTCGGCGATTGTGCGTTTGTTGATATTCTAAAATTATTTTACTGTTAGCTCTCAAATTACATATTCTGTCTCACAATAGAATGTCCATAGTGTAACTGCGTTGTACTGGGATCATCTTGAGTAAAGTTGAAAATTTTAAACAGAGTAGTAAAGGCTTGAAAACAAAATGAGAAATTAATATGCGTGTGTTTTTTAAGGGGACACACTGGAAGTTAAAAATTGATTTTTGGATATTATTTAATTTAGATATGTCTTTGATATGTCCTAGTGTCGATGCATGGAAGGATTCAATCGAGTTTTAGTTATAAAATTGTCGAAAATGAGGTTTCTTAAATGCCTGCTACTTTTTATGTTCAGATGTAGTAGCAACTTTATACCCTCTCCCACAACATTTTTAAAAAGGAATGTGTGTGTGTTTTTTTTGTATCTAATGCCTACCCACATCACTTGCGTGATTCGGGTTCCACATACTGCGGATAGATGGCAGGACTGTGACCCATTTTCAAGTTGCACACCACTTCGGCGAGTCACGTTATGCATGGCACATCTATGAAGTTGTGTCTTGTACTAGGGTGAGTGTAGTTTATGGGAATGGGTAAAGATGGTGAGAAAGGGAGAAGGGGAAACCCGGTGCCGGCACGTAGCCTACTCCTGTCGAATAGCACCAAGGGGGCCGCCAGGCTTAACGTCCCCATCCGACGGACGAATCACTATCAACAGTGACATATGCCTTCTCTTCATACACACTGCGGAGAGATTTGGTATTTAACCCAGGCATATTGGTGCACAATCTAGTGATTAGAAGTTGTGCACCGCCGTCTCTCTTAGTCCCGAGGTAGAAATTTACATAAAAATTTCTGACCCCGCCGGAATTGAACCCGAGCCGGCTAGTCTGAAAGCAGACACTCTACCGCAGAACTAACTCGGCGGACTTTTTAAAAAAGAAGTTTAATTCCTGATTCGTATAACAAATATTATCCTATTTTTCTCATAATTTCACGGATTACTAGTCTCTTCAGTAACTTTTATGCATTACTTATATTTCTGCTGTATAGAAAGGTCAGTATTACGCACTGATGTAAGAGGTTTTGAATTTTGGGCAATATTTCCCAAATTAAATGTACGTAATCACTGTTGCATAACATTACAATGAGTAACACCTCATTTATTAATAATCTGTAATAGAAGTTTTCGATACTTAATAGAGAAAAAGAGAGGGGGGAAAGCGAAGAGAAAGGATAAGGGGAAAGAGAGAGAAAGAGAGGGAGAGAGAAGAGTCCCAATGACCTATCGTCCTCAGAAAAATTGAAATCGCACACTGAGTGATTGATTTCAGGTTAATAAATTTTCTACTTAAAATGATCCCAGTATGACTTGGTTAGGGTATGATTATCCTATTGTGAGATACTTTGGTATATGAGGATTTTAAAAATCAATATTAATGTATTATAAAATGAATTACGAACTTTATACAATGTGTCCACAAAGTTCCTCCGATGTTTTATAATTCCGCTGTTAAAACACGAGTTTTAGGTAGACAGGTGCACCTTTCTTGACTAGTAAAATTGTAAACAATGTTTCAAATTACTTAAGACACCTCAGTGTGTCCAATATTATTAGGGCGGGGAATGTTAAGGTATTATAGTTTTTACCATGTTATAGGAAGTACGATATGTGTTCAATAAAAACTGATAATTTTTTTTTCGCACAGTTTCCTCATTCAATGTTACGTTTTTTTAAGTAATTGGGGCAGTATTACACACCAACGATGTTGCAGTAGTAATTTGTGTCTAGGACAGACGAAGAAGTTCATATGTGCCTAGTTTAGCTATTAGTGACTGCGAATTTACTAGCAAGTGACCGTGCACGCGAATAAAGTTGCTAGCTAATTTACTAGTTGTAACCTCATATTATCATTATTCATTTAGGCCATATTGAATCGTTGACGCAGTCGATAGTTTTCCATCTAAAAATTCGTCAATTTGTAAAATTTCTTTCCATTTCTTAATTATTCCGTAACTATTGGAGATAATGCCCGAGATGTAATTTAGTTCTCATTTTTTAATCTTATGAAGTTATTCTACCATATTGTTTGCCAAATTTCTTTCAGAATTTCCAACAAATGGCAGTCACTTGACAAGCATGTTAAGTATTTTCAAGAAAATTCTCATTTACCATGTTCCTAATTTACTTGTCAGCTTGTGTAGACCTACTCTATTTAAGAAACTGGCTCCAGAAATTTTTTCTCGCCGCAAAGGGTACCCTCATCGAGGTGCCCTAAATTAGATTAAAATTTTTGTAAAATCATCTAGATAAATATATTTATTTTAAGAACCGCTCAATTCTGAAACAGCGGAGGAAATTTTTGGACATTACATTCGCTTCTTTGCTGCGAGTTTTAAATTATATACAATTAAGTTGACGGGTAAATATTTTCCATTCCACAGTGTAAACAGCAACTCAAGTACAATATATTAAACTATTTGTGCGATAATGTTATTCTGTATATGATTATTGAAAATATAATGAACAAATGACAGCTTTTGAGTATGGTTGTGGAATTTGTAACATCTACAATTTCTGTCGTAGATTGGACATGTCCAAAATAACAAAGTTTGGAAAATCGCAAAAATTATAACTAAGTTAACAAATTATAATATTCATATTTTTTTCTAATTATATCACTATGGATACATACATTCAGGATTCATGAACATTTAAATTTTTTAAGTCTGCTATGGCTTCTTTACGATTTCCAAACACTTTGTTATTTTAGACGTGTCCCCTTTTTCAAATCGACGACAGAATTCTACAACCATATGCCAATTAAGTCTCGTCTTAACAATAAACAGAAACATGCACATATAATGTAAACATGCACAATAATAACGCATTCACTTTAATTTTACAATAACGGAAGAGTTGAGTCACTATATATATAGAACATTGAAACATTAATTGAGATAATATAACCTTAATATGGACAAGAAATCAGATCTACGTTGTTGTTCTTCCAGTTGTAAACTATAATTTAATATAATAATACGAATATCTGTCAATATACAGGGTTGAAATGACATAACTGTGCTGACTTGAAGGGCAATAGAATACGTTAAAATAAATGAAAAAAAACCTGTTATGTGTTTTGTAATTAAGTGCAAGGCTAATTAGAAAATTAGGCTTAGACACTGCGTAGTTTGGCAACAGTGGTTTGAATAGCAGCATTTTATACCTTAATCACTGCAGTAGATTTGTCAGACTTCATAACGGCAGGAAATAACTATACATGTCAATTTTTTTATTCAATTTGCAAGAAAACTGTCGATTTTATTGAAAAACTGCAAAGGGATAAATCGTTTTTCAGCTTCTCTAATAACAAGAGTAAAAATGAGAACCGTGTGGATTCTTATGGAGTAAAACAGTATTAACATTTGAGAGGGGGGGGAATTGTTCTGTGGAAGTTATTCATTTGGAAGTAATATAGTATTAGAATTGTTTGTTGTACTCTATCCAAGGAATAAGCTGTTAAATTTTGCACAGCTATGTTACTTCCACTTTGTATATATGCAGAATCTTCTTATGGACTTTGAACAGACATTGGGAATGTGTTCTTTAGAAGAAAATGAAACAATCGAATTTTTAGAGCAACATGTCATATCCACGTCAGAATTATCGTACTACAACGGACCGAAAATATCAAGTCAATACTTGATCCAATAACGAAAATAAAATTTTGTATGTGTACGCATATTATTCTGTTAAGAGTTCTTTGTGATGCAGCTCCAGTTGGTGGAATTAGTGTAAAATATACAGTCTAAATACTAATTTAATTTTCTCACTGGAAAACATAGTTTAAAAAGTACCAAATTTTTCAAATATATTTTTCAAGACGTTTCCGACAATTCGTTAAAACTCTAAACATATTAGAACACTTTCGTGTATATTCTTTGGAAGAACACGTTCCCGACTATTGTATATATATTATAAGTTACTATTATGTTCGATAAACAAACTTTACTCAGCTAAAGAAACTACTCGTAAATTGAAAATGCCGAAGTAAGCAATACCCTAGGTCTTACAATTTTCGAAATATGAAATTTTTTTTTATTCTTTTTGGTAGAGTTGTGACGTGAGCTCCAGTATTTAAGGAACTCAGTTTTATATTCACAGTATCTGCAGTTGTCTACATAAGTCTGTGAAATTATATGTGGTGTGGTTGTAACTGACAATTTAATGATGTCTTTGTCCAATGACAAATTCAACGTCCTAATCTGCTCTCATAAAAGTCCTAAGTGTCCGGCACAGTAACCTTTCAATAGAGTCTATGTTTAGAACGAACTCAAAGTTAGTATTAACAAATTTAACATTCCGTATTTAATTTTTGATATTCGAAGACATACTTTTGCATGGAAACTTAATGATCGCACTGCAAACTAATTTTATAATAATTTGAGCCGATTTCTAAAGTGAAATGGAAGATTTCCGCTATTCATATTTTAAAAAATGATCACTTTAATACTACGATGCCATTAATCGATATTAAGACACTCAAAGACTGAAATATATCTCTTGTGTCAATCGTGGGCGACCAACCAGTCTAACCCAAAAGGCAATGATTTAAGTAAAATCCAATTCTTAATGATTTTATCTTATGTTGATACTTCTCAGCATCATCACAGTCATCAAGACGTTGGTTCAAATGAATACATTCATACGTGATGTACAGGAGAGCCACTGTGATGGTCGATGGCCAACTCTCGCCACTAGCAGTATTTGAATCTCAGCTGAAAACTTACCGAAGTTACAAACACAAAGATTTATCGATTGAGTGTTTTAGCCACACAACGCTAAAAGTTGTTTTGTCTACTGAAAGATAAATTTGATCGAATTCGTCACAATGTCTAAATGGTGTGACATATGCAGTGAAATAAAATGGAGCTGCACACATTTGAAGATCTGAAGACCTAGAATGCTACTTCTTTCAACATTTTCTATTACGTTATGTGGGCACATCTAGAATTTTCCATTCACATCTGAGTATGAACGACGATTTTAAATAGGAATGTGACCAGTGATATTGTGATTCGCCCAGGAAAATCGCAAAGTGATGAGTTTTGTTTGGACAAATCTGTCTCGGCATTTACTGCCTGCGCGAAAACAAACTTCGTGTTTGAGAGTTCACTTTTTTTTTAGCATATCCACCTTTTCATGAGGCAAATCGATGCTAGGTTAGGTAAAATGAAGTTCGGATCAGGTTAGGTGATCTAGGATTTGGTTACATTTGGTTATTATCCTTTTTTTCTTTGATTGGCTTGATGTATAATCTTTTCACTTCGCGATATGCCCTGGAAAATCTGTTATTTAATATTTCTGGATGTACCCATAAGTATTTATGTACATAACATGTGTTTTTATATATTCCTATTTTGATTGAATAATCTCTAAATTTTCCATAAATTAACATAAACAGTAGCAGTAATATTTAAGCCTGGTTACATTCAATTTAATAGACGATGATTTGAAACTATTTTCAGTATCTCTTGGCAATTATAATAAAGTTTTCTTTTCTGATTTAATTCATCATACATTTTAATTTTAAATTAAGTACCAATATTTTACATCATAATGATTGCCAACAGGAACTAAAATCAGTTTTAATTTTTGAAATTATACCATCTTGTTTCGACGATGTCTCTTTACACACAGTGTGTGACTTAATACGTGGGACCCACTTAAAGGTTAGATTCAGCATTTGAAAACAGTAAAATTAGTTCATATGACTGTATTTAAATTAGGTTTCGTTTTCTTTGTCAGTTAAAGACATTTCCTTTCATTCTCGTGACACGCTGAATTGATGTAACTCATTCCAATCATCAGTTCATTAACATTATTTGTTATTTTACTAGGATTTTGGCGAATATTGTGTTTACACTATCTCGTGTAGTTATAAATTCATTTAAGCTTCTACTGTTGACAAGAGAAATACAGGTTTCAACTTTGTGTTATCCTAAACTTTAAGTAAGGTGAAAAATGACTGATATGTAATGTACCTAATGCAGGAGAATAAAGGCGTCTTTGTGAAAAATATTTTCCAAATATACTTGCACCACAATAAAAATATTTCAGACAATAATGACCGGCCGAAATGAGTGACATAATATCACAAGACGTTAACAGCAGTGCATAAATATGCAATTTGAGGTCCTTACATGAAGGTAAACTAGAAAATATAAGTTTTAATTAAAAAACAAAAGGAAATCGATCAGATGTTTGTATGAATTAATTTTGATTGTTTTTAAATACTGAATTTATGTGAGAAGCGAGTTACTGTTTATTCTAAAAATATATTCAAATATAAAGAAGAATAAAATTGCGACATACATTTTATGCGCACGTTAAAATACTTTCCTCCTCATAGCGTGTTTAAATAAGGATCAAGTTCGAAAAAATAACGTAGCTTTCCCATATGTTAAATATTTTAATTTTAAAATGCTAAGAAATATTAAAGTGACAGTTATTGACACTGATTGTGCGTTTGTCTTTAAAACGTCTAATTGTGTTTAACGTAATTGAAACTGCGTTTTGTATGTCCCGTGAGATGTTATTTTCTGTAATATTGATAACGTTGTTCTAGTTCAAGAGAGTAGAAAGTATAACATTACTATCCTATGAACTTTTAATATTTATTAAAATTTTAAACACAATATCGTTTTTAAATATAGAGACAGATTTATTTTTTGCTTGCTTATCATCAATTGCAGCTGATTTTATTTTCCATTAAGTTCCTTTTAAATAAATTATTGTTTACCAATCTTTGGACACTTCATAAGCAAAAGGTTATATGTATCAATTTCTATTATAAGTTTTTCTTATCTGGTTGTGTTTTTATATGATTCGCAATAGTGATCGTAATTACAAGTGAATATTGTATCAACATGAAGAAACAGCCATATATCATACGAAGCTGAGAGAAACGAAAAGTTATTTTTCATTATGACACCGGTATAAAGTCAGACCAGTTGTAGAACTGAATAATTTAGAAGCACAAGGTTTTAATATGTTAATGTATTCAATTTTGCTCAATTTGTGGGTAGATCTTCCTGTAGACTGTCTTTTATATGCGCTTTATGGTCACATTTAAATCTTCGAGTTGAAATGGTTCTGAATATGAAGGTGTGTATTTTTTCTTGTTAATAATAATTTGATAAAATGATTATTTTCACGAAATGGCACCAATTGGGAACCAATGAAAATGAAAAAAACGGTTACAGCTTGAATATATATTTTTTAACTTTCTCTGAAATTAAAATTTTATGTTGTATACCATTTTGTGCCTTTAGTGTTCTCGATAAATTTAATTTTTAACTCTTTCTCACCTAAATTATTTTTTTTATGGAGACATCTTGAAGGTAAAAGCACAAAGCAAACCTCTTCCTAACAACAGCTGGCCAAGGAACTGGAGAGTTCTGTACTCTATCGGTAAAGAACGAAACTACTTCTGAGGATACCAAATGGAATATCAGACAGATCATGTGAGTCAGAGATTACAAAAATGTTGGTGATTTCAAATGGACTCATTCGAGCGGAAGGGGTTAATGAATTCTCTTTCAGTTAAGTATTATAATTCCACGTTAAAAGATTTTGTTATAACAAGTTTTAAAATGTACACGGTATACATAATATTATGCAAAATATCTAAGAAGTTAATCAGAATAGTTTAATTCTGTTTTTGTGAGATATTATCAAAAGTTGAGATATATATTGTAATTATGTTGGTTGTAATTAGGCATTGTTGTCAAGTGTATGCTTCGTTTGCGTTTTTTAATGACAATTACGCAACAAAATGCCACACGTATAGATGGCCAATTTAGATGAATTCCACAACACCGGTGAAACGAAACTTCAGGATAGTCTAAAATATGCGATATAAACTCTGAGTGCATAATTGATTTTTAGAAACATAGCGTATGAAATGAATCATGCCCAAGAAGATCCAATGTAAACTTAAACTCCAGATGTAGCAGTACTGGAAGTTTTCCAACACAGCTCCTCAAAGCGTATCCGTCGTATATCATGAGAGTTGCAGATTCCAAAATTAACCATCCACGAAGTCCTTAGGAAGCATCTCAAACTCTGTTCATACAAAAGTGCAAATTCTGAAGGCATTAAAGCAGGGGACAAGGAAAAAAGAATTAATGTTACCGTGGATATGTTGAATAGGGTAGACAAAGACAATCTTACTTGCAAAGAGTGCTGTTTTCTGATGAAGCAATATTTATTGGCCCTTACGATCATCAGATTTAAGTCTGATAGATTTCTTACGTGGGATTAAGTAAAGGACAAGGTATACAGAACGTCCGTAAGGATTCTTCAAACCTTACGTGTGAAAGGAAGAGAGATGCCATCTCAACAATCACACAAGATATGCTTAAAAAAACTTGCCAAAATTGATTATCGAATAGAAATCATCAGAACAAAAGGTGTATGTAGAATCTGTGTCGTCTCTCAGAATATGTTAATCTTTTAAAGCAAACAGAAAAAAATACGTTTATTGGTTTAAAAATTATTGATTTTTTTTTGTTACGTTGTTTTATGTACAAGGAGTGTAATTTCGACTGTGAATTCTTTCCAATTGTCTCCGACGTGAGATGAGTTTTATCGATAAATGCCATCGCTTACCATGTCACAATAATAATAGGTTTACTAATGATTCCATTTAAATAAACATTGTGATTAAACTTTAACTGTCGTTTAGTTGTTTCAGAAACACATAACACGAATTTAATACTTATTTATTTTGTGGCAAAATGTTATAATTATATATTGAACAATGTGAATGGCACTCATTTTAGAAGTTCAAAAATCTGTATTTTGAATTGCGATTCAGATGAATTTAATTTTCTCCAATTTAGGATCCGATGTCAGTCAATATTTGACATTGTCAATTTCAATTATAGCTTCGCTAACTTTATTTAAACAATTTGAAAATTGGATTTCGCTATGTTAATAATAAATTTCATGTGTTTAGATCATTGAAATATTTAAGTAAAACAGTCATTTATCCTTACTAGATGTTAAAAAGAATCCTACATTATCTCTTTGTATGAAACACATTAAGAAATTCACAAGTCCACCATTATGAAAGAACGTAAATAGTTCTATAATAAATTTCCATGAATAAATATTGCGTATAAAATGCCTTTTCATAACATTTGAGTGTGAATTTGAATTTGTGACTTCATTATTTCAACGAAACATGTTAAATATTTTACTGATTTTAACAAAACTTAGATTTTTAGAGTTTCATTTGATTAATAGATACCAAGTATAACAAAAATCTGTCTATGGAAGACGGGTTGCTTTGTACAGAATCATGAACTATTTAATGTGACAGACTTGAGTCATGATTTCTTGCGCAAATGCACCTTAAAATCTAGAATATTAATCATAATGTATGTAAATTAAAATGAATATATTTGAATGATGTTAACAAAGAATATGCAACACTGCGATAGAAGTATTTATATTACTTTATTTTAATTATATACTTTATTATGTACAGATCTTTCAGTAGTCTAAAACATTTATTTCTATGTATTTTTAAATTACAGTGACAATCTCATGTGTAACGTATCAGTACATATTTTGTTGTATTTCTCCACTGTATACGATATAATGTTACACCTCATAACAATTCGTAAGCTTAACTATGAATTCATTTAAATTAATAAAAATAAAGCATAATGGGATCTAATGGACAGCTGTACTGAATATACTGATGCACAAAACAAATTTATGAAATAAATTGTAAATAAAATAATGTCTTTACTTCATTATTTTAAATTCAGGTCACATGCAATCTCAAACACAACAATAAAAGGTTTTAAGTAACGTTTTTATGCATTTAGCAGACCTTGGAGTGATGTAGACATTAATGAAATATTTCGTTCACTTCGTACTTGAAATTTTCTTGTAGATGAAATTCAATATAGCTTACTTGAGTGATATTATAGATTTTGGTATTAGTAATTAATGTTTCCATTAATTTATTTTGTAATGAATTCTGTTTAGTGTGAGACACTCAAATATTTTGAAGATAGAAATTATACTTCTGAATTTTCAATATCTTAAATTTTATATAAAATGATAAAGCCATTTCCATACATTTCCTCAGCTCATACAATCAAATATATTGTATAGTCTATCTAATTTAGTGGGCTGACAGTGGTTGTGGAAATGTGGGAAGTTTAGTAATACAGTATAAGCATTTCGAATTCTCATAACTATTCTAGTCAGCTGTTAATACTTCGTAAGTACATCAGAATTTTTCGTATCTTTCAAACTTCATTCTTCCACCTGTTTATTATTTAATTGAATTTAATTTGATACAATTCAAAACGAAGAAACTTTTTTTTTAAATTTTATGTAATTACAGTAGAACCTCGATTATGCGACACCCTATTAACCGATTGACTGATTATCCGACTGTCTTTCGCTCGCTCTTTTTTTCCTTGTCTTTTATTTGCTACAGGAACATATGGAGTACTACTGTACGTTATATTAGTACGTTTTTTTTTTCTAGAGAGTGTTATTAGCCTCTAAGCCTTTACACTTCCAGTTCGGTCTACTGTTCGTAGCGCCAAACTGTACAATTTCTATATGAAATATATTGCATGAGTGTCAAAAGAAAAATTTTGTGATTAAGTATCGAAAAATGCATATAATTGAGTGCTTTGGGGAAAGAGAAATTGTGGCTCATCTCACATCAGAATACGAGATTGACGATACAACTGCGCGCGATTTAATAAACATTAAGGATAAAGTGTATAGAGTATATAAATCTACAACATGAGACCTCTAGTATTCCTATGTTTCCGATTACAGCCACCACAAGGAATTTCTTTTCCACTTAAAAGCACGTCCTTGACAACCAAAATTAAATTAGTAAACTTCTGATCGACTACCTAGCGTGTTAAACACAAGACTACGGAGTAAATTACGAAACTTAAAGTATTATTCACTTCATTTACGAAAATGTTTTACGGTACTGATTATCCGATTTTTTCGATTAATCGTTCAGTCCATCCCCTTCATTACCACGGATAATAGAGGTTCTACTTTAATAATGTCCAGTGTTTGGTCACCAAGCCAGTGGAAACAGGTTAACTGCGTATAGATCATACCGCAACAGCACGCTACAGGGCAGTACATTCAGTTTCCGATTAATATAGGCCTAGTGCAGTATGAGAGAGTCGTTGAGCTCTCAGTGAATTTTTTTTGTATGCTGCCCGATTCTTAGTAAATTATTTCGAAGATCTGATTACAACTATTACACTTCTAGAATGGTATCATGGTAATACTACCTGGTGCCGTACAAATAGGAGAACATTTACAGCTAAAATAATGAATCTCCAGCAGTGTCTGGTGACTCAAAATTTTTTTAGAAGCTCTCCAATGTCTTTAATAAAAATCATGGATAATCTGTAATTTGCAGAATACTGTAAGTGATATTTTGATGGATCATAACTCACAGAATAGTTGTGACAATGAATACATCTCCGATATTCTGTGTTTTCAGTTCGCACCAGTTACTTCTTGTGAGACTGGGAGAAGTTTCTCTAGATATAAACGTTGTCCAAAACAAATGAGGAAGAATTTTTCATTCCAAACACTAAGAACATACATAGTTATTCATTGTAATGCTTTTCGAGATGAAAGCTGAGTAAAATACTTAAATTCACATTTCCGTAGAATTTTCTGTTAGTTTTATATTTAATTGTAACTTTTTGATTTGTTATATTACTTTATTGGGGCTCTTTATTTGCTTTTATAATAACTGCATTAAATAATTCGTACATACCGATACATAAAGAATTTTTTTTCTATGTCAAACACTTACCAAAAGCATTGGTTACAATTTTATACAATTTATTGTGTCCCCGACTGTATCTGTAAATATGATTCACTACCTAGACGCACCGTGCGCTCTTTTCCACAGCCTTAACCATATAGTAACTCAGTGACGGCTCGTGCCCGATAAATAAGGTGAAGGCCAAAATATTTCTAGGGAATTTCATAGATTCGATGGGTAGCGTGATGACGCCGTGAACATATTTGTAAGTAATATTGGATTGTATTTTAAAATATCTTGTTTATGTTCTGCAGAACAAAACATTACGCACTAAATCGTTTACCTAATAGATTCATGTTTTCTTCTTATTAATACACTTGCTGAAACCTAAACATATTGCTACACTTGTCACCACAAAGTACATACAGACTAAAAACGAAGTTGTTGGTGAGCTCAGATGCGCTATGTACAATGTGGTGTCAAATTTCATGCCAACTTCTTTTATTAAAAAGTAAGCTACTCAAGATATTTTAAAATTTACACAAAATATAATATCCACCGAAATGATAATATTAAGAAATATCGAAATATATGTGTAACACCTTAAATTTAAACAATATTCAGTTTCTTTATCTACATCTTATGCTTTATTATTTAGTTGCAATATATTACAGATTGTACGATCCAAGAAAGAGGAAGCATATGAATGTGGCATCAGTAAACATTCATAGACTAATAGCTTCACAAAAAGGGTCGACAATCTGTAGTAAGCAAGTCGTCGTCATAGCAACCGGAAAAGGAAAGCCTCCACCTGGACCTTCAGCATTCATACCCCTTGCCAGCTGATCTTTGCTAACCGCGTGGACTGACTGGTGAGGGGTTCATCTGAAGTGCGCCAACAGACTTTACCTGCTGAACAGACCAAGTCGCGGAAGATAGGTTAAAAAGTAGAACTGAATATACACTATCTACCAAAAAGTAATTGGGCACCCAGGATTTTACGTGCTAGGTGCCATGTTTCGGCGGCTACTATGCAATGGTATGCAGACAATAATGTTCACCGGTTGGACTGGCCTGCACAGAGTCCTGATCTCAATCACATTGAGCACCTTTGAGATGAATTGGACCGGCGATTGAGGTTTGGGAAACGCGGTCAACTTCATTGTCCAACTGAGTGCCAAATTGCAAGAGGAATGGCGACGCATTTCAGTCTATATCCTATACAAACTAGTGGAGAGCATGCCTGACAGGGTGGCTGCTGTTATAGCAACAAGAGGTGGTACCACGAGGTTCTAAAGGGGCGAAAACATTATTTTTTGGTAGATAGTGTAGTTTAGCGAGGAAAGCCTTTTTTAATATACTGATCAAATATAATTTATTAAAACACGAAAAAAAGAGGTGAAGGTGACCTTCACCTGCTTCACTTGAATAACCGCCACTGTAACTGCTTGCCTAACTTGTGTTAAATGTAACCAAACACTGGACTTTAACTTAATTGATTGTAGAAGATAAGATCTTAACGACATTTATGAATCTTGTAATATAAAGAGTTCTATTCCTGAGGTGGAGAAGATATGAGGTAAAATTTATTTCCTCAAAATTGTAAAGCTATTGTAAGGATGGTGACGAAAAGAGCTAACCTTTGACATTACACAGCAGTAGCGCTCCTGCCCAGGTTGTAGATCTGCTGAATGCAGTTATTTGTTAATAAGGTGCTGTTAATTCTTTTTATAAAATTTTCTTTGTAATATCTGTAAGGAACTCCGGGAAATTCATTTAATGCAGTGATGTGCGTCCACGCGTAAAGTTCGATAGTCTACGTCTACACGCAAATAACACGTAGACAATGTAGAATATGTAATCTAAGTAGACAAATGTAATCTTTTATTTATGTTGGTGAATTTGAGTCCGCACAATGGAAGTATAAAGAACTCATGAAAATGCTTATTTGCTTCCTACAAAATTAGAAAGTAAAACAGCTACCAAAGCATTAATATTTGACGACACGTTTTTTCACAAGGATAACGTTTGTCTTTTTGACCAAATTTGTTTCTCAGCAACCAGACATTTCAATAGCAGATGCAGCACTTTTGTGTTGTACCTCAAAGATTCCCAACAAATTTAAGAATTTGGCAAATAATGTGGAATCTAGGACAGAAATAATACTTACACTCTGATTGCTTTTTATTTTCATTTCGAGTATTGAAGCGATGCCCAACTTTTTCTCTCGGGTAATAATTTGCAAAATGCACAAGATTCCCCATTAGATAAGTAAGGCAAAGAATAAACATTCTTCATGAGTTTCAACAAAGAACTGCAAAAAAGCATTTTTTAGAAAAATATCATTGACCCGATGGTGTTTTGGAGTATGGGTAAACATCAACAAGATTTATGTAGGCTAATTTAGCTTTGAAACATCAGGAAACATACACTCATTGTCAGAAATCATATAGATTTTGATAGATCATCAAAACTCGTGCGCATTTGTTGTGCTCAGAACAACAGATAACAATAGTGCAGATGATTATTATTAAAAACCACTTAATACTAATGCTTTGGGTACCGGTACTTAGTATGTAGTTACTTTCTCCTAGACTATCGTTAATATAATTTTGTTATGATTTTATTCACACTTAATGTATGTTCGAGATAATTTTGGGAAAATGAAAAGCTCAGTTTTGTACTTATTTATTCATTTGGTTTCTTATAAAACAATAAAGCTAATATTTAAATCTATTCATCGATAGATTGCAGAATCTACATAGTCTACATGAAAGAAACCAAGTACACTGCACTGATATTAAACGAAGAAAACACTCGTAGACGTCAAATTATCGTTTTCGACACGTTACTGATTTAATGCACCAACATTAGGAATACTCTTTCGGATTTTATAACATAACGGAATGCTTAATCAGTTTTAATTCATGTTCAACCGCCATTGTTGCTGTTTTTTGTGCTTTTTGCCAATGCGCGCAGCGACGGCTTCTATATTTACCTATGGTCATAAAACTAAAACCAACTTGTAGGTATTTTCAAGGTACACACTGTATAGTAATGTTCGGTGGCCCTAACGTTACCTGTTGGACGGTTTAGTGTTGTTCTCATAAATTATTTGTTAATGACAGTAAAGATGAATTCGGTAGTCACTTCACGAATGTTATTTGATTTTCATTGAAAAGTTAGAAATGAAGATAATGTAGGATGCTTGATTATTGTAAATGTCAAACGATGATAATAATAATAATAATAATAATAATAATAATAATAATAGACCTGGTAAATTAAGGTTCATAGGAACTTTTATGAACAAATTATACCGAATTCACTGTTGTTTGGGATACTGAATCCAAAACTGAGGCCAGTTTTTCTCTATCACGTATTATTTCTCCAAATTTTTGGTTGAAAATTTAGCCAAGCGAATGTAGCGTTATTGAATTTAACTTTTCTGTGATGTTTCTTAACCATAAACTCACCAGGAATGATGATACAAAAAATATCTGGAGAGTTCACACAATCACGGCTAGCCATGTGTCACAACTCACGGTTACATGAAGTTAGAGGTTCGAGGTTACAGCATGACACAGCCTTCTCTGTCCAAATTTCAAGAGAGGATCCCTGCGAGGGAAGTATAGTCCTTGCAGGTTAAGATGAAGGAGTAAGCCAGTAACTCGGCGTTCTTGAAGGAGCAGGTGGAAGGGGGTGATGTCATTGGCCGGCTGGGACAAACAAGGCTAAGTCAATGGCCGGTAGATCCCGTGTTGGGGGCAGGTTGTAAGAGTGGGGGGAAAAACTCGCATTCCTTGCTCGGATCTTCTCGTGAAATGCGGACAGTAGTCACTGTTAGCAATGACCACTAACAAGATACCCCCTGTCCGCATTTCACGAGAAGATCCGAGCTAAGAATGCGAGTTTTTCTCCCCACTCTTATAACCTATTCCCGACACAGAATCGGCTGACCAAGACTGAACCTTGTTTGTCCCAGCCGGACAATAACATTACTCCCATCCACCTGCTCCTTCAAGAACGCTGAGTTACTGGCTTACTCTCTCCTCTTACCCGCAAGGACCAGGGATCCTCTCGTGAAATTTGAACAGTACAAACACTCGCCACTAAGAGCACTGTTGCATGAATGCTGTAAACTGTCAGATCCCCATTAATTTAAATTTTGTGAAAAAACTGTACGTGATGTGACATTTTAAGTGTCAATTTCTGTTTTAGCACACAAAAATACGTAAGAGACCGCTAAAATTTTATCCAAATAGCATTTTCATCGCAAGCCTGTGTAATTATTATTATTATTATTATTATTATTATTATTATTATTATTATTATTATTATTATTACTATTATTAAAGTTTATTTACACACACTTTAACATCTGTGGTCGTAATCTGTGGTAGTATCGTGTGTTTAGGATCTGTGGGTGTTATTAGTAGGCCATTGTTACTCTTATTGAGTTCCTGTTTCTATTGTGTGGTGTAGATAGCTTGTGTTTATGTAACTGATTTTAGAATATGATTAATGATTATGATATTGATGATTGAGGCGGTGATGAATCATGGTATATAAATTTCCAATCCAGCATTTGCCTTTGTGACTGAGGGAAACCATGAAAAACCGCAGTCAGATTGGTCGGCCCGGGGTTCGAACCCGGCACCTCCCGAATGCGAGTCCCAAACGCTGCCGTCTGAGCCACCTCGCTCGGTCCATTATTATTATTATTATTATTATTACTATTATTATTGTTATTATTATTATTATTATTATTATTATTATTATTATTGTTAAGTTTATTTATACACTCTTTAACATCTGTGGCCATATCGCGTGTTTAGGATCTGTTTGTATTATTAGTAGGCCACTGTTACTATTGTTGTGTTCCTGTTTCTATTGTGAGTTGTAGATGGCTTGTGTTCATGTAACTGATTTTAGATTTTGATTAATGTTTATGATATTGGTGATTGAGGTGTTGGTGAATCATGGTATGTAAATTTCCAATCCGGCATTTGCCTTTGTGGCTGAGGAAAACCATGAAAAACCCCAGTCAGATTGGTCGACCCCGGGATTCGAACCCGAGACCTCCCGAATGCGAGTCTCAAACGTTACCGTCAGAGCCACCTCGCTCGGTCTGTTATTGTCATTATTATTATTATTATTATTATTATTATTATTATTATTATTTTTTTTTAATTTGTGCATTTGTTTTTCTTAGTTGAAATCGGTAATACAGCAATTATTTTACTGTCCAGAAACTCTTTCGTAATCTTTCTTAAGTCTGCAACTATAACATTTTTAGGTAACGAACCGTCACTGCATGAGAAACAAACCTTTTTTGTCTACTTTCAGGCACAAATTCTTTTACATGTCGATAATCGATAAGTAACCACCGATTCAACTTCACTTCCAAAGGACATGCTGCAATTTTACTGTTGGAGAATCTTCAATGTGATGCAGATATTATAGACTTTCGAATACATTTCTAAAGATTTATGAAAGTAACACAAAATATATAATGCATACATTTTATCTTTCCACGCTCGCATGTGTGAGCAGCTGCTCTGTGCACTGCTTCTTCCGCTCCGCTCCACTTCAGGAGCGTGGAAAGATAAAATGTACGCATTTTATAACGTATTACCTTTATGAGCAAGTATGCATTGTATTGTTTTTTAACTAGGAAGGGCTAGGAAAATTATAATTAAACCTAACATTTTTGTATTCTGAAATGTTATGGAAATGACACTATCATTTTTCATATGAACTTGGTTCTCATAATATATAATTTAGTGAAACTTTCAGTCCACAGAAAGTATAACATCAATAGAAACATTCTTTATAATAAGTAAACTTAACAATCATTATAATTATCATTGGCAATTATCTTCTTTCGCGAATTGCGCTTGGTATCCTTTCGTCTCTATTGGAAGTTTATACAAGTTTTAGAAGTTCTGAGTGTGACGGACTCTGCAAATTCTCCTTCACTTCAACCTTATATAAAAGGTGTCACAGTTATTCGCACTCCGAGAAAACTATGACTATATTAAATAGCGTAATAAAAATATAACTTAATAAAATGTAGCGTTAGATATAGACATACAAAAGAATAAACAAAACAAAACAAATTTTATGTTGTTCACTTACGTTTCTTCTTACAAAATAATTATATAGGTACTTCTGTCAGTATTATATTTTTGTATTATTGTATCTTTCCCTATGTTCGACTGTTTGGGACATGTTGTGTGATGTGTGATGAGGGTGTTATTGTTTAGGGAGGGTAATTTGTGGAGTAATGAAGACAGCAGGGGTAGCAGAGTGTAAACTTGTCATCTAGGAAGGTGTGAACTACAGTCATCGACCTCTAAAGTTAGTACATATTAATATATCTATTTATATGCCTGGATGACATTTTTTCACTCATTCCAAAGATTAACAAGTGTATTGTCATTTGAATTTGGTTATATTTGTGCTTTAGTCAATATTAACAATGTATCTCATGTTTTTTTAAGCTGGACTTGGTACCCTGCAACTTTATTTCCATCGATTTAGGAATGGGGGGGGGGGTTTCCATCATGAACAAGTAACAACATTGTCAAGTACTGTGGAAGGAGGGGTGACATATTTACCGCCCTGTGGCGGCGGGCAGGGGGACGGTTAGAGGCGTGTGGAGGAAGTGATGCGCGATGCAGGGGCTCCTCCAGCACTGCCCTTCCTCCTCGTGGCCTCGGCCCCTCCTCAGCACTGCGACGCTCCTCCGGGCCGCTGTCTGGCAGTCGGCGTCGCCCAGACACATGGAGTCTGCCTCTGTGATGAACATGAGGTCACACGCGGTGGGGGACGGCGCCCCTAGTTCGGGGCCCTGCAACCGGCACAAAGACAGAGCTGACGACGGGTTCATACATCATCTTGAGAGTCTGAATGCGCTCAATAAATAGAAAGGAGGAAATAAACACAAACAAGCACTCAAATATTACGTGACTAAAGCCCAGTTCCTACGATGCTCGTTTCCTTGCTGGCCAGCAAGCTTGGTGCTTTGGTGGGTACACTGCTGCCTCCCATGTGTTACTGTGTAGGTTACTGTTCATACGCAGCTGGCTCTTTTCACAGTTCAAATTGGAGAATCATCTGCTGCTTCATGCATTTCCAACACTCATGACGAAACAGAAACTACAGGGACATCATTTTATTTTTATTAACATTTTTAATATTAACCTGGCTATACCTTTGGATTAATGATTGAGACCCGGAAACACAGTTTGCTACCTCCTTCCACGACTGGAGTTCGATGGTACTGGCGTAAAATACAAACAAATCACTTCACTAGGTATAAGAGAGAAGAAAAGTAGTTCATCCATTTACATAAAGTAGGAAATATCGCGATTTTGAGTTTGATAATTTTCATTATTTTTTGTTTAATCAAAATACAGTACAGTGTTAACAATGAGTGTTTTTACTCACGAACTGAGTTATACATGCGAACGTATTCATTATGCAGTGTATATTATACTGTCTACTGCACATTAGCGTACAATATAGTGAATGAAGTTAAATTGAAAAATAATCATAATATGGATATATAAACACATTTTTGAAAATGGTGGCCGTTCATTTCGATACAGGCTTCAGATCTTTTGTGCCTCTTATCGCACTATAGACTATTGCATCTAATTCCAATTATCAGTTTAGTCCTTCATACTTAGTAACTCATGTTGAAATAATTCTGTACCTACTCTATAAAAGAGTACCTTACGTACTGTAAATTCAGTCTTCATTTCTGTCCAACCCGCACAGATAAAATTACTCAGACATGCTATCTACTGTTCGTCCAAGTGGTTATGTCGCAGGATCGTAGAAAGGGGGAGAATCACGTGATAGTTAATTACTTAACGAGGCCCTTTTATTTATGTTATTTTAAACAGTTGCATAATATTACGTAGACGTCCAATTAATTCCTAACAGAAATTAATGTTTTCAGAAAAGAGCTAAGAAAGCCCAGCCACTAGACTTTACAGTGGAGCGAGCAGAAGCAGGTGGGGGGAAATCGGGATGCGAAGTAGGCAAACGGACGACAGTACCTGTGCGAAAATAGGAAGTTTCCGTCACTGGAAAACGCGAACATATTTCTGAAATGTACTATACTCACTAACTCAGTACTGCGGCCTTGGTTCTGTGTGGAAGACAGTTGCAACTTCGTTAGTAGAAGGGGTGGGAGTGAAGTACATTCAAAAACTCAGGTACAATGAAAGTTGAAGTAAAAATAAAATGATGTCCCTTTATATAAACCGTGAGTGGAAAACAACAAAAGTCCTACATTAAGAATAGTAAATGTCGTAATAAAGTAATTAAGCCAGAGCTGTAAAACAGCTGAAGTCCGATATTTAATTGCCGTTTCTTAGAAACTAGAGAAAACATAAAAAAAACACACATTTTTGGAAAACAACGAACATGGCAACACGGTATCCAGCGGTGATGCTATATTATCATCTTTGGTTCCAGCATACAAGCCAACACGAATAATAGCAAGCAACCTAATCTCGAAATCCAGCATGATAGCTAACAAACAAGCCACCAGAGGGCAGGATTTCCAGCAAGTAAGCACGCATAGCTGCCATCAGTGCTCCCAGAATGCAATCCATCACTGAAACAAGCACCGTGGGAACCGGACTTAAGGCGTTAGTCGGCAAAGATGACGTTATATAAAATACAGTTTGGAAAACACAGCATAGGAGGAGGGGAGCGGTATAAGGCCCGTAACACACTTGCACAGTTTTCGCTAGCGAGAAATGTGTTGCGAGAAAGAGGCGAAGAGCCTTCCTCCACACACTTAGCGAGTTCTCGCTATCACAGATAACACCTCGCTATGATCATCTATGCACTACCTTCATGCAGAAAGCATTTTTTTATTATAGTAATCACTCTTTGGGGGAAATATTATAGGTTATGTATTTACGTATACTGTCGTACTTAAATATATAACCTGTAAGTATATTGTCGTACTTTACAAATTACGTACGAACGCTATGTTGAATCTGAGTATTCAGATGATGAGGAAATGGAGTTACATGAACATATTTCCTTAATGAAAAGAAAAAGTAGGCCTAAAATTAAAGCCAGAAATATCTGAAAATCACATTGTATCTTACGAAAATAAGGGAGAGTTTTGGACACTGGTTTCGATTTGAATGATGATACGTTTAGGCATTATTTCAGGTTGAATGGACCACAGTTTTTTGCCATTCATTATATGATAGAGGATTCTTTGCTGTGTTCTTATTAAAATTATGTAAACTGTTAAGACATATAGATACATTATTTCAAATGTTTAATTAATACTATTAAAGCTCATCAAAATAAAATATAGCCCTATTTATTTTCAGATAATCTGATATTTGTCTCCAGATTTCTTCTTTAAGTTTCGTGTTTTTATAGTTTTCATCCAGTGTATCATATAAATAGGCCTACTGGTGACATCGTACAAGTTCGATAAGTTTCTGACTGCAATTATCAGCCATCTTTCCTCATTTTCAAATAAAAACAATACAATTCATCGCCACCAGTGATATCTTTTTCTACATTCAATCGTCATAAAGAGTATAAATGTCAAACATCTTTGATAAATGTGTCGAGAAAATTCGCTGAGCTACCGATTCCAGCGAGAAACTCGCGCGAAGTTTTTGCCTCGAACGAGAATCTCTTCCAGTGTGTGGACGTCCATTTGAATCCATGTTATCAATCTCTGAATTTTCTCGCAACACATTTCTCGGTGGCGAAAATGCTGCAATTGTGTTACGGGCCTAAGACGAGAAGGCGGAGATACTTTCACTGTTGCAAGTTTTCAGTGCGCAGAGACTGACAGTGAACATAACCAAAGTAAGGAGAAGTTGAATTAACTTTATGTTAATGTACAGATACGGAAATAAAATTCGGAACTTCCTTATTGTGGAAGTTTCGCTTACAGCACACTGCGCATGTGCAGTAAACAAGAGCCCCTGTATACAAGTATATGCTACTTGTGGACAGTCGTATGGAATTGTTGCCTACATACACGAGGACTTCCATTAAGACTTGCTCAAAATTTTAATTCCGTAATATCTGTCAGCCGTTCCAGTTGTCACGCATGTTACAATTTTACTATTTTCAAACTCTATATACAGGCTTTCATTTCAAAACTTCCCAGTCTAAATGACTAATTATTTAAATATAATTCAATTTAAACAAAAAACATGTCAATTTAGATATTGAGGGAAGTCTGAAACCAGGCTTAATTGCCTGGTGTCACCTCTTTGAAATTTAAAATGGCACGCCTATACTTTATACTTAAATATGAAAGAGCATTCAATTGTTTATAGCCTACACCTCATTCATTTGTTCTCGCATCTTTTGTTTTTTATCGTCACCTGGCAACCCGTATTTTTGTTATTATCAGTAGTTAATTGTAGGATAAAACACAGCTTATTTTTTGTAATTTCTTAAATTTAATCAGTAAGGATGATTTATGTTTCCTCTTGAAGGGTATACACCATTTAAAAGTAATTTAATACACAAACACAATTATTATATGAAATGCTAAATACGTTTTTGTAGCTTTATTCTCTTCAGCTTTAATCAACAATAACAACAATCCAGATTCACATTCCTGTATGCGTCTATTAAGCGGTGATTTTTTTTTTTCTAATTTTAACGCGAAAAATTGGGGTTGCGTCCATTATGCGGGAGCGTCCATTACGCGGGTAAATACGGTATAGTGTCGTATAAAATGAAAATTTCATTGGTCTACTAAATTTCAGGTTCGTCATTCTACAGTCTTTTATTGTCTGTGCTCATTACTCAACTTCGGTTTTTCAAATCATTCCCTACAACATAAATGCCAGCCGAAAGACTTTTAGTAAAGCAGGGACAACATTACAGAAGTTCGAAACGGATAATAATGCCACAGTCTAGTCACGAAGATTGTTGTTGAGGGTACTAGAAACATAGACTGTGTAGGTACTATTTCGTATAGTCTGTAATGAGGCGATAGTAGCGATCCTAGTGGTTAGCAACTATCTATGGATGAATATTTCCTACATATTGAGCTTCGTGACTGTATATACTAGACTGTGATAATACAATAGTCGAGAAACTGCTTACGGAGGAGTGGTTGCAGTAAAAGGCAATTGCATACAATTTAAACCATAAGTACCACAATGCTAATTTTTCTTGTACAATATTGTATTTATGTTAATAAATGTTATTTTTTTAACATAATGTACTAACTATATTATTTTTACCGATACTTAGTGCCGATACTTTTTCTTTCGAGTAAATATGCCTATAAATACCTATTTTCGATACGAATATAAAATAAAAGTATCGATACTTCGTGTTGATATCGAATTCTTGCTGATGGTCTGACACAAAATTAAGTTATAATGATGAAAGGAAGGGAATAAATTATGGGAAGGAAGCAAAGAAAAAACAAAAACAAGTTACGGGAGAGGGGAAAAAGAAATAAGACACGTAAAAAGAAAAACAAATAATGTACGCTTTTGACAGAGGTGTGAGACTTACACACAAGTAGCATATCTGATGCAGGCTGCAAAGCGGAAGGAAAAATTGTCCGTGGTCACCGACTAGATTGTCAGCACTGCGGCACGTGTCCAAGATCTCTTCCAACACCGGACACTCATCGTCTGCAGTGATAAAAAATACACCATTTTATTATATTTGGATATCTGAGTTCATTTTCTAGTATGAGGCAAGATGTTATTGTTTCATAGTGTATTAAAAATGTAATTTTATTCAAGCAGGAACCTAAATGTATCAACAACAACTTTATTACTTTGACAGTTTACTTTTATGGTGAATTCATGCGTGCATGCGTTTGTACACTTCTGGAAAAATGACCGATATGTAGGGTAAACATTGGTAATTTCGTGACAGTGGTTACTTCGTGATATTTTTTCTTTGCTCTTTCGTGAACTAACCAATGGTGTTACGAGATTCAAATTTCCGCCAAGGGATTGCATATATTGTCCGGTTTCCAGAAACATACAGCTACGCTTTGTGTGACTATTGTAGCTGCTCTAGTGAGCTTTTATGTTTGGAGAGAACAAGTTAGCGTCGACTTCTCAGGCGTACAAATTTTGTGGATGTTTGTAATTACATTATAGGCTTATTACTAAAGGTAAACATAAGATATTTGGTACAAAGATTTATTATATCGTAATGAAATTTTAGAAAATGTTTTTGGAGTTTTAGATACAACTGTTGTCGCCATATTTGCTTAGCTTTACTGATAGAAATCTTAGCTGTTTGAGGCGAAATTTTGTTGGGCATTAAGCGTTACATTTTATACTATTTTAAAAATTGTATTACAATACGAATTTTAGAGATCTGAAGATAAGATGTGATAACAAAAAAGAAAAGGGGGACGCAATGGGTTCAGTGTAGCTTCTGTTTGATTTGTTATCATGCTAAGTGCCAATGATAAGTGCTAGATGACTTACTTGCAAGAATTGTAATAGAAGATGAAACATGGCTCCACCATTTTGGACCTGAGACAGAGGGAGACAATGGAGTGGCATCTTCCAAATTGACCAAAGAAATAGAAATTCAAAAGTGCACCTTCGGCAGGAAAAGTTATGGCTACTGTGTTTTTCGATTCAGAAGGACTCTTGCTTGTGGACATCATGCCACACGGAACCATAATTAATTCTGACGCCTATGTGGCAACTCTCAAGAAACTTCAAGCTCGACTGAGTCGTGCTCGACGACATCGGGAGAAACAGGATGTTCTGCTGTTGTACGACAACGCACAGCCATATGTCAGTCACAAGACCACAGACCAGATCAGAAAATTCGGATAGACAACACTGAAACATCCGCCTTACAGTCCTGAACTGGCTGCGTGCGATTACCATCTCTTTGGTAAACTGAAGGAAACCCTCTTCGCGGAACGAGGTTAGGCTGTGCACGCTGCTAAAGAGTGGCTCAGACGTGTTGGTCCAGAGTTTTACCGTTCTGGTCTACAGGCCCTCGTTCCTAGGTTACGTAAGGCAGTTGAAAGGGACGGGGATTATGTGGAAAAGTGACATTTTGTTCCTAACATTCTGTGAAAATAGCAAAGCTGTAGGATAAAAATGTTTTTAAACTTTTGGAGTTACCCTAGTAATATAGGCTCTAGTAAAGTCCGTAATAAAAGTGTTCACCCTTTCAGGGCAAAGAAGATCCCTTTTCAATTTCAATTTTTACTTTGATTTCATTCTTATTATGTGTTGATATGTATTTCTATATTTTCTTGCTATGAATATTAGACGGAATTACTATGTTTGAAGTCTTGTAACAATAAATGAGAATTTCATTTGACTTTAATAAATTTTTACACAATTATTCTACCTCTCACGAAATTATCAATGTAATATCATGAAATTACCAAGGTTATCACGAAATAACCAACCTTTCAGCTTAAGTTGTAAAAGTGGTTATTGGCACTTGTTCAAGAACGTGTCCAATTTTTTACGTCTCCAGATTTGTACAGCAAATTATCGTCTTTTAGATGAACAAATCGGAATGAGGATATATTTACACATTTGCATTTTAAATTAATTTTCATGAAATTATCACGAAATTACCAATGTTTACCCTATAAGTTGAAACTGATGCCCAGATCTCAATTCTGGTACAAGTCTCACTAAAACATGTATTTTGTCAATTTTTATATTTCGGCTCTTGTTATTAACTCTATTTCGAAATTTAGAAATGAGTAGGCTTGACTGATGTTTATGACGAGACATTTTGAATTGGTGTTACGTATTTATATTATGTTTGCAACATACTTTTCCATCCCCTCAGTTTTAGTAGTAGGCTACGTGAAGAGCTGAAGTTGCATGTTATATCACCTTCTGTGTCCATATCCGTGACCCGCCTCCCCATGTCTCCCTCCGAGAGGGGTTGCACTACGACGGGGCCGTCCAGGAACTCCCCCTCATCTTCCTCAGACTCGTCATTCCTGTCGTCACCTCTCTTTTTCTTGTCCTCGTCTTTTTTATCTTCCGCCTTCTCCTTCTTCACAGCTACCCTCTTCTTTTTCTTCTCATCAGTGGCGTCAGCTTGTCTGTTCTCTGGGTTATAGCTAGAAGAAGTGCGAATACTGATTTAGATAGCCTACTTCAAAATATCGACTGGAAGTAGGAGCTGAAACTTGAAATAAGCAAGCATGGAAATAAAATTATTAGTTGTCGGATATTGGGATTAGTAAAAATTAGTGCTGTTGAGCGATCAAAATATTTGATCGATTAACTATTTGAATTTAATTAATCGAGTTTTGATAGAGTTGAAAAAATGTTTCAGAAGTTTTTAGAAATTTAGGAATTTAGAAATATTCTCAGAATTCGTGAGCTGCTACAAGGGACAAAGATTACTTAACCATATAAATGTTTACAAGTTCAGTGAACCATTAATTTTGTTTTGACAATGAAACTCCAAGTACATAGCTGCAAATACATTTTGTGATTGGTGGAATTATACCTAGTTTTAGAGAGGCAAGTGTTACAAAAAAGTAAAGAATGCTAATGAACTTGGTTTCATTTCGAATATAGGTGATGCTTCAGGAGTGCAATTGATCCTTTCAATGCAGCTAAAGTTACAATCGGAATAATAGATGTAGGTATTCCAAGCCTCTTAAACACACAATTATTGTTAAATTTAAATGTTTTCGGTGATAAGCATAAGTATTAAATGTTGTATGTCTGTATATATTGTATCGTTATATTACAAAACAACTATTTTAATTACTTACTAACATATTTATTATGAGGCTTATAATTTGTGTCATTTTCCCCGGGAATTTTTGAGACAGATACAAATAACAAAAAGTATGAAGACTCGCCTAGTTAATACTGCTTCATCCATGATTTTAAACATGAGTGCATTCACATGCTCCGACTTAAGTGCCACTCTACGTTTAGTAACAATGTTTCCTGCATCACTATACACAAAAAAACTTTTTTTCTGTCAAGCACTTCTCCACGATATTTCAATTGAAATCAAAACATTTCACCGAGTTTACCTCTCAAATTCTCATATCACATAATTGAGTTTACTCTTTTCACAGACCACAGAAAACTGATTTTTTTTTTCTTTATCAACCTAAATATACAATCTTCATATACAAACTGAGTACAGAAACTGCAACTCCTGCAAAAGTACAGCGGTCGAAACAGAAGACTGGCCCCTATTGTAATCGAATTGCCAGATTTTAAAAAGAGAAGAAGGTAGTTACGCTCTCACTTGCATATAGTGTAGACATGACTATATCAAAAGGGATGAGGGGGACATATCCCTGAAAAGTATGTATTTGATATGCTAGGAAGATGAGCTGACAACAAGGTGGAAGTTTTCTTGAAAAACCATAAAACTTAATAAGGGTTTCGCATTGTGTTTCAACTTTCAATAGAGGTAGACTAGGTCAATGTCCTCATATTTCCATCTCTTTCTGAAGTGTTTGTGCAAAGATTTTCCTTATTCTATCTGGTTTACAGTTAGAAAATAACAGTACTCTTGTGCTTTTAAGTAAGCAATTTCCGAGAGAGGAATATTGTCAGAATTTTTAGTATGAGTTTGTATTAACAAAATAATAATTAGTGTAATATCAACTACAACAGATTAATTTTAATCGACTCGATTATTCGATTAAATATTTTTGATCGATTAATCTTACAACAGAAATTGATCGATTAATCGATTAGATTAATTTATTAAATCCCACAACACTAGTAAAAATACGTCCCCATTCTTCAATATTCCCTCTTAGATAATAAAGCGCCTTTTGTTGTTTGGTAAGATATGATTTGTTTTTGTTCTCGGCCCCACCTTCCCGCGGAATGGTACAAATCCGTCCTCGGGGAAAAGGTCTGAATTCATCATTGTGTAAGAAAGCTCTTAATCTCAAGAGACAGCTAGTCTCCTACCATAAGCGCATGAGCTGCCTATTGTTGGAAAAAAAAAGTTGTTAGAAAATGGCGCTATCGAACCCTTAGGCAGCATTTTGCGTCCTAAATTTCGCACCTCATAGTTCTGTTGTGACTATAGAAAGATGAAGACGAGTTTATTTTTCAACACGATGGTGCACCGCCTCACGTTCACCGTACCTCAGCGTTGGATTGGCTGTTGCACTGCAAAAGACAGAAACTTTACGAGATCGCCTCCGTACTTACCTTACCTAACCTAAACTGTGATTTTTCCTTGTGAGGGTACGTAAAGGAGAATGTTTACGTTCCTTTTTTGGCCAATAAACCTGCAAGAGCTACTGACTTCTCATTACAGCTGTGGTGCAGGCAATAGATGGTGACAGGTAGCACAGAGTGTGGGAGGAATTGGGATATCGCCTAGATGTGTGCCGCGTGACCTGATGTTCAAATATCGAGAACTTGTAAAATATCAAGCAAAAATTGGAGAGATTACGTGTCTATTGGAACTTACTAGGTTGCTGTAGCTTTAATAGTTACATAGAAAGAAAGAGAGAAAGAAAGAAGCAAGGAAAGAAAAAAAGGAAAGACAAAGAAAGAAGGAAGCAAGGAAAGAAAAAAGGAAAGACAAAGAAAGAAGGAAGCAAGGAAAGAAAAAAAGGAAAGACAAAGAAAGAAGGAAGCAAGGAAAGAAAAAAGGAAAGACAAAGAAAGAAGGAAGCAAGGAAAGAAAAAAAGGAAAGACAAAGAAAGAAGGAAGCAAGGAAAGAAAAAAGGAAAGACAAAGAAAGAAGGATGCAAGGAAAGAAAAAAGGAAAGACAAAGAAAGAAGCAAGGAAAGAAAAAAGGAAAGACAAATAAAGAAGGAAGCAAGGAAAGAAAAAAGGAAAGAGAAAGGAAGAAAGAAAGAAAGAAGCAAGGAAAGGAAGAAAGAAAGAAAGAAAGAAGCAAGGAAAGGAAGAAAGAAAGAAAGAAAGAAAGAAGCAAGGAAAGAAAAAAAAGAAAGATAGAAGCAAGGAAAGAAAAAAAAGAAAGATAGAAGCAAGGAAAGAAAAAAAAGAAAGATAGAAGCAAGGAAAGAAAAAGAAAATAGCAAGGAAAGAAAAAGAAAGAAAGTAGCAAGGAAAGAAAAAAAGGAAAGAAAGAAGCAAGGAAAGAAAAAGAAAGTAGCAAGGAAAGAAAAAAGGAAAGAAAGAAGCAAGGAAAGAAAAAAGGAAAGAAAGAAGCAAGGGAAGAAAAAAGGAAAGAAAGAAGCAAGGAAAGAAAAAAGGAAAGAAAGAAGCAAGGAAAGAAAAAAGGAAAGAAAGAAGCAAGGAAAGAAAAAAGGAAAGAAAGAAGCAAGGAAAGAAAAAAGGAAAGAAAGAAGCAAGGAAAGAAAAAAGGAAAGAAAGAAGCAAGGAAAGAAAAAAGGAAAGAAAGAAGTAAGGAAAGAAAAAAGAAAGCGAGAAAAGTAAAAAAGGAAAGAAAGAAGAAAGCGAGAAAAGTAAAAAAGGAAAGAAAGAAGAAAGCGAGAAAAGTAAAAAAGGAAAGAAAGAAGAAAGCGAGAAAAGTAAAAAAGGAAAGAAAGAAGGAAGCAAGGAAAGAAAAAAAAGAAAGAAGGAAGCAAGGAAAGAAAAAAGGAAAGATAGAAGGAAGCAAGGAAAGAAAAAAGGAAAGAAAGAAGGAAGCAAGGAAAGAAAAAAGGAAAGAAAGAAGGAAGCAAGGAAAGAAAAAAGGAAAGAAAGAAGGAAGCAAGGAAAGAAAAAAGGAAATAAAAAGAAAGAAGCAAGGAAAGAAAAAGAAAGCAAGGAAAGGAAAAAGGAAATAAAAAGAAAGGAGCAAGGAAAGAAAAGAAAAAGAAAGAAGCAAGGAAAGAAAAGAAAAAGAAAGAAGCAAGGAAAGAAAAGAAAAAGAAAGAAGCAAGGAAAGAAAAAAAAGAAAGAAGCAAGGAAAGAAAGAAAGAAGGAAGCAAGGAAAGGAAAAAGAAAGAAAAAAGGAAAGAAGGAAGCGAGGAAAGAAAAAGAAAGAAGGAAGCAAGGAAGAAAAAAGGAAATAAACAGAAAGAACGAAGGAAAAAGAAAGTAAAAAACGATTGGCGAATGAAATATATGTGTATACCCTACATAAAATTAAAGGTTAAATATCTATATGATGAAAGTGTATTCAGTAAGAAATAAATTTTATTGTGAAATAAAAAAGTGTAAAAAAAGTTAAAGAAATGTAGGATAAAGCTTACTGATGAGAATACATTTAAAAATTAATGAAAAAGGTAGAAATGAAGGAATAAGAAAAAAATAGAGTAGGAATGTAGGAAGAAATTGGAATAAGTGGAGAAATGAGGAAGCGATGAAAATGGGAACTAATGAAACAACAAAAAAAGAAAACATCAGCAAACAGAAAGAAGAGTGAGAATGAAAGAAGAATGAGGGAGAAAGCCGAAAGAAGAAAGTAAGAAATAATTAGAGTAATTGAAAAGAAAACGTGTAGAAATGAGTTGCATAGACAAGATGAAAACCCTGTCAGAAAGAGAAATTGCGAATAAAGAGATCTTTGACATAATGAGGGATAGGATAAGTAACTGGTTATAATAGAAGGAATGAATCAACAAAAGCAAGGAAAGAGTCTGCAAGGAAGAGAACCAACAATAAATCTGTGTTCCCTGACTGACCGAGACATCTTCTGCGCCATGAGGCTGGACTTGAACTCTCCCAGCGCCAGACGCATCTTCTCGAGGCTGTAGGCCGCAGCTAGTCTCGCCATCACCTTGTCCTTCACCTCCTGGATCTCCTTGGTGTCGGTGCTGCCCTCGTGGGCGCCCGTGTACTTGACGGCCTCGTTCACGATCTGGTCCTCGATGCTGCGCAACTTGGCATCCATGCTGTCGATTCTGGATTCCTCGCTTTGTTCTGCACATTTTTCATCATGAAGACTTTTGATTTAAGCTTACAATAACATTTAAGGGCCATATTCATAGACATTCTTAGCGCGGGCTTCCGGTGGATGATCAGCGAACTAACGTTTTTCGTATTCATGAACCAGTGTTAGCGATATGATGTGATATGATTCCTGTACAAGTAATCACTCGGTAGCCGGGGCTAGTTTAGCACACTCGTAGCGCGGGCTAGCGAAATGTCTATGCATAGCACCCTAAAATACTATATACAGGATATTTCCGAGGTGGTGTTACAAACTTTCAGGGATGATGCCGAAGGGCACATGTATCAATTTGAGATAAGGAACGATGGTCCGGAAATGACTGAGTCGAATGTTATAAGCAAAAATATTTGTGTGGAAATGGAATTGTAATTTGGCACCACGTGCCCTCCTTCCTTTAACTTTTGGAACAGTCTTGGAAAAATGGTATGGGCCGGATATCTCCTATATGGCTACTTGGCCCATTACAATCTGTGAGCTTGTCTACTGTTCCCATTGGCTCATCCGTATTCGAAAATCGTGTCTGCTTATTCCGCTCTCGTGTACTCCTCCATTTCACTAGGACTGATTGACTGGACACTGCAACTGGTACACATACACTGCTGTCTACAGACGTGCATATCAGGACCGACCATGTCCGTTACACATTACGCTATCTGCATTGCTTTATTGTAGTTTCCTGTCCCCATCTCTCAGATAGCGCTCTAAACGGAGTACTGTAAGTAGACAACTCAAACAACGTCAGATGAATACAGTATGTGTAAGATGTACAGATAAATACACATAAATAAGGTGTACAGAGGAATAAAATTATTTCATTTCCACACAACTATTTTTGCTTGTAACTTTCGACTCGGTCATTTCCGGACTAGGGTTCCTCATCTCAAATAGATACATGTGCCCTTCCCCATCATCCCTGAAAGTTTGTAACATCATCCCGGAAACAACCTGTATAATGTAGGTCTTTTATTATTTTATTTCATTAAATTTTAGTTAAAAGGCGTACCTTTCGTATTAACTAGATACATTACCTATATACTCGTAATACATGGTGCAGAAAAAATATTTACAGAAACATTCACAGTAAAAAGAGGATACCAAGCTAAGTAATCTAAAAATAGAAGCGACGTGCTATCCAGGCCTGAGTTCCTATGTATTTGTAGGCGAGCGCTGTTGCCAAACTATTCAGACTTTCAGCCTGATTTTCTAATTAACCAAGCACTTAATGACAAAACGTATAATACAATTTTATTTACATTTATTCTATTGTTCCCTTCAATCTGCACGGTCACACCACTTCCACTCAGTACAAATTCAACAGTCTAAGCCAAACTTAATGCAACTAAAATAAATGTGAACTAAATGATACTACACTAAATTTAGTATATGATATTAAAAACGTATTGATATATAGAAAAAAAAACCATTATGAACTGAAATTAATTAAAAAATATGAAGCAGGCAAAAATTAAGTTTTGTGGTTTGTTTCTCACAGTTTCTCGTTTACATTGTTATAACGTCTCAACAATTTTGTCGTCCACACATTACAGCAACCCCTATTCTCCGGAGTCCTGAGAGTATAGTATATTATACTCAGGGCCAGGTATTTATGGAGATCGCGAAAATCACGATATAATAAATATATATAGATATACAATAGATTTTTACTAATACTTACGAATTAAGTGATTCTGATTAATAATATGCGGATAAAACAATCGCGACAAACCACGAAATAGAGTTCTAATAGCGAAATATAAACCCATTCCCGAATTAATACTATTGCTTCGTTTTATAACGAATTTCACATTCTGAGTTCTTTTTTTTCCGATTTTTTTTTCACTTGAATTTGTTATACATCCAAGAAGGCTACATTACATGGTATTACAGGTGTTCTGATTACATTAGTGAACTCAAGACGGAGAATTCAACATTTCACTAATAATTTGAAAGTGTTAATTTTAGGGCTTCAAGTTTTTTTTTTTTCGTTTTTAATGAATGTGCGCTAAATAAAGTCTCATTCCCAAACAAATATTGTCTATTAGCCATACCACACCTTTACCAGAATCCAACGAACCTTTAATGTTAATTATTTGGAAAGTAATATTCATGAGTTAATAATCCAATTATTAAAATATTGTATTTTTCAAATTTTCCATTAATCTCCGCCAATAGTACAAATCAATCTCCAACAATCTCCACCGACACCAATATTAAAAACACAAATTATAAAATTAATCTCCATAAATGCCTGCCCCTTACTATACTATACTTCATACATGATTATGATGTAAGATATATGTCCAGAGAGGCGAAGTATAGAATAATATACCTATATTTATGCCCAAACTGTAACCTGCAGATTTTTTTCAGCATTTTTCCTCATGTCAGTGACTTTTTTGAAGTGTAGAAATCATATTGAAGTTTAAAAATAGAACAACAAATGTCTCAGGACTCGGAAGGAATTGAAGCGGTGTGACCAATAACCATTCAAGTCCACTTCTGGCCATTCACTTTTTCCAAATTCGAAATTAAATTTTGGATATTTCCACAAGTGTTACGACTTTAAAAGATGATATACTACTTTGTATTTATCTCTGAAACAACCAGAAATATTACGTGCAAAAAATAATGATTAGATGAGAAATAAAATAAACGTTTCTTGCATTTTTCTTTAAACTTATGGTTATTGATCTCACTGCTTGAATTCTCATTGTTCACGTTGTTCAGAAAACTTTACAAACACGTAGTAGGAAGAATCAGTAAAGTTACTCCAGCAAACATGGAAGAGTGACAAGCCGTTGTGCAACAGATGAGCTACTTTACCTGAATTGGCAGGCTGGCTGTTCTTCTTGGACGCCTCCCGCTGCGCTGTCCTGGCGAATATGTCGGTATCAAACACGCGTGTATCAAAAGGCTGTTGAACCATAGATTTCTTGCTCTTTGCCTGAGATATGGATGAACTTGACATGTGATCGTGCATATGTGGTGCGGATCTCTTCTTTCCAGGGTTTGTGTTCATTGCAAATGTCTTGTAATACTGGTTCAGCAACCACTCGTTGTCAACAGGGTGCTCGACTGGGATCGATTCCTTTTCTCCTCCATTGGGCCCAGCCTTCTTGCGTCGTCGATCGATACCGAAATAATCAGACCAGTTAATTGATTTCTTTTTTATATCTAGAGGTGTTTCTGCTCTGCTCATCGTCACAGGTTGTTCGACTGTTTCTTCCTCTGAGGCAGATCTTTGGGCGTGATCACTGTGAATTGTGACATTTTCCTCTGTCTTCTTTTCCCCTTCCTTACTCTTCGCAGTCACTGTACTGTTGGTTGTCACTGGAGAATGTGTTGTAGCAACGTGTTCGGTGTCGACAGATGGTTTGACAGAATTTTCCTTTGCATGAGCTGGCTGTTTGGAATTTGGTTCACTATGAGTATGGTCACTCGCTGTGGGCGATGAAAATATCTGGTTTAATTCTCTTGCAACTTTTGGGTCCGTAGTAGCTACATTAGTGCCTATAGCATCTTTCTTCTTACGCGGTTCTGAGTCAGCGAAAGCGAAGTTCTTGTGATGTAGTAGTGGGGGGCTTGTATAGAAGTTTGAACTACGTTTTGTGACAGGATATCTCTTTTTCATGATGGCTGTATCGTACAAATATTTCTTTTCCGGCGTCAAGAACACTTCTGGGATAGGAGAAATCTCTCTGGCATTGTAGTGAGGTCTTACTAGAGTTGTAAGTCGTTTTCTTGAAGGTCCGGCACGATGATCACTTTGCTGAGCAAGGAGAAGTCTCTGGTATTCTTCCTCACTGGGATTCCCGAAAAGTTCCTCAGGTGCTTCTCCTCGTTCAAACGCGGGAAACCAAGGATCTGGTTCTCTCCTGTTAATATCGGGAGATAATCGTAATATATCTTCGTCACGTTCGTCAGGAAGGTCTAAGCCATCGTCATCTTTAAGCGATTCAATAGCCTCACGGTTTACGGCAGGGGATACGAATTTGAGCGAATACAGGAAGCTGCCTTTTTGGTTCTCATCGCCGTCGAGTCTCTGATTCCAGCGCTTTCGGAACTGGTGTCCGCCACCTCCCCAACCTCCCATAGCGGCATTATGCACGAGAAAGTCGTAATCTCCGCCACCTTGCTGCCTTTTCTCGGCCTCTTCTTTGATGCCTTCCATGTCCTCGTCGTCCAACAAGCCACTTTCACCTAGATAGTTCAGAATCTCGCTGACATCTCCTTCTGATATATCCTCAATGTCTATCACGTTGGGGTTGTCTCTACGGTACTTCTCCCAGACTGACCGCAAAACATCCAAGTAATCTTCCTCGTTTTCATCTTCGTCGCCCAACCTTCCTCGTTCTCTTTCTCGCCTCTCGTCATCCTCCTCTTCCTCCATTTTTCTAACAAGTGCTTCTGTAAACAGCTTTCGCTTCCGTTGCTCAACGTCGTCGACGAGTCTGTCGTGTGCACGCTCTCTGAACGCAGTGGATCCGAATCGTCCTCTCTTCTTTATGGCCTCCAGTTTACCCCGTTCTTCTCCCGCTCTCTCACGAAAGGCGGAACGTTTGTCATTACTCCCACGATGGAGATATTCGTCATCGTCATCTTCGTCTTCTGCTTTCATCTCGTCCTCAAGATATTCCAACAGGATCTTCTCTAGCACTTTGCTGTTGCTCGGATGAGGTGGTTCCACGTCGTTCTCGAGCGGTGCTTGTGGAGGGAATATTCCAGTGGGACTAGCGATAGTCTTCTGGTAACCGTAACCGATGTTTTCTGGCTGTCCATCGCCTGTGGAGAAATAGATGGACACAATATTGTAACTGATGGCACATCACAAAAACAGATACCATTTTTACATAATAATTCCATAATTTGTATGATAATAGATCTTATATTATTATGAACACATATAGATTATAAAGTGTTATGAAGGATGAGTGGAACGGAGGAAAATTCTCTCCAGCTCCGGGATTTGAACCCGGGTTTTCAGCTCTACGTGCTGACGCTCTATCCACTAAGCCACACCGGATTCCCATCCCGATGTCGGCTTGAACCCTCTCAGTTTAAGTTCCACCTCTTGGGTTCCCTCTAGTAGTCTACCCTCATGAACTGCGTCATAGATGTATGATAGTGGCACAATGTGTATACATGTGCAGAGGTGCACTCGTTATGAGTGACTAAGTGGCCAGGATCCGACATTAAACAAAACAAAGGAAAAACAGAGCGGAGTCTTCTATAATAAATTCGTTAACGTGTAAATCTAAGCTTCCACGAATCAACCGAAGTATTCCGAAGGGGACTTAGCGTATGTCAGCCGGTCGTTTTTGTTTTTCTAAGACTGTACAAGGTTTTTCACAACATTCAAGAAGTCGTACATGGATTGAGGTTTAAAAAATTGCTAGTTTTTTTACTTCATTTAAAAGTAAAAATGTTTATGAGGTGTGTTATTTTTCGAAATTTGTACTATATATATGCCTAATAGTGCATATTTTTTAATTTTATAAAACGTATTTGGATGCATATTTAAAGCTTTATAAGTGCATATGGATCTAGGCTCTATCTATAATTCACACGCAACTGTAGGACATCACATTGAGATTGCACAAAAACATCCATACAGTAGATGAGGGATCGGCAAAAATGTCGTGATCACTATCAATAGTGACTTCGTAGGAGCAGCGCAGTAAACTGTCTTTGCTTCACTCCCTCCCTTCCGTCCAACTCCCCTACAACTCCAGTGCATAGGCATCTATCAGTGGCGGGTTACTTGATAAGGTTTAGATTACTTCCTTCTCAAAACCTTCAAAGTCTGTTCGGAAACGTATGTTTAAGGAAGAATGGGAGGAACAGTATTTGTTGTGCATACGGGTATGGTGACAATGTAGACGTCTCTTATGTTCTATTCTAATAGACACTTATAAATCGAACATCTAGTGACATTACGACACGTCACAAGATTATCACGAAATCATAGATCGGCATGAACATACATATCCAATGGTTGGCGAGTTGGTATAGCGCTGGCTTTCTATGCCCAAGGTTGCGAGTTCGATCCCGGGCCAGGTCGATGGTATTTAAGTGTGCTTAAATGCGACAGGCTCATGTTAGTAGATTTACTGGCATGTAAAAGAACTCCTGCGGGACAAAACTCCGGCACATCCGGCGACGCTGATATAACCTCGGGAGTTGCAAGCGTCGTTAAATGAAATATAACATTAACATTACATATCCAATCTACTGTAATTGTAAACGGAAATGTACGCAGTAGAATATAAGTATAAATATAATTTTCTTTTCGTAGGGTTGGACGAGGCGAAGTAATTAAAACACAAAAAAACTAAATTCAAATAATAGTTCCGGTACTAAAATATGATGAAACAAGTTATGAGTCAAAGGGGACTCCATGCAAGTTGTATTATTGCTTTGGAAATCTCAAAATCATTGAAGTGCTATAATGAAAAACAGTTCATTAAAACATGTCTGAATAAAGTTGCTACATTATTTGTCCCGAATAATCTGATGTTTTTAACTGTATGAAATTATCCACACGGACAATACAAAGGAGGATAAGGAATATTGAAACACTAGCTGAACTAGAAATAAAATCAAAGATGCATAAACAGTGGTGTAATCTCTCGTTTTAGGTAGAAACACAGATATTGATAGAGTAGAATTGGTAATGTTCACCCGCGGAGTACGAAGGATCTCTCTCTGCAAGTATATTTGCTCGATGTCATTGCACTTAAAGTAAATACAGGGACATCATTTTATTTTTACTAACATTTCTAATATTAAACTGGCTATACCTTTGGATCAGCAATTAAGAACCGGAAACACCGTTTGCTACCCCCTTCCACGACTGGAGTTCGATGATACTGGCGTAAAATACAAACAAATCACTTTACTAGGCATAGGAGGGAAGAAAAGTAGTTCATCCATTTACGTAAACTAGGAAATATCGCGATTTTGAGTTTGATAATTTTCATTAGGTTTTTGTTTCATCAAAATACAGTACAGTATTAACAATGAGTGTTTTTACTCACGAACTGAGCTTTCCATGCGGACGTATTCATTATGCAATGTATATTATACAGTCTACAGCACATTAGCATACACTATTGAGAATGAAATTACATTGAAAAATAATCATAATATGGATATTTAAGCACATTTTTGGAAATGGTGGCCGTTCATTTCGATACAGGCTACAGTTCTAATGTGCATATTATCGCACTATAGACTATTTTACCTAATCCCAATTACCAGTTTCGTTCTTCGTACTAGTAACTCATGTTGAAATAATTCTATCCTACTCTATAATAGAGTACCTTACATACTGTAAATTCAATCTTCACTTCCACCCGATCCGAAAAGATAAAATTACTTAGACATACTATCCACTGTCCGTCCAAATGGTTATGTCGTAGGGTCGTAGAAAGGGAGGAAATCGCGTGACAGTTAATTACTTAACGAGGCCCTTTTATTTAAGTTATTTAAAACAATTGTATGGGTATAATATTACGTAGACGTCCAATTACTAACAGAAATTAATGTTCTCAGAAAAGAGCTAAGACAGCCCAGCCACAAGCTGGCGAATAAAAGCTGGTGGGGGAAACCGGGAGAGACATAGGCAAATGGACGACAGTACCTGTGCGAAAATGATTCAATACTGAAAGCTCTTTCGTCACTGAAAAACGCGAATATATTTTTGGAACGTACTGTTTACTATGACCGTAAGGCTACTATGACTGTATTTGCGGTCTTGGATCTGTGTGGAGGACGGTTGAACTTCATTAGTAGAAGGGGTGGGAGTGAAGTACATTCAAAAACTCAGGTACAATAAAAATTGAAGTAAAAATAAAATGATGTCCCTGTATTTCGGAACACTTGTTTTCTGAAGGAAACCTTGCAATATCTAAACAAAGATCGTGACTAGCAGGCGAAGATTTAAGATTTGTATTAAGAGTGGCAATTTATGACGTATTTTCATAGGTTGTTGTAGCACATTAAAAAATAAAGATGAAATAAAATATAATCTGTCCACCTAAAAATCAATATTGTGTAGTATATGTTAGATGCTTGAGTTGAGGGTCCGCCACTGGGATCCGAACGGAGTGCTCTATACTCCTCGATTGATATTACATCTTATGTATTGCGGGTTGCGTTCAGTGATGTCATCGTGAGTACAAATTTGCCGACGGCTGCCGTAGACTAATCTCGAACCCAGGACTAACTTTCTATAACATAGGCCTCCTCAACTTACAAGGAGAGGACACGCTCTGTAGATCACCGAATTAAATCAGATTTTGTGACATGAAAGTACAAGACACACTGTTTAAAGTCATACCTGGTAAGGGTGGCCAATGACCCCTCGTTTTGGAAATATTGGTTATGGTTTATGACATACTTCCGTTAGGTGCCTAATAGGGAAGCATTAGACTGTGTAAGGGTGTAGCTCATGTGGTTGGATGCTGAGTTGTCATCCAGGTAACCCGAGTTCGAATCATAATGTTTTCTCATTTTTTAAAGCTTGATATTATTATTATTATTATTATTATTATTATTATTATTATTATTATTATTATTATTATTACTATTATTACTATTATTATTATTATTATTATTATTAAGTTATTATTATTTTAATTCACTTTCAGGTGTCAGTTCCTATATTCAAAGCCATGTTGAAATATGCGTGATATGCATCAAAATTGATAAACGAAAGAGAAGTGTTTGTGAATGTGAAGGATATCTGTTTCGCAGCAGAAGTGCGGAAAAATGTGTGTGACTGTGGACAACCTTCTTTCATTTGCTGTGCATGGTGCAGGAAATATGTATGTTTTGTGTGTTTTTATGACATCATAATGAATCGGGTACAAAATAAAATGAAATAGCTGCTGTAGAAATAGAACAGACGCCAGTGACACATCTTACCTTCCTACGTGAGCAGTATTTCATTGTTTATCCTTTACAGTACAATGTTAGTTAATTAGTAATTTGTTTAAAACATGATGAAGCATTCAATAGATTGAGAAATATGATATAGGTATGTAAATAGATAACTTTGATCACAATATTAATCATTATTAAAAGAAAAAAAATATAGAACCAGTTAAAATTCGAACTCAGGTTGCCTGGATAACAACTCAGCATCCAACCATATGGGCTACGCTGTTACACAGGCTAATGCTTCCCTATTGAGTATCTAACGGAAGTATGTCACAAACAATAACCAACATTTCCAAAACGAGGGGTCATTGACCACCCATACCAGGTATGACTTTAAACAGTACGTCTTGTACTTTCATCTCACACAATCTTATTCCATTCAGTGATATATAGAGCATGTTCTCTCCTTGTTAGTCTTAGCATACATTACGACCGACTGCTATTTGTACGTAATACCAAATTATGTGCCATTTGTATGACACTGTTTATTTAAAACGCTTCCAAAGAAGCGAAGTAATTACAGATAATGAACTTAGTTATTCGTTATAAAAAGAATTGTACTAATTTGTGATGCTAATTAACTAATCCTTGGTCAATGATATTCGGCTCTTATAATTAATTAATGAAGTTAATTCTTCTAATCACGGATTAAATAACTGGCTGGATGGTAGAAAATGCACTTCAGAGGATTGAATAATTAAAAATGTATTAAGAGACTGGGAAAGAGTTGATGTAGCTGCCTAAACTCTGAACATCGCAGCGCAGATGGTCCCGACTTTCAACAGTGAAACGAAGCTAATCTAATTATCTGTTTTTCTTGCTGTAAAATAAAGGCTTTAGGATATTGCAACCGTAATGCTGAAAGTCACTGTAACGTTATTTGTAATTTTTGTTGTGGATGTCTTGCAAATGACACGCACGGCTCTGTCATTTGTGCTCGTAAATTTCAAATTTTATAGATATAAATTGTATCATGGGAATAATTACGTTGTCATAGAGATTAATCTGAAAATATTTCTTTAAGGGAACGTATAGGTAAAATTTTTAAATTCTACAGTTTTGACCCTAATGAGCTGAAATTTACTAGATAATATGCCACTCCTAATGTACAGTATATTTAGTAGTACAATTTTCATTTTTATCAACAGTAATCTCATTAGGGGTTTTGATTTATCTACAGAAAATCAAAACTCGAGTGGGATTTAATTGACTATTACACGATTAGAAGAAAGCATATAAAAGAAATGAAGTACTCTAATGCAATAAAATATCAACTGACTTACTAAAATTCTATTTAACTAATATTACCTTCACCAAAACGTTTGAACGGAGCCCCATTTTTAGTAGACTATCTATGCAGGAAACAAATGACGATCGCAAAGCATGTTTTATAGTACCGTAAAGAATTTGCAGTTTGAAATGTTGGAAAACAGTGAAACAAATACTAGGGAAGTGATAAAAACAAACAAATGCTAGGGAAGTAATAAAAATAAACAAATACTAGGTAAGTGATAAAATTATAGTAATAAACAGCCATGATTGATTGAAACACGCTTTCGTACTGTTTTATTGGTCCAAAAGTAGTATGACGTAGTAAAAGTGTAAAGGCCCATTCACAATAAAAATTAAACATAACGGAAGCGTTAACTTAAAAATGTAAACGTTACGGCAAAATCACATCATTCCTGATGGGGACATAAACATAACCGCAAAGATACTTGGTAACCATATTCTATTGTATACTTCAACGCTCCACGATTGAGTTCTGTTTGCAAATCACGTAAGCATAAGCATGAAAGTATGGAGTTCGCAAACTTTCATGTTAACGTCTAACGGCAATGTTAATGTCAGTGTTTATGTGAATCATTATGAATGACCCATTTGGTAGCCTGGCCGCAAACTTCTATGTTTATTTTATGGTTATGTTTAATTTTCATTATGAATGGGCCTTAATAGTCAATGTAACCATTTTTAGATATATATTTTTTACATTATTTGAAATATATTATATAAATACTGCCACACGATGAAGGCAGAAGAATTTATCTTTTTTAAAAATATGAGTTTTATTCGTTCTATATTTACATAAAATTTTGTCATATTATTTTGTCCAATTTCTGTTAGTTTCAGAGATAAACATTTTTGAATGTGATGAATACTAATTTTAATTTTCTTTTTGTAATTTAATCGTACTTATCAGTTGAAAATTTATGAAATATAAAGAGTACAAAAACTTCGTATGACAAAAATTTTTAGTTGTATTTTCTGACTTGTTGTTTGTTGTTCAGTCAACTGTCCGAAGAAAGGTCTGAAGCTCACAAGTGATACCAATAAGGCACCACTTATGAGGTAAGTAGGCAAGGAGGTAATGGGGTAGGGTGGCCAGTTCCTTTTCTCTTCCATATTTTCTGAGTATACGTTGAAAATTTGAAGCAAAATGCTTAAAAACTCCATCATGTGGAATGTTTTACATATTGAGAAATGTAAAAAAAAAAAATTCGAGAAAAACAAATTTTATATTAGGCCTAAGCTAGTGTTTTCTACATCTGGCATACCTATGAATACTTTAAATGACTACTAGGAAGAAAATTAAACTATATTTAGAATCTTGGAAAGATAGTAATTAATTAATATATAAAAACAAAAAATCGCATTTTCTTTTACGTTTTTGGTCAAATTTCACCTGTGCATTCCCTTAATGGTGGAAATACATAAATTCTACATACAATAAAGAACAATTTGTAGTTTCAAAATCTTAGAACGGTTAATAAAAAATATTTACATTTAGGGAACAGTGAACAAACATTGGCCATTGTCATCAGTAAGAAAAGAAAGGAAAATATTTTGCAGTGAATTTGGAGTAGGATTTTATGATAAAAAGAATAAAGATATGGTGGAATCAACTGATACCTCGATTTTGTCACAAATTTAATGCGATTCTACATGACAGAAAATGTATAATTACCATTATTGTATCTAGTAAAAACAATACAAGGAACTTTTTGTGATTACTGGAGCCCAATCCATCTCTCTTATAATACGGCATTCATTTTTAGTCAATGCAGTGAGCTGTGATCAGAGCTTGTGCTTAATGAAAACAGAAGCTGATCTGTAAATATGCTCTCAGTAAGCTCATTTACTGTTTCTACCAGTGTTGCGTACACAATAGCCTTTACGTATCACCTAGAACAAAACCAGGAGTGAAGTCAGGGGAGCGTGCAGGCCAAGGTTACAGTTTCCCTAACTCGGTGATCAACATGAAGGAAATGACAGAACTGATACAAGTAAAGACACCACTGCTCAACTTTATTTACGTTTTCAGACAGACTCCTGCAACGACTGACTCACGAGTCACAAAATGCTGTAGATACTCCAATTCTCATATCCGGTCATGGGTTTCTCGGTGAAAAATCTTCACCATTTCACCCTCTAATCCCCCCGAAATTTGAAAAGGTCATTCAATTACATCCTGTATAAGGTAAGCCCAATCCTTCCCAGATTCAGTACTCTTAGAGAACACATTTTCTTTCTGAAGACAATCTCATAACCCTGTCCCTGATATAAAGCGATTCAAGTGAAACATAGTGACGTTGAATTTAGATTGTGAATTACCTTTGCAAATGGAAGCAGCTACTACTACCACTACTACCACTACCACTACGATCACGACCACTACCGCTACTACTGACAAAGTTGATCTGAAAAAAATGTATATCACGGTATTCCTCCCGTAAGGCCTACAGTCTACTTTCAGTTGGGAATTCTCGATAGAAACTTTGTTTCGCTCACTTCATTTAATAATAATATTTATTTATTTAACCTGGTAAAGATAAAGTCATCACAGCTTTTCTCCTCTACCAGAGGGTTACAACTACAATATGAAGAATACAACTAAAATTATAATAATTACAGTTAGTATTAAATTTACAATAAATTGAATAAAGTCACCGTACTAAAAGATTACCTGATTAATTAGAGAAACAAAGAAAGATTTTTTTTATTGAAGTACCATTTAAACTAGAATAATTATATAATTTCGGAATATGTATTATGTGTCTTTCTCGTGTTAAATTTTACAGTACCTGGTTTACATGTTTCGGTCTGTTCTTGGCCTTCTTCAGAACTGGTTGTTGCTAATCTTGGCGCCTTTTGTTTTGTTTCCTGTGGGAGTGTGTTCGTGTAGTGTAATGTGGAGTCAACGAGTGTGTGTGTTCTGAAATTGAGTTGTGTGTTGAGAATTTTATTTGGATGTGTTTTTGTGTGTCTGTACATCCAAATGAAATTCTCAACACAACTCAATTTTAGAACACACACACTCTTTGACTCCACATTATACTACACAAACACACCTCCACAGAAAACAAAGAAAAGGCTCCAAGACTAGCAACAACCAATAAGATGGGCAATAACAGGCCGAAACATGTCAACCAGTTACAGTAAAATTTAACACGAGAAAGACATGTAATACATATTCCGAAGTGATATAGTGTTAAAAGTTGTGTAATCAAGATGTATACTTATATAATGATGAAATTACCGGAGATTGAAATATTTTGTGATAAAATAAGAGAACCATTTACAAGAAGCAATGTCTCAACCTGTCTCGATTATTGACCAAATGCCTAGTAAGTTTCGTTTGAATTTAATTTTATTTCGTCAGTCCCTGATACTATACTTGTTTTTTTGAAAGATGGGACATGACAGGAGCGTTGCGATCGGAAAAACAACTGAATGTCACATAGCGTGGTAGGTCTGTTACTATGGTAACAACGGTTGAGTTGTCAAACTTACCTTTCCCACGTGGCGAGTGCTTAACAGTCTCTTGGTGACATTAATTTATTGTGCACACAAGTTACCATTGGTACGTTTCGTCTTTGATTCTCTGTCGATTTTTGTATTGTTTTCTTACCTTCGCGTCAATTGTCAACGAACGTTTTAACGTCAGCCATCTTAACGTCATCCAAAAAAACAAGTATAGCAGGTAGCTAATTCCAGAGGCTTTGGCAGGGCTATTGTGAAAGAGGACGAGTATGAGGATGTGCGATGGGAAGGTATTTTTAGTATTGTTTCTTGGCGAGAACGTGTGTTCAGATTAAGATGGGAGGAAATACAGGGACATCATTTTATTTTTACTAACATTTTTAATATTAACCTGGCTATACCTTTAGAGAGCCGGAAACACAGTTTGCTACCCCCTTCCACGACTGTAGTTCGATGATACTGGCGTAAAACACAAACAAATCACTCTACTAGGTATAGGAGGGAAGAAAAGTAGTTCATCTATTCACGTAAACTAGGAAATATCGCGATTTTGAGTTCGATAATTTTCATTAGGTTTTTGTTTAATCAAAATACAGTACTGTATTAAGAATAAGTGTTTGTACTCACAAACTGAGTTATCCATGCGAACGTATTCATTATGCAGTGTATATTATACTGTCTACAGCACATTAGCGTACAGTATAGAGAATGAAGTTAAATTAAAAAAATAATCATAATATGGATATTTAAACACATTTTTTAAAATGGTGGCAGTTCATTTCGATACAGGCTTCAGTTCTTTTGTGCATATTATCGCACTATAGATTATTACATCTAATCCCAATTACCAGTTTCGTCCTTCGTACTAGTAACTCATGTTGAAATAATTCTATACCTACTCTATAAAAGAGTACCTTACGTACTGTAAATTCACTCTTCACTTCTGCCCAACCCGCAGAGATAAAATTACTCAGACATGCCACCTATTGTCCGTCCAAGTGGTTATGCCGCAGGATCGTAGAAAGAGGGGAAATCACGTGACAGTTAATTACTTAACGACGCCCTTTTATTTAAGTTATTTTAAACAGTTGTATAATATTACGTAAATGTCCAATTCCTAACAGAAATTAATGTTTTCAGAAAAAAGCTAAGACAGCCCAGATTTTACAGAGAGAGGACCAGAAGCAGGTGGGGGAAATCGGGATGCGACGTAGGTAAACGGACAGTACCTGTGCGAAAATATAATTCGATATTGAAAGCTCTTTCGTCACTGGAAAACGCGAACATATTTCTGGAACGTACTATACTCACTAACTTAGTGCTGTTTACTATATGCGGTCTTGATTCTGTGTGGAGGACGGTTGAACTTCATTAGTAGAAGGGGTGGGAGTGAAGTATATTCAAAAACTTAGGTACAATAAAAATTGAAGTAAAAATAAAAGATGTCCCTGTATAAGTAAAACGAGATGATAGTTACGAAGGAATAGAAGAGGTTAAGATTTCGAAGAGAAGGAGAAGTGAAAGTAAATTTATTCTTTATAGGAAACTTATGGGAAGTGATTGTAAGTAGCTCACCGGTGAAGTCCCTGGGAGAGGCGAGGAACGCCAATTCCTCTGGCACAGCCGAGTCCCTCTCCGGGTAGCGGTACTGGGATAATCCTCCGCTGTAGTAGTTAGAGCCTGCAGTCGCCAGATCTCGTTGGCGGCGAGAGACTGCTTCGATGGCGGTCCTCAAGCTGTCACTGGGCTGTTCATCCTGTCCCTGGGAGAGGGACAGCAGCACCAGCAAGCACAGCAACGCCGACGTCCAGGAGTGCATCGTGCTGATACAGCTGCGTGTCTGCAAGCACAAGGACACAAATAACATTATTGACTAGAATTTGTGGCCTGCGATGACATCATTTTAGATTGCTGATTAAATATTTATCTGAAATCTATACAGGGTGTTCTAAAATTCCCCTTACAAACTTCTAGAACTTGTTAAGGGGACTGAGTAGATAATATTTTGAATTGGAACCCATGTCCGGAAACGTACTGTTTCCGTACTACAGCCGTTTGAAAACATATTTTTAAGTAAGTAATTTATTTTATTATGAGGCGTGACCCAGTACATCACTTGTTTTACAATTCAACTCATTAATAACCAAAGAAACAAAATGTAAACTGAATCATTTGTCACAAACACTTTTGTTTACAGTTCAACTTAAACTGTTTTTGTCCTTTTCAAATGATGGTTCACACTCAAATCCACTACAAATGCGGTTCGATGTGGCGACCACCAACTTCGTTGCACGCATTGTACCTACGAATGATGTTTTGTTAAACGCGCTCTATCACACCTGGTGTATCTGCAATCTCTCCTGCAGCGACCACAACTCGTGCCACCAGATCTTCTGCTGTCTCTACAGGAGTCTCATAAAACAAACTCTTTATACGACCCCAGAGGAAAAAGTTCAATGGAGTCAAATCCGGTGATCGTGGAGGCCATGCAATTGGACCACCTCGGCCTATCCATCTTTGTTCGAATCGTCGGTCCAGATGTTCCCGAACAGCAAGTGAAAAGTGAGGAGGTGCGCCGTCATGCTGAACCGAGAGGTAGGATAAACGTCAATTGACATCACATAATCTGACGTAAACACCCCTCATCATGTAACGCTGCAGGCGGACGAATCGCGAAGCTACTACTTGTTGAGACACGTGACGTACGTTCAGGCAGTGCTTGCTTTCAAACGGCTGTAGCACGGAAACGGTACGTTTCCGGACATGGGTTCCAATTCAAAATATTATCTACTCAGTCCCCTTAGCAAGTCCTAGAAGTTTGTAAGGGGAATTTTAGAGCACCCTGTAGAGTGGAAGGAAACCACAGAGGTGATAGATCAAGTCAATTCGAACAAATCTTGTCAAATAAGTTTTATCCATGACCGTAACGAAAAACATGCCTTTACTAAATACTTTTGCGTTTGTAAAGTAGGCTTTTATTCAACATTACTTTATTCCACTAGTGAGATAAAGACTTTACCTCACAGTTCATTAGTATTTTCCTAGTACCCGGGTACACACGTATACTTTTCCATTCAACTATTACTCAATAAGTTAATATATTAGTTACTAGATGTCACTACCTCTACTTCTTTATTACCATTTCTTAAATATACATACACTCAATCTCCTCCTCTTTTCTCTATCTACTAAGTCGTAATTTGTGCATTGCATTCATATCTAGTATGTATTTTTTTTTAATTTGAATTAATTTACCTTTTGGGATGCAAGGAGGATTGAACCTACGAAATTGCGTTTATAGGATTGTATAACAACACGCGTTAGTCAACTGAGCTAAACAGACACGATGATTAATTACGTTTAATATTCCTCTTACGTTTACCGAAGTAAAATATGAAATTATTTTAATCACATTAGTCCCGTGAACACTTCTAAATTATCCC